>NC_137696.1:121369267-121616407 GCF_964034855.1 Anser brachyrhynchus | reverse complement strand
AAAGGAAAGGAAAGGAAAGGAAAGGAAAGGAAAGGAAAGGAAAGGAAAGGAAAGGAAAGGAAAGGAAAGGAAAGGAAAGGAAAGGAAAGGAAAGGAAAGGAAAGGAAAGGAAAGAAAAGAAAAGGAAAGAAAAGGAAAGAAAAAAAGAAAAGAAAAGAAAAGAAAAGAAAAGAAAAGAAAAGAAAAGAAAAGAAAAGAAAAGAAAAGAAAAGAAAAGAAAAGAAAAGAAAAGAAAAGAAAAGAAAGAAAAGAAAAGAAAAGAAAAGAAAAGAAAAGAAAAGAAAAGAAAAGAAAAGAAAAGAAAAGAAAAGAAAAGAAAAGAAAAGAAAAGAAAAGAAAAGAAAAGAAAAGAAAAGAAAAGAAAAGAAAAGAAAGAAAAGAAAGAAAAGAAAAGAAAAGAAAAGAAAAGAAAAGAAAAGAAAAGAAAAGAAAAGAAAGGAAAGGAAAGGAAAGGAAAGGAAAGAAAAGAAAAGAAAAGAAAAGAAAAGAAAAGAAAAGAAAAGAAAAGAAAAGAAAGAAAAGAAAAGAAAAGAAAAGAAAAGAAAAGAAAAGAAAAGAAAGAAAAGAAAAGAAAAGAAAAGAAAAGAAAAGAAAAGAAAAGAAAAGAAAAGAAAAGAAAAGAAAAGAAAAGAAAAGAAAAGAAAAGAAAAGAAAAGAAAGAAAAAGAAAAGAAAAGAAAAAAAAAGAAAAAAAAAGAAAAAAAAAGAAAAAAGGAAGAGCTAATGCATTGAAATACAATGAGGATTTTTTTGAGAAAAATACTATTTGGACATTTTAAATGGAAACCACTCTTCATTCTCCAGTTGCAAACGTTCAACATCTTCATTTCATAGGGTCAGATTAGGCCATCTTTCAGGATTGATATGGAAAAAAAAATAAATTTTGCCTGTATGCCTGTAGCCAAACATATCTTTGAAAGAGTGTTATGGCACTGTAAATTTGATATGTACAATATTTTTATGTCATATCTTTATGTTGTAAGACATAAGATAACTTCATCATCAAACTATGGATTTAATTGATTGGTTTTTCTGATTTGACAAATTAAAAAAGCTAGTGTCCATATTAAGCTGGGTATAAAGTGTTATATATGACTTCAGAAATGTTTCTGTTGACAACAGAATGGACAATTCATTTTGTAGAAGTGAAATGTTTAAGCTGAAATCTAAAATTTCCATAAACTATTTAGAAAGCAATAGCCTTTACTTTTCTGTTTTACTTGTACTGCAATCTCAAAATGGTAACTGGTACAAGTAAAATGTCCTCTTTTCAGGCTATCTCTGTTATTTTGACAAAGTGTCTACAGCATAACATTTTGTCCAGGGAACATGCCCACAATGATTAACTCTATATTTCTGTCATGCTGAAGTTAGGAATTAGTGCTTGAATTTTAATACTGAAAACATGAAGTCAAAGGGGTTGATTTTTACAGCTAAAGGTAGGCTACAGAAAAAGCAATACTGATCCTTTCTAGATTTTCAGCGACAGTTATTCCAGTTTAATCTTTAATTAATTCATTTGCATATCCTGTGCATTTTTCTGTACTTCCTAAATTGTGCAAAGAATATAGTGACCTTAGGATTTTTTTATTTTTTATTTTTTATACAGGAGCAGGTTTTTCTCAAAAATCGATGTGAACATGAACGCCTGCTACACCTCATCTCTATCTTTCTTCAGACCAGCCACCATGTAACTCAGACCAGTTCAGTCCCAGATCATGTCTGCAGTTTTTAGCACTGACATAGTGCCAGATTGGGCAGCACTCACTGGCTTCTCCACTATTTCAGGGTATCCCTATTCCACCCTCTGATCAAACTTGCAACTTAAAACTTTATCATTTCCCATTGGAGTGGCAAAATTGTCTCACACACTACCAATGGTAGTTATTTTTCTGCTTTCTCAGGTAAATTGCCCAAGAAAGACCTTTGGTTTTAGTCATCTGAGGTTTGTCTTAAATCCATGCAGAGAGAAAGGTATTTCCCTGAGGGTAATATTCTTGCCATTGTCAGGGGTGGAATGAATTGCCTTCCACAAGATGGACAGTCTCTTAGGATAGACTCCAGAGCAAACCTACCCAAAAATAAATGGGAAGAAACATGGTCTTAAACTGAGCTAGGACAAATCCTACTGCAGAAACGTGAAATTATCCTTCCTAATATATGACATTTTTATAAAAAAATCCTAGTTGTGATCTTTTTTGCTTGTTTGTTTTTTTTGTTTGTTTTGTTTTTTCTGTAATGGCAAAAGTGGGCAGGTTAGGTTTCTTTTTTCATTTTTTAAAGAGGAACTGTTTTCATGTACCACTGAAAATCCAGGAGACTAAAATGCTTGTTAGCTATTCTGTCCTTTTGTCTGCTTTTCTACAGAGGGGAAAACCAAAGAAATAACACTCCATCATAGTCAGGACACTCAGGTACTGTTTTTTGTCTGATATACAGACAACCAGGGACAATCCATTTCAAGAATAATTTTAAAAACAGTGGAGGGTCCCCATCAACTGTAATATGGAATTTAAATAAGTCCTTCTGTCCCAAAGTTAAAATATATCACCCTCAGCCTTGTAGAAATTTGCCTGTAGAGTAATGATTTATAAATCATTCAGTAACAGATGATGTTACAACTAAAGCAGTGGGAGTTTTGAAATACCTACATCAGATTAGGCTTGTGTTTATTTCAAAAAATGCTCTGATCTACTTTGGATTTTTGGCAGGCACGACATGAGCCCAACATGAACTATCGTAAATCAAAGCCTTGTTTGAAAGTCAAACTTGGAATGTTTCCAATCTCAATTAAAAAACATTTGATGCTTTTTGGACTTCTATTTTTCATATTTTTTTTTCTTCTCACTAACTTTACCCAGACCTGTCCATAACAAAGATCTCACCAGGAACTAATGAAATTGCAAATATTTGTATGTTTCCTTTGTTTGTGGGCACTTTTTGAATGCATATTTTCTCCATTATATTGCATTTTAATAAACAAATTAGGAGGAAAAAAATCCACATCCAGGCACTTAAATTAGTCAAGATTAACATATTATATATGTTTAATAGTTTATGTCAGATATAAATGGCTACAGAAAGAGAGAAACCAGGCAGCGTTTGAAATCATGAGAGTTATTCAAGGCAAATTTTCATTCCTTTCCTCCCTCTTCCCTCTAAGATTATGATAAACGAATTACTTCTGATTAACTCTGCTGCAGTCTAGTGGTCTAACAAAAACTCAGTGGCAAAAAAAATGCCATTTGAAGTTAAATAAACAGTACACAGAAATTTTTTGTTAGGAGGATGCATGAATATAATCAGTTTTGCATGCAACCACATTTACAAAGAGTAGTAGAGTTTTCTTTGAGCCTACTACCATGGTAAGTCAAATTTACCATGGAATCAACTCTTTTTTTTTTTTTTTTTACAAATCTCAGAGTAGAGCCTCTCTTAATACAGTCTGTCAATGGGATAAAAACATTTCACACCAGGACAGGACTCCATGCCAGGTGTCTCTATCTCTCATTTGCCAAAGGTCAAAGAACTGTCCCTACAGGCAATAAAGAAGCAAATGAATCAGTTCATTTTTCTGGAAATATGAAATCTCAGGATGTTCATTACCCTGGTATTATTAAATTCATGAACTCAGAACAATAAAATTTGTAGCTGAAAAATACAACCAGTGTCTGCAGCACAGGATTGTGCCAAGACTGATTTTAAAACTTTATATATAATGATTCCAAATAATGCTTAATATTTCTTCTAGCTGCACTTCTGAGATGGACAGAACTTCCAGTTTAGGCACCTTTAGCGCTTCTTGACTGAAACATAACATGTATTGCAGTGGTACATGAATCTACCAGCTACTAGGAAACCTTAACCTGTCCAAAATACTGCAGGATGACTCCTACTCTTCAGACCACACCTGTGATCAATCAACACTGTCCTCTTCTGACCTACTAGCTGTCCAAAGAATAGTGAAGATCTCATTTCCATGTACTGGGTGTTCCAGCATTCCTCAAAGTCCACTTCAAACCTTGGTAATGATGGTTACAGGCAGCTACTCTGACCCTCTCAAAGAACTGAATTCATTATGGAGATAATGCTTGCTTGTGAAGGAAAAAGCATTTTTCTACATTGGACAAGTTGGACGTGTTTCTACACTGGACTCCTAACCTATTCCATCAATGACAGGTACGCACATATGTGCCTCCAGGTGCTTCCAATCTGGCAGGCTTGCCCTCATCATCATAAACACAGACCAGAAAATGCCTCAAAAAAGAGCAAACCTATCCACACAAATGACCCCGCAGGGCAATTGATTCCCCTTTTCAAGAACTGAATGAAAAAAATAATATATATATATATAATACTATGTCCCTTTGTGAACAGTGAAAGTACTAAGATCCTACCATACTGAAAAAAAACAGGTAAAATCGAATTCATAGGAAGAAAGTGTCATCTTAATTTAATGATCTTTTCTCTCAGAAGAAAGTGTGTCACCTTTTAACATATTGGTCTTGCCCATTTGTTACCAATGCCCTGGTTATGACAGCATATCTGACTGAGGTCACACTAGCTTTACAGGGGAAAGTAGAATCCATGAAAAGCAGAAATACATTTTTGAGCTTTATGTGAAATGATTGTGTGATCTTTGCATGCTATGGGACACAGAACTCTGTGAATAGGTCTGCGTAGAACCTGGATGTTTCTGTAACAGAATAGGCTTTTTGGTTCTTTGTGAGAGTCTATTTTCTGAATACAATACAACAGATATAATTTCTATTGACAGTAAGCATGTTGTGAAATGCAGCAAACTGGTGCACAGAAGGGCCACATCCCACCATATCTCTTATTAAAGTTAACCAAAGGTTAGTCTCTTGGTCTCGAAACTACATTTTCATATAGATAATTGTGAGTCTCAGAATAAAAACACTATATTTGCAGGAAAAAGTGATACAAAATATTGCTCGGAAAAAAGTGCCTCAATTGTCTTTTAATGCTCAGAAAATAAGGAATAGGGGAAGAATCTGTATCTCTGATCCAATGGACTTTTCTTATCTATATATTTGATATGTTTATTCCAGCTTACTTTACTGACTTGCCTTATAGTTAAAATTTTTGCTGTCATTCTGCTTTCTATTCACTCAGAAGGCAGATATGGAGTGAAATGTTAACTATCATTCAACACAGCTAAAATGTACATACTTATATATTTGATCCATATCTATCTCAGCATTTTGTTACGTGAGTTTCCACATTTTGTGACATTCAGTAAACATCTCAGTGAAGTGAATGTCACATAACTTCAGAATACGTTCTTGGCTCTGAGAGGCCTGGAATACCTAAGCCTTGTCATATCTCTGTCAAATTTCAGAGCAAGATACATTTCAGTGATAGGCCTTTTACAAAACACTACTGTGGAAGAAACTTACTGAAACTTTTCCAATATTTCTTTCTGATTATTTTATGATTTGAGGAAGAGGGAAGAAAAAAAAATAGAGAAGTGTGGTAGAAGTTTTCCAAATGTTTAAGGGAAGTGAGACACAAAAATGTGCAGTTTCATGACAAGCAATTTTAGATGGCTTTGCAAGCCTCAGTCTAACTGTACCTGTCTTGGATGCATGCATTTGTACCTTGTTGCCTAAGGTATTTTGTATCTTGAATCTCAGTGCTTAAACCATTAGGAGAGAGATGAGCAAATTTGTAGCAGTGTCACAGAGTGGGAATTTCAGTTAATTTTCTGACTCAGGTCAGAGTTTTGTGATTCTAGACATGGTCAGTAGCATACGATTCATTTTTACCACTAATTTACTCACCTTTTACTACTAATTGCTTACCCAAATAAAGTAGTCTTCAGCTTATTATCAAGGCAGCTAATATTTGATATTTATAGTGTAGCGATGCAAGTGTATTTCAGCAAAGTGCCTCAGCTCCCTTTATAGCCAATGGAGACCTGATGTAGGAAGTCAATAGGGAGGATTTATTTGCCTTAACAGTGTTATCAAATGCCATGTTAAATATCTTAAGGTGTCTTGTCTGGCTCTTGGCTACCTCGACAGAAGGATCTAGGTTTCACTTAGATCCTTGTACTGCTTCTACCAATCGTGGGTTAGTGCTTTTTGTGCCCTAGGGCACTAAATTCCATTATTAGGAAAATAAATCTTCTTCTTACTGTTATTTAAGATTTATCTCAACAATAACCATTCTGTATCTCATGTTACATCTCCATAAATGATTTCCACAAACAAAATCTAAACTTAAATGTCCCATGCTGTGTGCCAGAACATAAGAGATGGTATCTCCACATCAACAAATCTTTAGCAGTTTACTCACGTGGACAAGCTCCTGTGGACAAGCTTGAGGTGGACAGTGACTGCAGAATCATGAAAGACATAGTAGCTGAAGTCCTGAGGTCATAGAATTGGGTTATGCAATACCCAAATTTGAGGCTGTCATTCACAGCTTTGCACAGTGGTTTCCCTCATGCCTTTTGCCTGGTAGCTCTCCAGCCTGTCTCTTTTATTTATTGACTACCTTTGTGCAGTGTCACCAAGCAGGAAAAAGGCCATATCATTGAGTTACCTCTAGCTATGTTCAAAGAAACCAATCCAAAGGTTTGACAAATTAGGTTTTATCACCACGCTCCCTGTTTGTTCTTTTGTGGAAGCCTACATGTTAGGAGATGAATAATTTTTATGGAAGTCATTAAGAGCTCATTAGACCTCATTAGGTGGTCAGCTATTTTATGGTCTTTATTTCTGACTCCTTTGCAGTCTTTACTGCATGAATCTCCACAGTTTTACTAATGTAGGGAGAGGGACAGGAAATCATCGTTATGAAGATGAGGTGTCAGGGATTAGCATATAATCTATACCCTAGAGTAAAAGACAACCCAGTTGATTCCCCTACTTTTCCTTTAAGTTTGAAGTAAAGGTTACCTCAAATACTAGCTCATATTGCTGTATGATGGCTTTTTGTGTGTGTGTTATCACCTAATGCATTTTTCTGAGCCTCTTTCTGCCCTCTTTCACCCCAGCACCTCTTTCACTATCATTTTGCAGCATTTCAGCTACATGTTAGAATATTGCAAAAGCTGTGAGTAAAACATTACAACAAGAGAACACCAGATAAAAATTCCCATTTGTGGATACAAACCTTCTTAAATTGCCATTATATATTTTGATGATGTTTTAGCCTGTGGGTACTATCACTATAATTTGCAGTGTATAAGTTTTAATAAGTCAATTATAAACGTAATGCATGCTGCAAATATCACCACAGTAACAGCTTAATAAACACGGCCTTTTTTAATCTTATCCTCAAAACAGAGTTAATGTACCATTTCTCTAATTTATAATCAAAATGCAAAACAAAATTCAGCTTAACAGTTATAGTGGAGCTGAGGTGCTTCATATCATTAACTTGAAATACCTGAAAGCAAATCTGTTCTTTTATAACACTAAAAGATGTCAGAGAACTATATTTGTATATGTGGATAATGTATTTACTTGTGTGTGTGTGTATATGTGTATATATGCATACTCTTCTACTTATACACATATTCTTCTGGAGTATATTTCTCAGCATAAACAGCTTATATCAGAATAATTGTGATGGCCACATTACTCCTATACAGAGAAGTCATTTTGCACAATGTATGTTGCAATCTTGTTTTTAATAAGGCACAGCAAAGCCCCAAGGAAATTTTTCAGAGACTCTCATCCTTATAGAAAGACTATTATTATTATTTTAACCCCAGAGCAGTAAAACCTATGTTTTCTAGATGCAAGCAGGTAGGCCTAGTTGATTACAGATTCATAACCCATCTTCTTAAAGTGTTCAAATTCTCTTTGTAGTCAACAAAATGAGGTGGGTACCTCTGAAGGCCTGCAAAGGGAAAGCAGAGAGGAGATGATGGTCATCTACAGTTTAGACATCTAGCCTACATTACTCATTTAAGCTCCACCTGTCAATACAGTATGATGAGTAGGTCCAGAAGACAACTCATATCTTCAGAGAAACTGAAAAAAATAAGTTGTCTACAGAATCTATCGCTTGTCATTAATCATATTAATGATTAATATGATTAATATGTCATTAATCATATTAATGAGACTTTGGTGATTAATGTAAACTACATGCTTAAATTTGAGTTTGCTGAACTAAGAGGAAATAACTCATTCTTACATCCAGTTCACAGTGTTACAGGGATGTTCTGCCATCTAAAAAGATTGGGATGTTGCATGAGTAACCCTTAAGTATATGTGAGTTTGTAGGGAATAAGCTTTTTGGTTGTTGTTTTAATACCTACTATACTTGATTAAAAAAAAAAAAAAAAGTTTTCATTGATGTCTTCTGAAAAGAAAATGATTTGAAATAGTGTGAATGCATAGCTCACATTGTATAACTGAACCAGCTCTAATGAATTCTTAATTGTTCTTTATAATATACTAACATGTGTATATGTATGGTGTTTACAGGGAGATAAAATGAAGTTTTGACAGAAGTTAAAACCAAAAGAGACATCATGCATCTCCTTTATAGGAGAGACAGTCTTGAAAACCCTTGAAACATCTATAACTATACCCAATCCCAAATTAGGGATTACACCTAATTTAGGGGTGTAAATTTGTCATATTCTCAGAATGTTTTTCTATGTCATTTTTCATCTTCAGTACAATCTAGCTACCCAAACATGCTTCTTTTGGGTATACATTGGTGATGTAAAAGCAAAGGAGCAAAGCAAAGGCATGCCAGTAGTCTGGGGCAATCATTATAGAGCTGGAAGAACTGTTCCATGCTTCTGTTTTCTAGGAAATTTCTGAAATACAGTTGAGGGAATATGTCCCTTTTGTCTGAAAGTGGTTAGATAACCATAATTTTGATCTGTGGTTTTCCTTATGGTCTACAAGAGAGAGGAAAGCAGTTGGGGTTGCAGACAGATCCAGAGTGAACAGCGTCTTCACTTCAGAATGCTGCCCATGAAAACTACCAGCACTGCCTCTTTTCCGTCATCTTTTTCTGACAGCATCTGAGAGAGATTCAGGACATTGGGAAGTGTTTGCTTTTTTACTTTATCAAGGTGAGAGTAATGACTGTATTATATATTATATATTATATATTATATTATATATAACTGAGCATGAGTACACTGAGCCTCACAAACTCCTTACTTTTTTGTCCACCCCTCTCCTCTTAGCTCTTTGCTCACCTTAAGACTACATGAAAACCTGGATAACTTAATACAAAATATCAGAGATAATGTTTTTTGATACTTGCAAAGCGTGCTTTGCCTTCCAGACAGGATTTCTTCAGTCTGCCCTGTTCTAGATACAAAACCATCCTTCGGTCTGCCACTACCACTCATGCACAACAAGGGAGAAAGGGGCATTACACAGTACATTTTCCACTGCTGTGCCGTATCTCATTTACTCTTGCTACTGAAATACACAACCTCTAATTAGCTCGTCCAGCTCTGCTCTTTTTTTTTTTTTTTTGATGGAAAAAATAAAGTCATTTATTACTGGCTAACATTCATTAAAACTTGTAACTAGTTTGTTTATTGAAACCAGACAGCATTTCTTCCCCTTCTCAACCTGTCACTGTGCAGTATATTCACATATAAAGCATCAATAATTATACAATGCATTACAAATGAGCTTTTAAAGCCAGGATGCAAATTAAGAATGTAAATGTGGCTTCCAAATTGGCTATGTTAATATGAAATATGATTCTTTCTAATAGAGTGGGAGTAAGCCCCAGCGGTATTGATCTTTTCCCTTTTCTGCTTGAAACCCCCCCATTTAGCAGCAGTGTCTTTTCACCTCCCCTTGCCGAGACTCATCTGGTCAAGTCGGACTCTTTCCTCTTATTTGCCTGTGCCGAGCCATGAGCACTAAATGAAGCGAGTAATTTGGTGCATTGTTGGGGGGGACAGGAGGAGGGGGACGGGGGAAGGGGGGCAGCTGACAGTGAATGGTGTCAGCTGCAGAGGCAGCAGAAAAAGCCGACATCTTAATAAAACAGCCTCGGGCAAAATCCCATTAAAGCCTTCAGAAGCTTGTTTCCCTGCAGTTGAGCAGGTAGGCGTTGTGCACTGCGTGGCAGCCCTGAGTGCTCTCTGGGAGCCCAGTTCAAAAAAAAAAAATACAAAAATAATAAAAAAAAATTGAGTGTTTTTTTTTTTTCTTCCCTTTCCTCCCCCCTGATCTAAACCATCCACCAGCTTCTGTTCCTTAGAGTCATTTGCAAGGCAGAGAGAGAGGGAGGGAGGGTGAGGGAGCAGGGAGAGTGCGTGTGTGCCTTGATGTGCAGGGACAAGTGCCTATGCAGTGGCAAGAGTGTTGGTGAGCGCTGCTTGCCCATTAACGCTCCGGTGCAGACCTCAGGCTGACCTTTGGAGAGGATAGGGAACAGGGGGACATGGGCAGAATGACAATGAGGAGACAGGGCACTGGTGCACCACTGATGTAGCATTTAGGACGTTGGCACCTTTTGCCTGGTGGTGATGAGCGAGGAGAGGGAAATCAGGACAGGGCACTGGAGAAAGACAGTGGCCAGGCAGGGGCAATCATCAAAGAACAAGGGAAGCTGATGAAACTCCCCCTGCCAGATCTCCGCTCTTGTGAAATTAATCATTGCTAGATGTTTGTAAGGAATAAGTGCACCACACACAGGTTTTGCTTGAATAAGCTGTAGCTGGATTTAATTCTGCTTTGATGGAGGTTTTCCATCACCACAGACACCATAGTGTCAGAGGCTATACAGGGACACTGAACCAGGGAGATGATCTACATCCCTCAACACTCATATATTTAATAGGCAAAAAGATCAAGGTGCATTTAAAATTAGTTTAGCCCATTTGCAGCCTGGAGATGCAGGCTCCCCCCCGACACACACACCTCTTCTCAGTCCAGCCACATCTCTCTATCTTGTTGGCATTCCTTCTTTGCTCATAAGTTCTGGGTGCAAGGACTTCTGGAGCATTTCTAGAGATTCTCTTTATACATGAGCTTATATTACAGAGATCTAGTGGATACTGACAGTTCAATGTACAGGGAGGAACAATTCTGCCTGAATCACCTCATGATGTAGCTGATCTGACTCTCTAATAAAGCACGGCAGCCCCCTATACAGATAGATTATGTCCTTTGTATGTTCGAAAGACCATTTAGGTTTCTTAAGAGAATATAATCTGCTTTGGCTAAATATTTCTATAACTCTGCATTGTACATTTAATGTCTGATGGGTGCCTGGCTAGAAAAATTCCCATTTCTTTTTCTTTTTTTCTTCCCCTCTGTTCTTTTCTATCTTTATTCACTCTTTATTCATTTCTCATTTTCCCTGTTCCCTTGCCTTCTTCACTTTTTACTTTAAGCTGTTCCTTCTACTCTGGAAAGTCCCAAAGCATTTTCCAACCTGCATTTGTAAAGTTTCATTCCCCCATGAGCGTGCATCTACTGGCAGAAGATGAACAAATGGGATTGTTCCCTCTCCTCTTAAATGCAGCCACTTCTGAGGTAGAGCACTGCAGCCACTCCATCTTTAGCATGTGTCATGGATCTCCAGAGAGGAAATGAAGGATAACCTTTCTACCTGAAAGTACCTTTTTAGGTAAGCTGAATATAACTTTGAATTAAGCCAGAACACCACAGTTAACACTTCCCTAAGAGCATAACTTGGGACTGTGACCAGAAATATCAGGACATTCCTTTGGAGTCTGCCTATTGACCTGTAAAAAGGAAAAGTACAAAAGTTTAATTTTTCTTTTATACACACGTGTATATTGCATAAATACATATGCACATATATGTATGTGTACTTTGATGTTTTGGAAGCAGAGCCTCTTTGAAAGAGAAACAGAGGTAAACAATTAGTGGGAAAAATTTTCATGATGGTATTTCTTTTAATGCTTTGATTTCTAGTGGATCTCATCATATGAGAAGTGGTTTTTGATATTTCTGAGTAAAATGGATTAAAACTTCTCTGTAAAACCTCAGACAGACCCTCCATTCTCCAGTATTCTGCAGTGAAATGTAATTATTCTGATGATGTGACAATAACGTTTAGTTACACTATGAACACCATACCTTCACCCACTCTTTTAAGCTGTTTTGCTGGTTGTGGATGGTATATACAATTCAGTCTCTCTAAAACTCACTCAATACACTTACCTGTTCTCCATGACTGTCAAATCTTCCAATTTCCATCTCCATCCAATTGACCTGTTTTAGTTTAAACTCATTAGGTCGTTAACTTGAGTCCACTCCAATGTGTTCAGAGGCAAAGTTTTCTGCCTCTCACCTGAAGTTTCACTATGGTCCACACAAACAGTTTAACTCCTTCAGGTACCCAGAAGATCCCATGGAAAAGTCAGGCATACAGCTAACCCAAGGAAAATGCCACCTTAGGGCTCAAGATTGGATGCCTCACCGAGGAAGTAAGACAAGTCATTTCTATTTTTTTCTTTATCTGGCTTAATCAAATAAAAGTGATGAAATCAACATCTCATGCATTATCTGCAGTAGCAATGAGAGACAGTAGCCAGTTTTAGAGGTTCTACAAATTTTTCTGTAATTTTATGGTTAAGAATCTTTGCTGAAATGAATCAGAACATGAGCTCCAGGCCTGGGTCTCTCGAAGGCACATGATGTTTACCCCAGAAAGCCACTGGATAGAGAGCAAAATCCTTTTTGGGATCAGCAACTAATTTTAAAGAGGAAGACATCATTGGCAAGATTGTAACAAACAAAATGGAAATTCTGCATCTGAGTTAGAACACCCAGGATTCTGGATTTACATCACAAGTGAAAGCATCAGCAAAGATCTTAGCAACAGTCTTTGGGCTTTTTCAGAGAACTAAACCTGTCTTGGATACCCACTGAATGACCTTCAGGTTAAACTCAGCTTTAATTTATCTATCTGCCAAGACTGTGGAAGATGTGGTTAATTGTTTCATAACTCTGCCTAAATAAGTTACCCTAACTGTGGAAATAACGTGAAAAGGACAAGCAAAAATTATTGCTTTCCCACTTTTATCAGCATAGCAGTGTGTTTACCTCTGAGAAAAGACCAGACACTGCATAAGGAAATCTGCCGTCTACAGAGAGAGCAACACTGGATATGTCAACTATCTAAAGCATTATTTTTCCTTAGATCTGTCAAACACGCAGTTGTGTGTCTGTGTGTGCATGCATAAATACATATATATGCAAAAATATGTAATGACCTGTCTGTTATGTGTTTGTATACATTTGAATCAGTTGTAAACACCAAAGCAGACAAGGCTGCATTTGCATATTCAGGTACATCCAGTTCTTTTAATACAACTGAAAATTCCCCTCCGTGTCTATGTTCATATGTTCACATCAACATGCATACAAACGCCTTACTTTCCTCTTGTTTTTCCTTCTTAGAACACTTTAAAAGAAAATATGGATTTGGATAATCCATTCTGGTAGAAAATAAAAATACCATACTGCAATATTTGTTTCTTTTAAAAAAGAATAATCAATAAAAAGAAAGTATTCTGATTTTCCTTAGTTGCTTACATTAACTCCTGTGATGAGTTATTTGAAGTGTGCCCTATTAGATGTCTCTCAAGTGTGTACTCCATCACAGAGCTGCCATCAGAGCTCTGAACATGGTGGAGATGTGACAGAGAAAATGTCCAGCTTCGTACCGACCCATCAGAGACACAAGGAGGAGCAGAACTTCCTAGTGAAATTTGTTTATACATTAAACGTGACACCTTAAGATACTTCATATAATAGATCCCTTCACATTGGTATTGTGTGTAATGAGTAAGTTCTCTATGTAAAGTCTAACCTGCCAACTGTTTTAAAGGGACCTCCTGAAATGTGCTCTCTCCTCCCCAAATCACATGGGGGAAAAACAAGACAAATCTCTTCTGAACTTTCCATATTCCAGTGACATCTGGTACTGTGCAACAGCTATTAAAAACACAAATAAAATGAGGCTGCATAAAGAATCTCAAATGCATTTTGCTCTGCCCTATTTCCATTGGAGGTAAAAGTAAAACTTTCACACATTTCTATATTTCCTATCATGTGAAAGAAAACAACAACAACAAAATAAACACAACAGTGAATTCACATATATAAAATTATATAAATACACATATATAAAATTATATAAACAAATTTTGAAGCTTGTACATTCTCTTTTTGCATGATCAAAGCCTAAGCTCAGTTCTCATTTCCAAAAATCTTCTTGTCTTAAAAATCAAAGTTAATTCAGTCAAAAAAAAATTCCTATTATTTCCTTCCATTTCTATTTGGCCATGAAATAAACCATACCTCATGGAAAAAAAAAAAAAAAATTATTGGGCAGAGAAAGCATCCAGGAGAAAGAATGTGAGGAACACAGACCTGTATGAGACCCAGAATGTCACAAGGGAAAAAAATGTCTTTGTGATTTCTCACTAATTTTATAAGATATTATATTTTTACTCTGCAAACACTTACAACTCCAACTGCATATTCAAAGTATTTTCTAGTTTACATTTTTTTCCTTTCTGTCTTTAAAATATTCCTCTAAGCTAGTGCTTATCATACCAGTTCTGTTATGGGGAGAAAGCAGCCACATTATGGGAAATAATCATTATTTTATCCAGTTCCATCTTGTTGTCATCATTAGTTTCTGCTTTCCATATATTCCAAGGGAGGATTTTTCCAAAGAAACCTGTGAAAACTCCCTCGCCACAATGAGTTTCCTGGTGTGAAGTGTATATTCTGTGTACCACAGCAAGCAACTGTTCACTCCACACCCTCATCATATTGCATCAGCCTTGGGGCTAATACCTGCATGTTGCTTCTTTCCTAGTAAATTGAACAGGGTCAGGGAAGGGAACCAGACACTGACATTAATTGTCTGTATGATCAAATATCTGCAGTTATCCCTGGCATCTTTTGGCATGGACTAGCCTGCACTTGCCCCCCAAATCCTCAGGTATGGTTGGTCTCAGGACCGTTTCTGAGTGGCAACAGGATGAGACCACCCTATTTTGAAGGATAAAAGACTTTAACAAACATGGCCAGAGAGCAGGATTTGGCAGATTTAGTTTACTAGCAGAGTCTCTGCCTTAAATTCTAGGTGCTTTGAACTATCCTCAGACTACCTGCCAGCGGGGCCTTTGCTTCCACTTCCCCTCACTGTTGTTCAAAAACCTATGTGCAAATCAGATTCCAGCTAGCACTTTCCTCAGTAAGCTACAGGGTGGATTTTGAAGACATACACAAATGCATAAATGCATCCCTATTCAAAATGGGATCTTAAAGTGCAACTATGATGGAGACAAAGAGGAAAAAAGAAAAACTTTGTGGCTTTCACATTGATTTGGGCACACAGTACATTAGAATGAGAAAATATATATATATATATATATGTAATTGCATTCATAAATTCAAGCAGGATATTGTTGGAGTGTTTTCCTGGTTATAAACACCCTAAGTGCGAGAATTCATATCCTCCACTGAGCAATATCTATATAGATGCCGTACAGCACTTTAGTCTATGTATTAGTTGGGGGTAATTCTGTTTTGGTGTATAACATCAATGGAGCAGAACATTGTCATAGGATAGTGGTCTCCCACTGCTACCTCGTTTAAGCAATCAAGCAAAAATAAAGCATATGTTACACCTTGTAATGTATTTCTCATTCTTGTATTCTTACACTATTTTCATTGTCATAATGATCCAGTATATCTTTATCCATTTGGACTTTTTATATAAGTTAGCTTCTCTCTAAGGTTTACAAGTTAATAATTTAGCCAACAGCCTTGTACTATATATTATTTTTTCACCCAGAAGCACAGCCTTCCTGAGTTACAGTCCACAGAAGATAGTTCAGCTACAAGAGAAATGGCCTATATATGACAGCAAACTTCGACTACTATTCCATGTTGCATGCTTAATTTGTGCAGTGTTAGGTGAGCCTTAGTCACTGCACTCTTCTCGAACGAGTGACTTCTACAGTGTTTCTGACATACACAAGAGCATTAAGACACCTGAGGCTTATGTTCATCAGGATTCTGGGGAAACAGCTCGTGACTCTCTTGTATGAAATGAGAAATAATATAAACTCCTGTCATTATTGACTAAAAACTGTGAGGATGTGTTTATGGGTAACTATTCAATACACATTAAAAAAAGAGAGAGAGGGAGATGAAATCTTGGTTTAACTGTGTCATCTCTGTAAGACTTTGGGCTAGGAATGTTTCTTTAGGACACTTTAGGAAACTAAGTCATATCAAAATCAATGGGAATTAGGTGCCTGAATGGCAGTGTGTCTTCATTAATTTCCTCTTAAGAAAATAGCTTTATTACCATTAGGAAATAATTGTTGGGGGAAAAAAAAAATGTCATTTTCCTCTGTTGACTTTTTTCATTTAGGCAGAAAACATTGTAGAGAATACTCTTCCTACTATTATATATTCATACTAAACTCTCTTGTAAGCGGCTCATAAGGGTGCTGAAGCATCAATATAATTAAGACAATAGGAAACTAAATTTGCACTTTCAAAGCAAAGTCAAAGCTGTAGGGTCTCAGTTATGTTCCTTAAATATCATCACCTCTAATGCCATTTTAGATAGACTAAATTATTCAAACTGACCTCCAGCCACCATTGCAGAAAGGTGCAAAACTCACTGGTGTCTTGCATCACAGCTGCCACCCTCATCGGTGTCTCAACTGTGCATGAGCTTCTCAGATGATGCTAAAAATCCGTGAACAGTAAATTGTATCAACACCTTTGTATATTATTCATTTATTTGCCAGTAAAGACAGTTAGTGTGAATATTTTCCTGAATATTGAATGGAATTTACCTTTCTGTGAAAGGCAGTTTGTGACTGCTACTGGTGTTACAGATATGTTTTTATAAAAAGGACCATTTTTAAAGCAGTTTAATGCTATCTTTCCCGGATTTTGTCCTTTAAGTCTTAAGGAGAATAAAATTACAAAACTGGGTAAAAGAATATTTTAGCTAAAGATCAAGAGAAGAATCTTTTCTAGACCCCAAGGTCTGTTTGACTGGAATTTTCTCCCAAGAGAAGTAGTGGAAGCCTCAATACTTGAATTATTTAAAATTAGAGTAGGCAAAGAGTTGGAGAATCCTGTAAGGATCAATTCTGTATTGACAAGAGGACGGACTAGCTGAACTGGCAAGGCTTTTTCATCTCTAAATTGGGTGATTCTATAAAATGAAACCATGGCTTTAATGAGTACTTGCCTTACTCTGTGGGTACAGTGGTCGTAGCAGTAGCTATGCTGCTAGAATTAATTCTTTTAGCTGGGGAGGAAGTGGTGAACCTTGGAAGTCTGAAATGACATTTTAAGTTCTGTGGTGTAAATGGGGTAAGCTTTTCTTTTGCACTTTATATAGTACACTGCACATCAGGATCCTGACCTGTGACCAATATGCCTGAAAAAGGGAGGAGAGGGGGGATGAATGGGAGGGAGTCTAATAAAAAAACACTTATTTTGAGTTATATTTTTTTTTCAGAATTTTTGAGGGCAAGTAGAGGGTGAATAATTCCAGTCAAACTGAATTCCTAGTTCTCCAAGTCCAGTCTGCAAAGTGCATACCTATATTGTTCCTATATTTTGAGTGTTACAACTCAAAGGCTTGCACCAGAGATTTGAGGCATGGTCCTTAGCAATCTGATATAACATCAGAATTAGTCTTATTTTGAGGAGGGTGCTGATCCAGATAGTCTCTTGAGATCCCTTGCAACCTAAATGACTCTAAGAGTGAATTATTTGACTTGCTCCACATGGGAGCCCAGTAGAGAATTAGAATATACTCAGTACTGATGATCTAGAGCCTGGGTCTAGAAGCAAAACAAAGGCTGAGTCAAATTAACTGCAGAGGTCAGATGGAAAAAAAAAAAAAAAAAAAGAAAGAAATCCTGTGCCAAGTTCAGTGTTTTCTTTGTACATCTACAACAGAACTGCCGCGACTTGATCCTTTTTTTCAGCTAAGGGATCAACAGAGGTCACTGCAACTCAGAGCTATATTACAAGGTTTTTAACTTGGTTTCCTAGGCTAAATATATATGCAAGTCACAGGCTTTTGATATTTTACTGAGAAACCTGAGATTTTTTTTTCTTCTGTCAGAAATGAGGACACTAATTCTGCAAACACTTAGTATTTGAGGCAAATGACTCAGTGTCAGCCACATTATGCCAGGCAGAGTTTTTGTCTTCAGTCCTCATTAAAAAAACTTCATATTGTAGTGAGGCAGAGATCCTTGACTGAACCTTACCATGCTATGACAGTAAAAACAATGATCATTAAGTAAGAAAAATAATAATCTTAAAATTAAGACACCAAAATTCATGTCTTCCATTATAAGTGAGTTTAGAAAGAACAGCTTTGGTAGATTTGATTAGGAAACTGAGGTTTATTTGATGACCTCAGCAGGTAACCCCAAATTACTTTCCTAATGTTTTGTTCCTTTTTTTCAATGTTCAGGTGTTAATTCTGAAATGGTCTTTTGTTTTTTATTGTTACTTGTTGTTGACAACATTAGTGGTGGCCAGAAATTTTGACATAACAAAATGAAATCAAGTTTCTGAAGATATTCACATAACATAAGAATTCAAAACTGGGTAAAAAATATTGATCCCTTACTTATTAATTTAAAAATAAGTGGTTTTGAAATCAGGTTCCCTTTGAGGATGCTGTAATGAATACGAGTCATGATCCAGAGTACTTTACTCCCTTTGACTAATGTCCTTTTCTGTAGGAACTGTAAAATTTATTTTTTTTTGGTTATTCTTTCTTATTTATATACACACTGTGAGGCGAATGACTTCTCTGTCACTGAAGGGACATGAAGAGCAAAAATGTTTGCAAATTTCTCACAGAGATGAACTTTCTGGAATACTTTATTTGGCTTCACAAAAATATTATTATAAAAAAAAAAGTGTCTTATTTTACTATCTCCTTTAGGCAGGTGGAACTGAGATATAGCTAACAGGTGGTTCCATAAGAGCATTCCATCTAGAGCATTTTATATTGATTTTGTAAAGTATTCAGATTTGACTTTTCAAATTAGATTATTATTAGCTGGATTGCTTGTTGTCATTATTTATATATATATATATTTAGTTCCCTATTTGAAACAATATAAATGAGATTTCAAAAAAGGTACTAAAACCTCAATTTTGGGGACTACTGTTTTGAGGTAACCAGCTATTTTGGAAAATCTTAGGTTCTCAAGAGGGCTGAGGAATTTACATATTAAGCTTGCTTCTGATTTCTAGTTATAAATGGTCGGTGGAAAAACGATTTTTGATGGTTTTAATTTTGTTCCTTGAATATTAATATCAGACTTGGTTGTGCCTCTGTTAAGATGTACAGTAATACAAGTGGAGAAAATATATTCAATGGTGATGTGAGCTTTCTATTATAATAGGTCACCAGTAAATCTGTAAGACTTTTACCCCAAATATTCTGTAAAATTAATACAGGGAAGAAAATGGCATTATTATCAGTGCAAGCAAAACAATTGCCACAGTGGAAATAAACATTTAAGCTAAGCAATATACACACAAATTCAGGCAAAATGTTCTCCCCTCTTACTAAACTTTATTGTTAAAAAAATTTTGATCAGAGTTAGTCAGTAAGGTTTTCCACTTCTTTATTGAGATCTGAAGAATTCAACAGAAAATCATAGAGAAAGGACACTTGAAAATTTTACCAAGTATAGTTCTTTCTATTCTGTAAGATTATTATATTACTATATGGGAGCTATGGCATGGACATTCATCCTTTGAGCTGACCACAGTATCCATAAAATATTAAAACCTCAATTCTTAATAAGTAGTGATGGGATTTTTGTAGCATCCCAGAATATGAAGTCTAACTCTATACCATAAAGCTGAATAGGGTAGAACAATCTACTGATAGACTGAAAGAGAGGTCTCTTTTTGAACTACAGATCATATAACAGAGACTCTGTGCCTCTTCCTTTGAAGTTTAGGATTGTCTCTTCTCTTACTTCAGTAGGGTTTGAATAACAAGCCCTTGTTTGTTCCTCTGCAGATTCTCAACTTTACCCTATCCTAGTAGAACCATCTTCATATAGTTTCTGTCTTCACTATCCAAAGGAGAAGATTATTCCTGCTGTTGAAATTACAACTCTGCTAAATTTCCTGTTCCATGTATCTGAGGGAAGTACTTCATAAGCTATTGAAATTTTACCCTGCCTGACAGTCTGTAGTTTTCTTGAAGGCATTCCTGTTGCTGGGATATTAAGCTCTTATTTGGAGACCAAATGTGTAATATTGCTATTTCTTTGTGCAGACAATATTTTCTCTAAGAGACCCTACATATGTTGTGAATGATCAAAGTGTTAACTAAAATTTATTATGTGTATCCTATACTGTACCTCTTTTGCACTGAAAGTCCCTCCTAGAAGATTTTAAGAGCATCTGTCCAGAAGAAAAAATTCAAATTTAACACAGATTTCAGAATTAAGGCATGGTGATTTTAACAGCAGTTATTCTAACTGTACTTATGGGTATGTGAGCTACATTGTTACATTGTTTAGCACAAAATGCCTAATTATGCCTTTATTACACTAGAAGTTGCATTATTTTAGTACTTACATTTGAGTTCAGCACCAACTGATATTAATTATAACCTGATTAATCCATTGATTTACAGATGTCACAGACCTCAGGTTTTGACTACAGCAGTACCCTGCCCTTGCCATCAACTTTCACGAAAGAAACTAAATATATAAAATAACCATTTACTTCAGGTTCTCTCATAAATATCACTAGAAACTGCTGCTAAGGGAGGGGGAAGCAGGGGGAAAGGGTGATAAGACAGCTGAAGTTCAGCTTTGGTCCCCGAGATTCTTGGGCAATAGAGCCTTGCTCAGAGCTCTCTAAGTTATGCTGCAGCTGTACCTGCTCTCTGTGCGATGCAAATATATGACAGAAAGGTGACCTAAAATTGCCTTCCTCTCCCCGTCTCTGGGGTTGCAAGTTTTCCACTGTCATTCCTAGATGTGGTTTCCTCCGATCCTCTCTTCGTTTTTATCTTTGCCTCCAGGAGTCTCAGTGGAGGCTGGTAGAAAGGGATGGCTGGGCACTGAGAACTTGTATTTACTGCTTTATCCTCTACCAGTCTGTAGGGGGGAAGAAGTTGCTGTGAAAGGGGAATAGACGGAGCAGGAAAGTGTCTGACTTTGGAAAGGAGCACTCAGTACAGAGACTTTCTCACTTTATAAAATTTCAGTTACAACTCTCTTCTCCTCCCCATACACAGGCAAAATCCAGCCAGCGTCTCAACCAACCTTTCAAACCTTTTTCTGGCTTGAGGCTAATTGCAGCTTTGCATTCTGGGAAATACAAAGGGTGCCCAAGTCATTGAAATCAAGTCTTAATTTGGACTTGTGTTTCCTCCTTATTAAACTGCCAGTAATTTGGTACATGAGAGGATTGCTCCTGCGAACACAGCCCCCTCTCCATCCTCTTATACTACAAAGCTTGCATTTTTCACAGTGGATTAGCAAGTCTAGACATCCTATAAAATGTCAATGAACGTATGGATCTTCAGTGCATATTTCTCAGGAGAGTTATGCTTGTTTGCAATGCTGCTCTCTCAGCCCGATCAATACAGCCACAACAGCCTTTTGCATTTTCTGTCAGAAAACAGAACCCTACTCATTGAATTATTTGTTGTTTGTTTATTTCTTTCCAAGGTATTTAATCAAATAGTGGAGGTAGAGAAAAAGGTGGAAAGAGGGAGTTAGATCATATGCTGAGCACCCAGGGAAGTTGTGAATAAAGTATTTTATTTTAATTATTATTACTAACCACGAAGGCACGGTAAGAATTATCATGAGAAAAATCATACCTCAGGGGCAAGACAAGGACTGGGGAAGAGAAGGGAAAGGAGACACAGCTGACAGAACCCCCACGGGATGTGATTATCTCCTGATAACAACATCCCCAGACTTATTGCTATTATGAAATTTCATTTTTCCCATTTTTTATACACACAGATAGATATATAAATTATTTAGGTGAAGTATTTCAATTCCCTGCAAACTGTGAGTTTGCATTAAAATGCTTCAACTGTGAGATTCCCAGGTATATTAATATCCTCTCTTTTAGGATGTTGAGCAGCCCATCAGAATAAGCTTTTCATCCTTGGCTGTTTTATGATATTATTACAATATATTTTGGTTGGGGAATGGTGAGTAGAACAAGTTTTCAGAGAAATAGACTTGTTTGGGTTCCATTTGGTTGCTGGAGGGGAAAACTCCACGTAAAACAAGTCTGGCTGTTCAGTAAGGCATCCTGGTTTCTCATTATTATTATTTTTTCCCCTGTACAGCTCTATTTCTTCTCTGCTTTTTAGAAGTCCCAAGTCCCCTTCCCATCTAGTTTAATAAACGTGTGAGGGGATTGCAGCCACAAGACGTAGGGACTTCAAGGAGTACATGCAGATGTGTGTTTGTATGTTGAGTTTTCTGGCCATTATATATAAAAATGGGAATCCTCTTACTAAACATAAATTGAGCAATGCACAAATATGATTTAACAATTTTTAGAGCTGAAAAAAAATACATAAGAAATTCTACTTCATTTTTGGTTGGACTTACCTAGCTTATGTTTACATATTTTAAATTTCCTTCTAACTTCCTTAATTGTTCGATACATTTTGATTCCAGTTTAGGGCCCTGATGACATTTTGAAATATGGTTATCTATGAAGCAGAAGTGATGATACCATCTCATGAGACTTGTGAATTTCTCAGGAATCACTGCAAACAAAGTGGCCACTTTGCTCATAGGGTCAACCTTAAAGTCTTTTGGATGTTTTGTAAAACTCTGCAGTGGCTTTAACATAAGAGTTTCATGTCAGTCACATAGGATGAAGAACATTTAGAAGATTTCTAATCCAGCTAATTCCCATGTGAACAGGCAGAACCTTCTGAATTACTCACATATATTCTCCTTCCACAGCAAAGATGTGTATATTTACTTATCCTTTCACATATATTAAGTTCACAAATTCCTCTAAGAAAACTCTCCCTAACTTTGACAACAGAAGAAAAAAAAATTAAAAAAAAATTATCAGGGGAAATACTATAAAGTCTAATGTGGCTGAAACCCCTGGCTCACAGAATGTCCTGTAAACTGCTTAAGGATCTCTCAAAAAATCTACACAATCAGGGATGCTAAATGCTTTCTAATATATGTATTTCCTGTTCTGCATGCTCTCTGATCTATTCTCTCCTCTACCCTATTCCCTGTGGAATGATTTGGGAAACCTATGGATTGATTTGGGGAAATTATACTAAATCAACATAGACTCCAGGGGAATTTTAAACCAAAAATAAAACCAGGTGAAATAGTCTTCTGAGTGAGAGCCTGACAATTTTATATTTCTTCAGTTGTTTGTCAGTATAACCTTATCTCTGATAAGGCTCCAACAATTATGTTTCCCATTTTATTGATTTGTACAGGTAAAATTCAGACTGGTAAAGAAAGACAGATTTTACACATAGATGAAGACATTGTTGATTCTCACTTCAGTTCCTGCATTTGCAGTGGTTTCATGACTTGATTTGTCTTGTTTCTATACTTCTTCATCCCTATTGACATCACTGGAGCAATTCCTGATACATATTTGTGTAAACAGAATCAAAATCAACCCTTCCAAGTTCATCTAGTTTCTCTTCATCACTAATCGAGCAAATAAGCATCAAAAATGAACATAAGACATTCTCTGAGCTTTTCTTATCTACTTGAAGCATTTTGTGAGAGAGGAATCCAACCCTGCTCCATTTTGCTCCGGTAAAATGAAAGCTTAATGTCAGCTGTAGAGATACAGTCGCAACCCACAGACACACTGGTCCTAGTTACCCGAATATCAGTAAAGAAATCATCTTTTGTAACCTTCTTTAGCTCAGCTGAAATCAGTAGAACTATATTTATTTAATTTTGGATGAATATCTAGCTCAGGATCAGTATCACAAGCCTGATATGTACAGGAAAAAAAAATGGTTAAAAATTTATATGTACATATACAAGCATATATAAATACATACAGGATAAAGCTGTGTCTTATTAAACATCTCGGCAAACTCCACTATTTTGCATACTACTGGGGAGACTAGGCTTCTGAAGCTTAGGAGTTCTGCTTGTCCAGATGGATACTTGCAGAGTGGTCATTCTTTTGCCCTTGAGGACAGGAGGATTTTTTGCAGCAAAAGGGTGATGCAATGGATGCTCTGTAGTTTCCCAGTTCCAGGTTACATGCTGTGATTTGTCCCATCTACCGCTGAGCCACTGGGGGGTCTTGATTAAAAGACAGCAATGCAGTTTAGAAAGAGAACTTGAGAAACTTAAGACTTCTATGCAATTGTGATTGTATCTATTTTAAGCATATGGAGTTGTTTTGAAATTCAGCCTTTCTAAACAAATAAAGTTTGTAACAGCTTTCACCTTGAAAGATAAAAAAAAAAAAAAAAAAAAAGTTAACAAAAGTTTCAGTAGATAGTAATGTTATCAAACAACTTTTCTGGGCTGTAATGTAATGCATTGTAATTCTAGAGGAACAGAAATATCAGAAAGTAAGAATTTCCGTATTGCATACTCCAAGTGTTCTACAGAATAGCATCAAATCCTGTTGCTATCACCCCAAGATGATTTTTTCTATGGAGAAAACTGCATCAGACAAAGCTTTGCTGTTCTAAGAGGTTGGTTTCCTTTAGGTATAAGTTACAATCCCTAGCAGGGACACCAAACAGGTACATAGTCAGTTATGCCATGGATTTGAAGCACAACTATTTTGTATTATTATACAACATAAACACTCAAATAACACAAAGAGAGCCAATATAATTTTGTGTCTATAAAAGAGGTATAACCAATTAGAAGATGGACAGTAGAATATTGTGACCATACACTGAATTTCTTGAGGGCATAGCTATATTTCAGGAGGATGTGGATATGTAATACACTATAGAGAGTTCAAAGGAACGCCACAAAACTGATCCATGGGTTGGAAAACAAGCTCAGCAATGTCAGGCTTAAGGAGCTCAACTTAGATTATCAAAGGGAAAGTGGAGAGGTGAGTTGATCACTGAGTAAGGTATTTAGAAATGTTTGATAGCAGGGAGCTTGTCATCCCTGTTAACAAGGGCATAACAAGATCCAATGGCTGGAAGCTGAGGTTTACATAAATGCAACTTTGAAATAAGATGCAATTTCCTAGCACGAGAGGATATGGCTTAGTAGCACTAACCAGGGAAAATGAGCTTGGCTTTTGGATTTTTTTTTATTTATTTATTTAAGTATACTTGGACATCTCCTTATCTACATGCTTTGATTCAGCTGTTGGACTTATTTTTCATGTGTCTGCAGCATTGGGAAGAATAATCCAAGTTTCTCTGTTTGAGCTCCTGAAAGGAACCTATAGAGTTATGTCTCGAGCATGCTCTGGACACACATGGTCAATTATACAATTATATACAATTCTATTTCATGTTTCTGAACTTTAGCCTGATATTTGTTGAGAGATAGTTTTCTTCCTGGACATAATTTGGCTGCTGATGACCGGCCTTCTTCTGAAATTTAAGAGGATTGTTTGTAACTAGAAATGGGATATAAAAGGCGGCCTTATGTTGATCCTCATTCTCTACATATTTGCCATCTTCACTGAGATAGACTTCTACTGAGAGGGCAACATTTTTTCACTTCCTATCAGCACTTGAAGGATCTGACCTCCCTGAATTCAATGGGATTTTCAGCACTTAAACTCTTCTCCCAATGCATTTTATCTTCCACTTGTCTGTGTTGAATTTCATCTGCCACTGTGTTGCCCAATTACATACAGTAGTTTAGTTAGGTCCATCTGGAGTTCCTACCAATCCTCTTGGGCCCGGAGTAACCTAAGTAATTTTGTGTCTGTGTCATAATAACCATAAAATAATTCTGTGTCAAAACAATTTTGTAAATTGGTGTTTCAACATTTGTCCTGAGTGCAGCTGAACAAAACCCTTTGTGTATAGCTCCAGACTTTGCGCCTCAAGGACTCCCCTATTATACACCTGTTCTTGACAGATTGAGGCCTAAAACAGGATAGCTTAGTCACATATTAACCAGCAGGAAGAAAGTCTCTCCTTTTTATTACTGCCTGCCTACTAGTTCAGTGTTTGCAATTCAGTCCTACCTATAAATCAACATCAGAGACTACAACCCAGTGTGTTCAAGAGCTTTGTTTAAACATCAAAAGAAGAACACAGACAAGCACTATGATAGAAATATAACTAATCACTTGCAAATACATCTTTCCTGTCAGTAGGAGCTTAACCTTTTTGTTTAATGTTACTGGAGGAAAGCGCACATATTTCCATTCTCTCTATTTTCTTTAAAGCAGTATACAGGTTCTCTATGAAAAATGATCATATTTCTTCCTCATATAACAGAAGCCTAGGAAAGTGGATTTTAGAAGAATGCAGCTGAAGGGAGATTTATGGAATCCTATTATTTGAAAATTTCAAAGCTACACAATAATTAATAAGAACAGGAACTACTGAGATTGCTAAACATATTTGGGTAACCATCACCTGAAGAAGTGACAATTTATTAAGAAGGTAAAATATATCTAGGGCTTTAGCTTGTTTGTTGACTAGCAATGAACACAACATGACTGCATGTGGCACATTGATTGGATCAATTTAACTTCACACTTTGCTCTTGGCTTTCTTTGCTCATAGGGGACTCTGCTAGGATTTAGCCATAGTGTGCAGAAAATCCTAGAATCTATAGACCGTTCCTTTTAATTTGAATGCTGCAGATTATGGATGAAAGATTGGTCACCTATAGGATTTAAGACTTCAAAAGAAAGGAAAATAAAGACAGACACAGAGGGGAAAAATACAAACAAAGAGCCCCTGTGAGAAAGAAGTGGAAATGCAGCCTCCTACAAGAAGTGGGGTTGGGTTCAATAGAGCTCCAGAATCTGATTTTCTACTTACTCACACAGACTCCATTGAACTCAGTGGCATTACTCTTCATCTATACATTGGTAATAGAAAGCAGAATCAAGCCCTTTTCCTTTTTTTTTTTTTTTTTTTCCCTACTGCTGTAGCATAGTTCACTGCCAGCTAACGTGAAAAAGTTCAGTACTTTCCCAGTTTGCTTTCATCTCTAGGGCTTGATACTGTTTCAGTGAATATAAATTTGTCATTGATCA
The DNA here is from genome assembly GCF_964034855.1 of Anser brachyrhynchus. Classification (NCBI taxonomy): domain Eukaryota; kingdom Metazoa; phylum Chordata; class Aves; order Anseriformes; family Anatidae; genus Anser; species Anser brachyrhynchus. Next base: position 121,589,172 of record NC_137696.1, on the reverse strand, counting down.
GCAGCATGAGCTTTGTCGGTAGGATCAGGACCTCTGTATTCTTCATATTCTGTTTCATAAGTAATAAAAAATGTTCCCTTACAACAGCATGGATCATAAAAATAAAATTTATATATATACATATATATACTGCATATGGGAACTTTCCTTAGATGACAGAAGTTGTCTTAGCAATGGCAGGTGCAATTCTCTAGGTGGAGTCAACCAGCTCCAGAGTACTGAGCCCTAAGTGAAAATCTCTGGCTGAATTGCCTGTACCAGCACTTCCCAGCTGGGTGACCCACAGGTCTCACCATACTCCTCACACTCAGACACAGCTATACAGCAAACCTTGTGTTCATGTCATGGATGTCATGGCATATAATGGAGTTGCTTCCATCCTCCTTGTAGTACTTGCATTTAACATTTGTTCCTTTCCTACATCTCACGTCTGTAATGGTCCCAATAGATTCTTTCTCTTGTCCTTAAAGCATTTTGTATGGCTCATTTTGGTCTTTTCACTTCAACCCCACTACAAGACAAGAGCACAGTTTCATTTTTAGAGGCTTTTGCACTATTTGGAAATGAAATGTAGCTTGGCTGCCTATAGCAGAGATCCCATCATCCTGTTGAGCCCAAAGCAGGGAGTAGGTGACTTGAAATGGTGATACACAACCAAATTACAGAATCACAAAATAGTTAAGGTTGTAAAGGACCTCTGAAGGTCATTTGGTCCAACCTCCCTGTTCAAGCAGGACCTAGACCAGGTTGTCAAGGACCACATCCAGATAGCTCTTGAAGCTCTCTAAGATCCTTCATTAAGCAACAGTCATGCTCCTAAGTTAGGTACTATGAATAAGTTTATGTTTGTCCATCCTTCAAGCCTTTCCTTTTCAGATTTTTTTTCTACCCTTTCCTATATTTGTTCTCCCCCTTCTTAACATCATCGGGTGACACAGAGGTCCCTTTTGTCTTTCAGTTACTAGTCACAGCCTCTTCATATCCTTCCACCTCCAATCCAACTCAAAAATGAGCTGAAAACCAAAATTATATATTTTTCCTGACCTATATTTCTTCGTCTGATTTTTCTAGCATTTTGTGCTAGTAATTGTTTACTCACTCTAATCCTGTAGACAACTTCAGGCTCCAATTTAAATGAAAGCTGCCCTGCCAAATAAAACTGCCTTGAATTGCCCCTCTAATAATGTAATGTACAGTTCTTTCATTTCCTGGAGTGCTAATGGTAAAAGTACAGCACTAGTGAGCATCACAGACTGTACAATACATTATAAATAAAGGTACAGGCACTACAGTATTCAAGATAAAAGGTATTAAGGTTACTGTAGGGGTACTGTAAAATTTAGTGTTCTGTAGAATATGCTAGTAGTTTCTAAAACAGCAGTCAGATACTCACAAGGCACAAAAACAAAGCAAATTCAGGGAAGAAACTGTCAATAGCACAAGCCCTAGAAGCTTTCAAAGGATTCAGGTTTGATCTATTTGCCCTTATTCAGTAATGCTTTTTTTTCATGAGCCTTTCCACTGAAATCATGATGTGGAAAAAAAATATTGTGCAATGCAGAACAAGTCAGTAGCTGCAAACTCTTCAAAATGAGTTCTTGCCAAAACCATGACATTTGATATAGCTGGGCTAAATAATGCTTGCATGAATCTAAGACCTTCTTGGACCACAAGCTTTCTTGCATTTTTGGTTCTGGGTTCATATGTTGCCTAATGCTGCAGTATCCTAGGGAATTTGGGTTCCCGAGCCACTGTAGGAAAATGAGATAGGGCAACATCATTGATATAAACAATAACATAGCCTATAATATCATGTGTCCTTTCCATTTTGTGACTTCTCATCAGCTTGTTCAACCTCAGCACCCTCATGTGTCCCATAAGCAGACAAGGTATTTACACAGTATCTCAAACCTTATTTATATTGCTTAGCCTCAAGAGCCAAAGAGCAAGCGGTTTTGGCCCCACACAGCCATATAACTGAGGTGGGTGTATATGTAAAAATTTAAGGTGAGATGTTCACATTTTCTGCTGGATCTACCCGTTGTGTAAGTGCCTCAGTGCAGATGCAGGACTAAAGTTAATGAATGCAAGGTTAGGATTTCAGGTGTGGCTGAGGCCCCGCTGGTCCTGACTGGGAGGAAAAGATCGGCAAATCATTTTTCTTTATGTTTAAATGCATCCTCAGTGTAGCTTGAGCTCGATTTTTGTCCCAGCTATTACTAAACACGTTTTCAAAATGGAAGCATTTTGGCTTTCCAGAGAATTCTTATTCACGAAGCTGGCATGTAGATGGTTTATCTGATATAATACTGCCCAGGAAATTTTCTGATTATTCGATTAATTTTGTCTCCTACTAAGCCTGGACTGGTTAAGGACTGGTTCAAGAATCACAAGGAAAACAGACATTTTAAATCTTCATACCTTTTAAAGAGGGACTGTATTGAAAAGTCAGCTGCAGGGCTTCACATGATGATGGTTTCTTTGTGATTGCTCAAGGTACCTTTAGACCTGCCATACTTCCACATGTCAAACTCATCCTGAAGTTAAGGAGGACTCAGTATTTTTTTTCCAGCAACATTGCCTTTGAGTTTGATGTGTGTTTTCTTCTCAAAATTTGTAACTAGTTGCTTCTTTTTGAGAAATCAGGAGGAAATAAGGTTACACTGCAAAGGAAAGACCAAGATCATCTTGGTCTTATCCAAGAGTGGTTATGCTTGTAGTTTGTCTGACATGACAGCCTCCAAATATCCACTTATTTAATCCCTGGAGTCTAAGTCTATGGTAGCTAATATTCCACAGCCAGAATTTTGAATTTGTGTTCTGTAGCAGTGTTGCAGACTGTCTTCTTTTTCTTTTCTTTTTTCTCTTTTCTTTTCTTTCCTTTTTTCCCTTTCCCTTCCCTTCCCTTCCCTTCCCTTCCCTTCCCTTCCCTTCCCTTCCCTTCCCTTCCCTTCCCTTCCCTTCCCTTCCCTTCCCTTCCCTTCCCTTCCCTTCCCTTCCCTTCCCTTCCCTTCCCTTCCCTTCCCTTCCCTTCCCTTCCCTTCCCTTCCCTTCCCTTCCCTTCCCTTCCCTTCCCTTCCCTTCCCTTCCCTTCCCTTCCCTTCCCTTCCCTTCCCTTCCCTTCCCTTCCCTTCCCTTCCCTTCCCTTCCCTTCTCTTCTCTTCTCTTCTCTTCTCTTCTCTTCTCTTCTCTTCTCTTCTCTTCTCTTCTCTTCTCTTCCTTTTTTCTTTTTTTTTTTTTCTTTTTAATAAGGCCCTTGTGTTTTGAAATGCTTTGGATACATTTGTTCTTGTCTATATTTTAAATGACTTGTCAACAGTTTCCTGTGGAGATAGAAAGAGGCTGAGAGGAATCAGATTTTTAATGCTAGAATACCTCCTGCCTTCTCTGCTGGGTTAAAGTACAATAAGACATAAAAATCTAGAAGCAAATGTGTGGTGCTTGTTACCATGTCAAGAAAGATCTTGAGCTTATTTTGTTCAAGTCCTTAGTGCATGTAGACAGTCATTGTGGATGATAGCAAGTTTTGACTTAACCTCCAGTGTAGGCATACATGTTCCATAGGTACAGCTTATCTGCCAAGGTCTAGGAAAATCACTTAATCTATACTGGTTCCCTGTGTTCACAGTTGTCATGATAAACCTTCCATAAATGCTAAATTCTCTTTCAAAATTGAATCACAACTGGCAAAAGATAGGGAGGATTCTTGGAACAAGCATTTAAACTCTCAGGCTTTAATATTTTCTGTGGAAAAAAAAAATATGTTATTGAATACTCCCTATGTAAAGGAGCCCATCCAGTTCCATCTCTCTGTGGAGGTGTTCCTAGGTTCTGGGGATTGCAAACACCATGACGGTAGCAGGGAAGTTTTATTCTCTTCAGTGAAGGGCAAAATCCTCCGCACTATGCAGAAAAACTAAACCACCTCCCACCACCCTACTCCTTCTGGTTACAGTTACGTTTCTAAAAGTGGAACTGAAACATATTAAAAGTGACAAATTAAAAAGATGTTTAGAAACCAGTTTTGGTGTCTAGGAGGAAAGGGAAAAACTCTTTCCAGTACTCTGAGGCCAAAAAAATAGTGCAGAGTGCTGCAGGAAAAATACCAACATCGAAAATCTCATTACATGTGCTGCTTTTTGCAGCATAAAACAAAGTCCAGTTTGGGAAGGTTTTCCTTCCAGCCAGCATATTTTTTTATTCGTGTCTGATGCTGAGGTCCACAGCATTAGTTACAAGAACAAAGCACTATCTTTTTGAATTGTCATTGATGTGGGCTCATTGAATCTGGTTCTGCTTAAATAGCAACAATCACTGACCCTTGTGTGTCATTATTTAACTCAAAATTCCTTTTCAGTTACTGGAAATTTGCTGTTTGCTCTGCAGCACTGTGCATTCACCCTGTCATGTTTCCTACATACTATTAAATCTTCAGGCCTACAGATGTATTATTCATATGCTCATTGCTTCCAAATACATAAAATCAGACATTGCTCAGATGGGCCCCAATCCTGCAAAAATCATGTTGATATCAGCACCTAAGCTGTGTGACAAACGTAAAGAGAGACCTTAGTCTTAAAATTGTACAGAGCTGCTTGTAGGACCATGGCTCCTATCATTAAGAGCTGAAATAGCAATGTATCTCAAGCTAATTTATTGCTTCTTTATTATTCCCTTTAAAATTGTAAGTTGATTTTGAAATAAAACATCCCTCTGAAATGGAAAGTTCAAACATTTAACTTAAAAAAGAAAAGTCTATGCCAATCATTTAATGTTTCCTCTTTTCCAATACTTTATTTCAATGAAACTATTAAAAGACCATGGTTGAATTTGGATGTAGTTTTGTTCCTTCCAGGAATATAGAGTTGGTCAGTTTCTGCCTCTAAAATGAGGCAGAAACAAGGCTACAAGCCTACATGAAACCCAGTGGTTTATAATACATAAATAAGCACAAGAGAAGGTGTAAACAGATTGAGTGTGCAGGGCACAATACAGTGGGGACCAGTGTTGCATGAGACCCCACAGGATATCCAGGTCATCCTTCTGAATGACCTGCTATGACACAGGGTCGTAGGTGACCCATTTCCTCCTGGAAACAAGTCAGATGTAGACTTTTCAAGAAGCTTTAAACACCCATGAATTATGCCCAGAATATCTACATGACCTTATCCATATTAGGTAACTAACTCACAATCCTCAGCTTGCCAAGCAGGATCTGGCCGTAAAATGGGGACATCAGGTCACCATCTGGGAAGAGGCAGTGATATGTCATTTGTTGAAGGTGAAGGTTTCTATTACGTTGTACTCTCTGACTGCTTGACACTATGGTTTCTTTCCATCCCATAAATCAGATACCACTGGTGGTTGGCTAAAAAATGTGCCAAGTGCCGGTAACAAGCAAGGAAGGTCACAGTGGGAGAAGAAAGTAGCTAAAATGAGTGTGAGTCTGTGTAAGGGATGCAAGCTGAGATGAAATTATGTTGGACTAAATAAATACAGAGAATTCTAAAGCATGGAACTTGATAGGTATGAGAATACGGTAGTGCTCAAAGTTGGGGAGATATGGTGAGACTCCAAACCTATAATAACCTTCAAATCAGTAAAGGGGAAAAAGAAATAGACATTTATGTATATGTTGAAATTCAGTCTTAACAATGAAAAGAAAATTCTACACCTTTATGCATGTCCTGGTAGTTTTCCAATAAACACTTTGCTAGCTGTTAGCTCAATGTGCTTTCCAGTGACCTATAGTAAGCAATGCTCCAGCTGAAACCACAAGGCTTAGACACTGATCAGATTAATAACCTGCAAGACACAAGCTGGAGCCCTTTGAGTACAGACAGTCTGTCTAGAGGCATGTACCATTTGAACATTATGTGCCTGTGCATAAATACACCATCCACTTCTGTCTTGCCATGGGGCAATTGCCTGCCCATTGAGAACAGGAAAGTCTTTGCCACTCCAATTACCTTCTAGTAATGTAGTCACTACCATTGTGATAGACACTTGAACTAAGGCAATATTTATGATATGAATCTGTAGTTGCTGCTACAGAGGCTTTTGGGAAATAATCAATTACCATATTTGAATACCATATGGCATTGATTGAGATCTTTGCTGACACAAGCCCTGCTCTCGGAAGGTGTTCAGCACTGGTACCTCCCATTGCTTTTCACACCTTTCAGGACAGGGCATATTGATGTGAATAGACCAGGCAGAGTCTTCAGCTGATCTGGCCTTGAGAACAAGTATGCTGTTTTATCGCAGTAATAGCAGGATTTGGCATAAGCACCTTGACAGAATTATTTCAGAAAAGAACTGGGCCCAACATGCTTTGATAGACTTTATTGTAAGGAGAAGTACTTAATTGCTTATAAGAGATTTACTAAGTATCCTTTTACACAGATTTAGCTATTATCATTGCTTTATATTAATTGCTGATGATTCTCTTATTCATGTTATTTTAGCTGAACACGCTGATTGGAATACAAGGGCTCTATTTTGAGGCTTTTGAAACAAAATCCACGGTGGAGAAAGAACAGTTCAGCCCTGAGCTTTTTCCCATTGGTGATAATAAACAATAGCTAATCCTTAGCAACACTAAAGGATGCTTTAGTTTGCAGACTGTCATATCCTTTATATGTGTTCTCTGAGAAAAAGAGTGGGGGTTATTAACACAGTGTATCTCCTCCTAGTGGCAACACAAGGGAAATCACAAATTCACTGGATTGTACCACTGTGACAGAATGTCATTTCAATTGCCTTATTAACCATATGAAAAAATATATCACAACAGTGAGAAAACTTCTCAGTTATCTATATCTTACCCCTAAGGCTATTGTCATGAGCCAGTGGCATACTAAGGAAAGAGTACTAATTCAGTTGTCAGCTGCCTTGCCTATTAAACAGGGGGAAAAATACCAGCAACAAAATTGAAACAAGTAATAAGGGTAAGAGAAAGGTCTGGATACCCTTGTCCACTTGATTTCTTAAACAAATGCAATTACTTGTGCTGTTTTCCCTGTCACATAACATTGTAGTGGTAGTATCGTGCTGCCTTCTAACTGAGTATTTACTCTGCTTAAAACGCTACATGGGTTGCACTTTAAAAACGTAAGTGCTGAAATATTATACTCCAAGTTCATGACCTGCATTGTAAACCATAAGAGGATGAGCAATGATCTGCTAAACCAGAACATGTTCAGGGGCTGGAAAAAGTAGGCTTACTGCCAGCAGGATTACGGAAATCTATTAGTTTCTCTATGGATAATCTGGGTTTGATTAACCATAGACAAGCTCTGCATAGAAAGAGATGAACCATCTCCAAGTGTTTGTTCCACAGATATCAGTGAGTTTTCTAAGACTATATAAATGTAAAGACATGATTCTCTGTATCTTTGCTGTTTGCACAGCTATTTAAAGCAGTGGGCACTGAAAGGTGTATTCTGTTTCTTTAACTTAGTATCATTTGGGAGGACTCTGCTGCTTGATAAGCATGCAGATCTCCTATAAGCCTTATGTCAGGTTAACCAATCGTATGCATGTCTCAGGACATCTCAAATGCCGCTGCATGCCAGTGAATAGCCGAATGAAACCTGCCATAAGAACTAAACATATGACCAAATTTGTTAATATTTGTGACTGGTAGTGTTTTAGCCAAACTTCAGAGAACTGTACTGAGGTCCACAGTGGTGGTGAAATGCATAAATCTCAAAAATCCTCTTTTCAGAAGATGGAACTTTTTCATCATGATATTGGTGGCTGATATTGGTTTCTGATGACATTTGAGTTAAGGTCAGTTCCAGATTAAGGAAACAAGTGTGCAATGAAGCTGTGCAAACAAGAGTACTTATGACTATCAGAAATACCTTAGAATATCCCTTCTTGCCTTGAGTCATATCTCCAGCAGGGCTCAGGGATACTGTATTTCTCACGGCCCATATACTTAGGCAGTAGAATCTCATACTGTTTCCCCTGCATTATTCGAGGGCACTTTTCCAATCCCTATAGTGCATTCTACCATTTGTACTCCTGCAAAGTGGATTTGCAGTTCCACAGCTTTGCTTTGTTCCAATCTAAAGGGGTGACTATATAAGTTAAAGGGAAACTGGCCCTTTTGAAGATAGAAAAATGGCCACTTCATATGTACAGGAATAGGGTGGAAATATTTCTAGTGTCATCTAGTGTCATCAGGTTTCTAATTTTGTGCCCAGTTACAAAAAGTGCAAAGGCATGGAAGTCAGAGCCAAGTAGTGTAATGGAGGATGCTCACAACGGGAGGAAGATGCTCCAGTGCAGGTTACTGAGTCTGTAACCTCTGGACCACTGGTTTAATTAGAGTTTAGCTACAAAAAGGAATTACAGTGGTGGAAACATTACTTTCGGGTAACAGCAAGGGACGGGTAACATTACTTTTGGGTAACAGCAAAAGCTATTCTATTCAGCCATAACCACATTAGCACAGTATTACTTTCAAATCATCCACACTGCCCTTCACTCCCTATGGTACATCTGTATTGCTTCCAGATCCAGAGCTGCTGACAAGGGACCAAGGCTCTTAGCAGACAGAGGCAATAGGCATGAATTAAAACATTCTTACTGAACATGCACACACCTGTGAGCACGGTCAAAGACTGGAAGAGGTTGCCCAGAGAGTTTGTGGAGTCTCCGTTCTTGGAGATATTAAAAATCCATGTGGATGGAGTCCTGGACGACATACTCTGGCCCTTTCTGTGGGAAGTTGTACAAGACCTCCAGAGGTCCCTTCCTACCTTCACCATTCTGTGTTTCCATGAAGGAGCCACTGCTATTTTGGATGCCTCTAGCAGAATCTCATTTGTATGGCTCTTGTACCTTCTTCAGTACATGAGCATGTAATGGCTTCATTCTTGCAGAAGGGGTAGAAAATTAAAGCCTATGAGTTAATTCATAAAAGGAAAGATAATTCTTTTTTGCCTTTATATTCATTTAAGGAGCTGACATTCTAGCCTCACCTCAGCTCATCCCCATTCCCACATAGATGATTTTTTCCCTGGGCTTGGGAAACTGGTACTATGGGAATAGTTAAAGCTGAATTTTCCTTGGGAAAGTACCTACCTTAATAACACTTAGCTGCTGCTACTGACTGTAGTAAACATAATGCTTAAGACAGAGTGACAGTGGTCTACCAGATGGAAAGCCATTGGACATGCCTTGAATCAGACAGCACTGGCTCCATTCCTAGGTCTGCCTAAAACTTTCATACCTTGGACAATTTGTTGAGGTCTAGATCCACAAAGTGACTTTTCTGAAGTTAAACTGTAGTGGGGGCTAGGACACAAATCTCATACTGCTCTCCTTCAGTCCCTTACTCAGGACATCTGCACCTCAACAAGCAATTCCCCACACCCAGTTGAACCTTTGTCTTCTCTGGTTGCCAGATGTTTTGGGTCCACCAAACACCACAAAGTAGACACCATCTGCCATGACCCAGCTGACTTTCTCTGTACACACCTCAATGTGGATTCCAAGGGAAGAGCAGAAATAACCTCTGCTTTGAATAACCCCATGGGCAGGCAAAATGGCCTCACACTGTTCAGCCTGCCAATATTCGTGTAGCCTTTAGCCTTTGCTGTGTTGTCATCCTTGATATAATCATAACAAATAAAAATATGGCACACATCCCATCCACTGGATTGAAGCTATTGCAAGGTAAGATAATTGGTATACTCAGAGAGTAGAAAGCTAGGCTACATAGTTCTGTTAACACTATGCCAAGGTAATATTGGTATCATTCATAGTACTGATATCTGGTAGTACCAGCCCGAACAAATTCAAGGTCATGAAAATAAGTTTAAAATCTCTCCGCAGAACTATTTCACTGAAAAGTTGTTCTCAATATTCATGAGAAGAAATATTGATTTTGGTGAAAATACAGATCTAGTTCCTTTCAGTAAATTAGTACCAGACAATGTAGAGTCAAAAGGGTTTTTTTTTGTTGTTGGTGGTGGTGGTTTTTTTTGTAGCAAGCCTTCAGCAATTTGTAATTAGATCTTTCATGCTGGCAGAAAAAAAAAAAAAGAGAGAGAGAGAGAAAGAGAGGGAGAGAGACACCCATATTTCTGCAAAATCATTAGTAGTTTTGGCAGCTAAAGGCTGGATCCTCAACTGGTGTAAAATGGAGGTAGCTGTACTGAAGGCACTGGGGTTATGCTGATTGACACCACAGATATCATTGCTACTGCCTGAAGGAGACAAGTCTGAAGTAGCAGCAAAGACTGATGAGCCTATATTAATTCAGGCATTAGCATGTTTGAGGAGGAGATGTGAATAAAAGAAGAGATGTAAAGGGAGAGCAAAGTAGGGTGCAAATGTGTGGGGTCTTAGAGAAATCAGGCCTGTGGAAGAGCAGAAGGGAACAGAGAAGATGTGAAGTAAAGAACCAGGAAGTCTGACGGTCACAAAAGGCTGGCAGGGAGCTCTATGAAAGGCCAGGAGAGTTGGCAGGTTATTGAAAGGGGAGGTCTCAGCTGTGAAACTGTTCGTAAGTTAATGATAGAGGTTTAATGAAGTATTGGGGAGAGAATAATTATAATAAGTCTTCAATTTTTGACAATGTAATGTTCTATTACTGGATTAAGTATTGGAATAAGCTATCAAAAAACAATGGCTAAATTATCCCCTTTATATATCTTGCTGCAGTATTTTGTGGTAGTTCTGATTTATTGCCATAACATTGAGTCGAACAAAAATGTCCACTTGTTCCTCTATGAATTTCACAAATACAACCGGGGAGGAATATTACTGAGATGTTGAGATCTTTGGGCAAAGGATAGTGTTTGACTACATTGTACCTGGAGAATATTTTGGGTGGTGAAACACACATATTTACAGACCAGAGTATGAAGAAGGGCCATTGGACTGGCCTGAGCACTGGAACTCAGTGACGTTGAATGAATGAATCGTGGTCCTAGGTTTAAATTCTCTCTACATTATTGTAGCAGTAAATGACGAAGGCTTGTATGCAGCCAGGTGTTGATGAAGTGCTCTAGTTTTTGTACAACAGCATCATGCCTGTCTAAATTTGGTTCTTCAGACCAAATGACCCACTTGGTACCATTCCCAGGAGTGTCAGCCTAATTTAAAACTCTAGCTCACATCTTTAGACCTATGCTTTCCTCCACACTGCCGTGAGACTTCAGTAGCACAAGTGCTTTTCTTTCAAGGTGGAGATGTACCTTCTTCAGTGAACTGCAGGATCCCAGGAATGCCAAAGCTATCCTCCAGCTACTGGTTGATTTGGTGTTTTTTTACTTCAGTCATCTAAAAAAGAATTCTAAAAGTCCCTCCTCCCAGTAGTCATCTGAGCTGTCTTCCACAATTTGTGAAGACAGATACCTCTAGGGTGTTTCTTCATCTTCCTGTCTTGTCATCTCTCCTAGGATAAACGAAATTCCCCTCTGGAGATGCCTCTCTTTGTAAAGCTAAGTGAACTGGACCCTTATAACTCAAAATGATGTGTCATGGCTTGTTCAGCTCCAGAAAGAAGATTTGCAGAACTTATGAGCTGATGGAAGCACCTAAGACAGGAATTCAGTACCTGTGAATGTAGAACACGCCAACATGGACTTGCAGGATAGGAGGAAGGAAGAAGTGGAAAGGGAGAAGGGTAATAAGGAAGCCCCTTTTGTAGCTGACTGAGAGAGATCAGATTCTACCAAACTCAGTTTGGAGCAAAGGAAGGCCAATATAGGGAGACAGAGAAAACCATCCTCCTGCGTTAGTCGCCTGTACTTGTGGCCTAAAATTGTTAAAGACAAAATGTTAATTCCTTCTTCCTCATTTCTGAATTTGAAAGGCTAATGTAGGTTTGTGGAACTGATGTTCTTTTTATTCAGTTTGTCTTAATTTCATCTATCTGCTATCTGCATCTCTATCTTTCTGCTAAAATCTATGCTTTTTCTTTGGGGGGGAGGGGAAGAAATGGAGAGGAGGAGGGAATTTGGGGAGAAAAAAAAAAAAAAAGCTAAGTATCACACATACCTTTTATTTTCCAGCCTACACATGCCTGTCTTGGAATAACAGGTTTCCACTTCGAACTCTTCCCATTTATAAGCTATAATCTGTGTTCTCTGAACATCCTCCTGAATTTGCTCCACGCAAACTATTTCTGCATATCAAGCTATCAGTCCATCTGTCCATCTGGCTCACTAATCTCTTTCCTAGCTTATTTTTTGGGATCCTTTTGCTATCATATCTGTGCATCATCCTTGGGGAAAATTTTCTGCCTGTGGGTTAAATTGCCTGGAATACTTGGGTGAACAAAAAAAAGGGCTGAGTACAAATGGAAGAGGGTTAGCTTCCAAATATCAAGTAAATATGTGGGAAAATGCTGCTGTTATGACCATCTGTGTATTGACATATGTTTGCTATAGAGGGCTGAATCTGACATTCAGAGCTTCAGTGGGAATCCTCAGTGCCTAAAGAATGTGGGGCTCAGCCTCTATGCCTTGCTAGGGTTTGGGTAAACATTATTACTGAATTATATATGGTGATGACCTAGAGTGGTGCACAGATTGGACAGAAGCTCCAAAGGACATCAAGTGAGTTACATTTGAAGCAATCAATGATTCCTTTAAAAAATGGGAGGGATAAAATAAAATAAAAAACAGGCCAATCAATGAAACAAAGAATGATTTTGCCATAATACCAATAATAAAAAATAATAATAATAAAAAAAAAATGACAGTCTAAATCAGAAGGGTGGAAAGTCTCTTTTTGTCCATGAAAGCAGATTATATTTTGCTTCAGAACATTACAAAGCACTGAAATTCAGAGTCAACACTTTCTTTTGATTGAGCAACTACTTTAAATCAACTTGGCATGTAATCCTAAACAGAATTTATGGTTTTGAAAGGGGCAAGAAGGCTAAGGTTTTTGTTTTAATGAGTCTGGGAAGAGTCATGGACTAAGTAGCTGCTTATTTGAAAGACTGTATGTCACCATTTAAAAGAAAAAGTCATTTTTTCTTTGTCTAATTACTGTTTTATGTTGCACTGTGGCATGAAATTTTGCAAGTGATTGTGCCAGAATTAATGTCTTTCTTACAGCCAAATTTTACATTAACAGTTATAACAAAGAGAAAAGATCGTCTTGGATACAAGAAGCAGCAAGAATGTTTCCTTTCATGGAAATGTGTGAAGTTACAAAGATAAGTGGAAATACACGTTGAAACTATACATTAGTGAACCAGATAGTCAATGCTATATATTAAGTAGTTTCCTTTGCCTCCAAATTTTTGCACTGAGTACCTACAGTTTGTAGAGGCATTAAGCATTTCCAATTTGGGGGGTGTTGGCCCTCAATTAGCACTAACGTAATTGGCTACATAAGGTACAAGGCCATGGTGAAACAGCTTTCAGAGCAGACATATGAGAAAAAAAATGCATGTGTGGAGAAGTCATGAAAGCATCCATTCCCCGACCTCAGATGAAGATATGCTTAGGACACTTCAATATCTTCTAACATCCAATTTCCATGGAAGATTGCAAGCACCTGAATCTGCATTGCTGGTTTTGCACTCCCACCCTCCCTCCCCAGCTAATTTCATTTATCTGTGACTGGGGGTGCGTATGTATTTTTTCTGTAAAAAGCCATATTTAGATCACCCTTCCTTTTCTCCTTCTTATTTCACATTTACACATTTACACATTTCATTTAGACATCATGTCACATATCAGAGCACCAAAGTTCAGTTCTGCACGTGTTCTTCCTATCAGGCAGTTCTGGGTAGAATCTAAAGATCCCCAGTGTCACTGTTCCAGTTCAGACACAAGTGAGTCTAAAAGCATTAATGAACTGGTAATCCAACAAAAAAGAAAACATTAAAGAGAGAAGAAATAGATTTTTTTTTCAACTTCAGTATGTATTTTTAAGCATTTGTGTTGAAATGGTGATTGAAATAGTGATAAAGCTATTCCTAATGGTGGGGTTTAGTTTAAAATATTTATAGAAGTGAAAATATTTTTGATCACAACTTGCAGTAAATACCACTGTCTAACAAAGCTTTCCATTGAATATTTAGGGAGAAAATTATTAATGGGAAGGAGTTGAAAAGCAGGAGAGAGAAAAATTTTCTTTACAAAAAAAAAAAGTCAAAGAAAAAGTAAAAAAACTCATTCACATTCCAGCTAGAGGCTCTCCAGAGAGGCTAGCATTTTTCAGGTTTGTTCCATCTGCCCTAATGATCTGCTTGGCCTAGCCACCTCCAGGGTTTCTGACAGGGCTCAAGTGACAGTTTTTGACCTTAAATTTCTCCACCAGAATAGTTTTTAGGGAATTCAGTTAAGAATGTAAGAACTACTTCATGTTTCCTAACATGATTTACAAATGGGCTAGTTAAAGAAATCTCTCTGAGTTTTTAAATGCCTTTCTTAAGTCAGAGCATCTTCCACCAGTAAAGAGAGGGGCCATTCATCTTTGCTTTTCATCTGGGATTCTGGAAGTTGAGATTGTGCTTTTGAAAACTTGCCAAAAAGCTGTCTTCATAGGAATTATGAAGAGAGAAACCTGTTTGGGTCAGGGTTTGGTGGACACATACTCTTACTTGTCATATATCATGTTCATGAAAATGTTAAGTCCAGATTCTTCTTTGGGTACCACAATTGTAACGATGATATTTTTTCAATACTTTTTTCCCCCCTCAGATTTGCATGTAAAAGGAGAAAGAATAACTGGTTTTGCTGGTCTAGGCAATTTACTGTGCCAGAAGCTAATGAGATATGAATAAGGCCAGAAATGCACATCTTTTCACTTCTTTAAACTTTTTGTCTTTTAGCTGCTTCTGATTTTTCCTCAGATATCAGCACATCTTCACTGTGCTGTCAAAGTCTGTGTGTGATCACATGGCTAACAAACAGCAAAAAATCCCTCATTTCATCCTTTCTTTTTTTCCCCTTCCAATCTAAATGGATGGCTCTGGGTGAGAAACAGAATTGTCTGTTTTCATGGTATTAATAAAACCTTTTCTCCCTGCCCTCCCTGTAATGACATATCAAAAAGAAAAAAAGAAAAAAAAACACACCACAAAACAAACAAACAGCAACCAATTCCTCAGAGCTGGTAACTACTCATTAGCAGTTTTTTCTTTTTTTTTTTTTTTCTCTTTTTTTTTTCTTTTTCTTTCTCTCTCTTCTTTTTTCTTCTTTTTTTTTTTCCTTTTTCCTCTTATTTTGTTTTCCTTTCTTTCTCTCTTCTCTTTTTTACTTCCTCTCTTTCTTTCTTTCTTTCTTTAATATAAGGAAAGATTCAGAATTCTGTTCAGGAACAGGACCTATAAACTACTTCAAAATAAGAAAATAAAAGCCCATACTTGTAGAAAAATTTTAAGAGCATTTTTATTTTAAAATAGTCTATACGAAAACAAATTAAAAGCCTTACTATCCCTCCCGCCCCCCCACCGAAAAACTTCAAGAAATTCTGCACTTACTATTTGAAGTGTAAGTCCATAAAACAACCTCAAGTATTTGGATGCCCATACTCATCCAAACTCTGATAAGTCCATGGACGGACATCTATTCATTTTATTATTTTTAACTTAAACTTCTATATAAAATCTATGAGACTTCAAAGTAATTTTAGGATCAAAATAACAAAGATGAATTTCTTCCTCAACACCCAAAACAAATCCAGACAGTAATTCTAATATCTCCTTAGAACACACTGTGAATAAGACCCGTGATTTCTCCTGTTCTTCCAGTCAGATAAAATTGCATCTCACTCCTTTGCAATATTGCTCTGGTTTTTGCAGTATAATTAATACTCTGAGGAAACGCACACTGTGAGAATCTCTTCTAGAAACTGACCTGGCAGATGACCTCCATGTCAGATGTGGACCAATAAAATAGCTGCTTAACTGATAACTAAAGCTGATAGAATAAGTAAGTCTGACATAATATTGCTCACAATCGCCAGGGAAGACTCCAGATTGGGCCACTAGGTAGTTTAGACCCTTAGTTCTACCACTGATGCCTCTTTGGATCCTCATGACCACTGTGTTAGACCATCACAGTGCATCACTGGGAAGCTACACTGGCCTCCATGTAACTCTGGTTCAGCCCAAGGTGTTCACATCCTGGAAAAAATCATTACCCACTGTGGGGATCCAACTGTTCATAGACTAGAAGAAATGCAGAGCTGGAAGGGACCCTGGGGGACAGTTCAGTACACTTCACCGGGCTGGGGAAGGGTGGAAAATTTTTCTGGATTTTGGCTGTTTTTGCTCTCATCACAACTAGTGTCAGCAGGATGCAGCACTTTCTTTAAATGGAATTAAAACCTGAATCTTCATTATGATTCCTGTAGTGTAAACTCAGACCAGAAGTTTTGCTTATCCTATTGGTACCCATAGTTACCATTCACAGTTTATGATAACTGTAAACGGTGGGTATTAAAGTGGATTAAAATAAATACTCAGAGCACGCAGAGCCCCCTTAGAATCATGACCTGATAATACTGATTGTTCTGTAGTTGACTAAACACAGATTGAACTGCTAGCTGTTCCACACTTATATTGGCTCATTTCTATCCAGATACACTGATCTTGAAAAAAGCTGCCCACACCCTAAACTTTATACCATGCAATTTTGTCTTTGATTTCACTGGAATTAGTACATAAGGAAGGGGGAAAGTACAAGTTAAGTCTTTCTATGATCTCACATGTATTAGTATGATCAGGCTTGAATCCTCACCTCTCTGTGTCAAATGGTGGAACCCGATCCTGGTAGAACTGTCAGCAGCTCATTCCTTCATGTCTTATTCAAGAACCACTGGAAATTTTGTGGGGAAGACCAAATCTGTACTAAACATAAGGCTAGTATTTCCACTTGCTTTTTAATGAAAACTCAAATAAACCATCCGAAACCTTTTCGCTTGGAGCCGTTCTGGGCAACGAAAATAATGTCATGAAACCTCTGAAGAATGGTGACAGCTCTCTGAGATTCTGCATTGCCTTCAAAGCATGGCTGGGATCCCTGGTGGCTCGAAGTAGCCGTGGCTTACGGAGCTGGTAGGTTTTCGTTGTAACAACATTGCCACCTAGTGCTCCCGTGGTACAGTTCAGACAGAGCCTGAGAAATTAGGTGTTTTAGCAATCGAAACAAGAACAAGTTTGTAAAACAGTTTTCTGTTTTGTTTTGTTTTTTAGTATCTTAGAGGAGTGGACAGGCTGCAAGAGATGCAGTGGCTTTTTGTTCTTTCTGGGTGATCCACTTCAGTCAAAGTACTACTACAAGGTGAAACACTGACATTGCAATCACTGCACGCATCTAAAAGGAAAAGACAAGTGGGATTCACATTAAAATCTGACTGCTCTAAGCTAGGAATAAAGCATGAATTGATCTTCTTAGGCTGTTTCTGTTGCACAAAGAGTTTGGCAGCACACACAGGCAATAATACATCCCACCTACCAAAGAATGTCTTTATTAATAAGTTTTTATTTTCCTTTATTTTACCAAAGAATGTCTTTATTAATAAGTTTTTTTATTATAATAAGCATAATAACAAACATAGTAATGAACATCCTCTCTGTGTGTTTATTTTCTCGGCTCACTATCTATAGAGCCATATGAAATCAGAATGGATGCCTTACTTAATGGTGGGTAATTTGGGGCCAGTCTCTGTGTAATTCTATGACAAAATTAGGTAACGATCCAGGATCTTCATAAACCCTGTATTTTAGCCATGTTATCATCTCTCCTGTACAAGTAACTTTTAGTGACCATGAGGGAATATGCCACTTCCAAAATAATTCAAAGCTTGTTCACTTGCTTTCACAATGATAAATAAGGTGTAGTTTGACACTACATTTTGAGGAATTTGCTGTTTTGGACATTTTAAATTGAATCCCACTGGCTGGATTATTACAAAGAGAGAAAGGATGCATGTAAAGTACAGGTGGGATTTTATTCACAGAAGAGAACAGTCTAAGAACATGTATTCTACACTGTCTTGGGGAGAAGGATCAAAGTTTTGCTCACCATAACTGTCTTGATTTATGTTTTGTGATGTGAATTACCTGCTCGTTCTGTATTTTTCCAGATATGATGCAGGAGGGACGTTTCTGGCAAGATAGGTGTACAGATGAGATTAAATTGATCTGGATGCAGATCGTATTCTTGCACTGTTCCTACCCAACATGGTTTTGGAAGTCATTTAGGTAACCTGTACATTTTCATATGAGATCTAATTTCAAGCAACATCATAGTAGTGTTTATCTATCTTTAGGGGCTTAGACTTAAGACAGTACTTCTGGCTTCAGCATGCATCCTATAACTCCATCAAAGGCTCTGGGAGTACATAGGTATCTGGTACTGAAGTTTATGTCATCACATCTTCTCTACTATTATTGTCTCTCTGGTACTAGTCTGGGGACTGTAGGGCTACATCACCAGAACTGGTTAACACCACTAAAAGACAAAACATTTTTGTCAGAGAACACCATACAATGCAATTACATGGCGTCCGGCCTAGCATGTCACCACATGGTGCCATAGGGACACACCACTTTACTGTAGGACCTGGAATACAAAGAAAGAAAAATACATGTCCTGAAAGACAGAGAAGAAATGGCAAAGAAGGCAAAAAGAATTAGTTGTTGATGCCACTAGAATCAGCAGACCATCAAGGTCAAGGCACATTCGTGTGTAGTTTCTTAATACGCTTAGAATAAGAAAACAAAGGACAGATAAAAGAAGGAACAAATTACACACAGAGAAGGAGATGGAAGGACCATGAGTAAATGAGCAAATTAGTTAATGACTCACCAAGGCATGTGAAGACGAAGAAGAAATTTATCACCACTGACCATTCCTAAAAAGTACAAACTGCATATCAAAAAACCGTTTATGGATACCAATCAGGAAAAATACAGGTGACATGATGAGGGCCTGATAAACAGAATCATTTGTCCTCTTATGTTATACATAAATAAATTTTGACAGCTTACCTGGATATGCGTGTCTTGGTGCTTGTGAATGGAAGAAGGAGTCTCCCTGAAGTCTCCCTTTAGGTGATAAATCAATCCACCTAAAAAAAAATAATTTATATATATATATATATATATATATATATATATATATATATATATATAATTGCCTTCCCATTATGTGTGTTTTCACTTAACTCATTATTCTGATAATTACAACACCAGCATGGATATCTCACTAGGACTGGTTATCTTTACTGCTACCATTTATTTTAGTAAAAATACACATAAAAGTACACATTACTTGCTTCTCTGAGTTAAGATATGTCAGTACAGAGATACAAAATGCAAGCAGTTACCACTTTGGGTGGATGTCTCCTGTAAAAGATGTTCCACTGAAACCTCTAGGCAACTTGCATTTGGATGAATCCAAATGCAGCTGCAGCTGTCAATACAACACTTCAGGATTACTCTATCGGCAGTGACCAAGTTACAGGGGAACTATTCAGATATGAACTGCCTGGCTCAATAACCCAGAGAGGCAAAAGTCCTGATATTTGTGATAGTTTACAGTAATATGCTGAGTATCCTACAGCTGTATCTGGAAAAGTAAAGGGTTTAGCAAATCAGCAAATTTTCCTTGTGGGCCGTCTTGTTCTTGAACTGGAGAAGTATTCCTTTGTGTCCTAGCTGTCATTTTATGCTTGACAGATTTTGGAATGGGATGTAACAAGGTGTCCAAAATCATCGGAGACAGATTTTCCTCCCATACTAAAATATACAGTAGTAGCTTGGTCTCTTTAGCAAGCATCATGTGCCTTGTAAAACCTCTAAGTGGGCGACTGGGAGCTCCTGGCTCTACACGACTTACTAGATACCTGCAGAAGGAGACAGCAGCCTTTGCTCCTTTTAATTGCTTTACAAAGTCTTTTCCCTTTCTTTAATAGATGTAACTGCACAGAGACTAACCCCCAGAAAATTTGACTTGTTTGGATATACACATGGTGCTCTAAAATTTATTGTTGCAGGCATGATTCTTATCTGATTTCAGTTCTCTTGTCATATGAAGCCTTCCATAATCTCCACTTGTGCAAAGAACAAGTAAACAAAGCTTTCAACTTTTCAGGTCAACACTTGAAAACCTCTGTTTAAAACGAAACAGGAGTTTACAGGTACATTGCACTCATTCTTGCAATCAAGCAGTACAGAGCAGGACCCAACCTCCTCTTGACTGATCTTTGAATTTTAGATATGAGTGGTAAGTAATACAGGCAAAGATATTCAGGTGAGATTCATCACTGCTAATTTAAGGAGCCTATTTCTGAGACAAACTCTCTTTAAACAGGAAGAAATATGCTGTTGAGGACCACACATTTTCTTACCTCTTTTAGGAAAGAGAATTCACTCTTGTTTGTGATGATTTTTCTGAGATGGTTTTGAATGGAGTTGGAAAGCTCTAGCCCAAATTTAGATGTCTACAATGCAGAAATGATGGCAGTGTAGCCACATAAATCCCACTCAGCTCACCTAAAGCTCCATTTCGCTGTGTCATCCTGTGACTCAAAAGCTTTTTTTTTTTTCTGACCACAGCATTGTGCCTACAAATTCTTTGTCGTCAGTAGGCTGATTACCCATTAACATCAGACACCTCAGAACTGTTGGTGCAAAGCCATTTAGAGGAAAGTTGTCAGACACAATGACATCAACTATTGACAGCTTGGTCCTATTTGCACAGAAGCCCTCAAGCAGAGGCGACAGTCAAGGTTGCTACACCTCTCACTTAGCAGATTGATTAAAGTAAGATTAGGAAATTTTTTTACAACACCTCTCTTCATAACTCTCATGGATTTTGTTGAATTAAAGCATCGTAGCGCTACCATGAATCTCATCAGGTGCCTGTGCACATCCACAGGCACTTAGGTAAGTGAGAACATCTGGATGGTGATTCTGGAGATTCCCAGTGGAGAGGAAGATCACACCTGAATTCAAGTGCTGCAGTTAAAGTTAACGTGGAAGGGCTGGAATACCACGTATATGTAGATCTTGCCTAACCAAGAAAGAAAAGATGAAAATCCTAACTTAGTGAAATTAAAATGCTTAAGGCACTAATTCTTAAACTTCAAAATGCCATGCTTCTAATAAATTCACAGGGAATATTTTCATGTAGACACAAGTTGGCAAAAATGTCCTGATTATTAACAAGCTCAGCTTACATCATGCTAAAGGTAGAAGCAAATTTCAAGCTGTCAAATCCTTCGCTCAAAGTAATTTATTTATCACTGTCCCCAAACAAATACATTTTCTGTCATCTGTAATGTCTCGTGCAGAAATATGGTCTCCAGGTTACAGAAGATATCAAACCAGAGATGATTTAGTTTTGAGAACTTTTAACCAATGTTAAATTCTGACCAGTTCCTGAAGTCAAACAAGAAAATCAGCTCCTACCTGAAAATCTGCATCCCAGCTATATCTATCAAAAACTAATCTGTTGCTCTCCATCAATTAGGGTGTACAGTATAGCTAATATGCCACACAATATGAGGTGTACTTGTCCACAGGGAAGAAAAGAAACAGAACTCATTGAAATAAATTTAAAATTGACTTTTTTTTCCCCCCCCGAAACTGGTAAACAGTAGGGTTCCTCCAAGATCCCTAATTCCCAAATTAAGAAACATAACAGACTGTCATTATGCAAACTTGCCTAAATTCAAGTCCAAGTGATTTACTGACTAAACTAAGTAAAGTAAATCTTGGCTTTGACTACAAACAACAGATTTTTTCAATTTGATTGTGAATTAAAAAAAAAAAAAGTCAACTGGAATCAATAAGGAAGAAAGAAATTGTATGGGATTTTTTTCCTTCCTGTTTTGAAATCTAATTTGGGAGGTTAAGACTGGGAAGACAAAATCTTGCATTTTGAAATGCAGAGTGAAACTTTCTGATATTTAAGACCAGAAAAGAATAATACCAGATCAGACCAATATTTTGTCTTCAGTAGGAGACAAAAAATAAATGTCTATGGAAAAGCATAAACCAATATTTCTTCAGAATGCTCTCCCAGCCTGCAAAAACTTACAGCTCAGGGATTTCTTGAGTCCCAGATATCTCTCTGTATCTAATGGTTCTCAATGAACTTTGAAAATGCCTCAAAGAGCTGTCTGGAACATAGCTAAAGCTAAGCATTACCTGTGGCCCCGATTGCTTTCCTGTGTATGGTAGAATCCTCTTGCACAGAAAACCCTGCTGGGAGGTGAAAATTGATTTGGCATCACAGCAGGTAAAGAACAAAATTCTTGGCACAATCATAGCTGCTGTTGTTGGATGGGCAAAAGAAGTTTTGTTTGTTTGTTTTTTAAGAGGCACTGACATTATTTTATAGGCAATGGTGCCAAAAGTGGGAAATATAGCCTCCAATCTCCCCACGTATTTCCTGTGGCTTTGCCTAACATCTGTGATTTGCTTTCAGATGGCTTGCTGTTTTTATTGTGGTTACAATGTGGGTTATATATTCTCTCTGAACCTAACTAGGAAAAATTATCTTATTTCCATAACAAGGGCATACATAGATGTGTTTCATGGCTCAAATTTGGTAAACAAGGGCATGCAAATGATGGAAATTACTTACTAATAAATTTAATTGTTGTTTTCCACTAGAAGGCAGATATGGGACCTGAAGCATGCTATTTCACTTGCAGTAGACAGACAAGACAAAGCTCAGGAAATTAGACTGCTCTGTCATAAAAGTCATTGAAAGGAATAAATTTGCCTGCATATTTCTGTTTTGCTATTATTTTTATTTCTGTGTAGTGTTATGAACATTTATAGATACTCTTTTAATAGTGCACTGGCTGCATGAATATACCTGATAGATCAAAGTGAGCTCAAAATAGAACTAATAACCATTTAAATATATATATATATATATATAAATTCTTCCTCCATGGGAGCTTTCTCAACAGTATTTCCACACACATTTTTGTAAGCAGGTTGTAGTTTTTAAGCTACTGATGGGGAGTCATGTGATTTGAACACAACAGTGTGAACTTCAGGAGATTTTTTCCTTATCTTGCTATGCAATCTCCAGCTATAAATCTCTGCTCTTTTGCACAGTTAGAAACTGAAGTCTTTGCAGAACAAGTTGTATCTCAGGACTATTATAAAGAATATGTATCAGGCCACATGGATGCACACACACACACTCTAAGAATGTCTTAATTTTTTTTTTTTTTAAATCAACAGTAAATACCGGATTTGTTTTCTTTTTATTTTCTGACCCCTGAGGTGTGTTTATAGTATTTCCAAGTTTTTCCCCTGATATCACAAAGTCTAAAATTTGCATAGTTTTTATTAAAAAAAAAATCTGCAAACACAAAATCTACTACATGCATTAAAGTATTTGGACAACTTAGGCATCAAAATTCAACCAAGTATTGAGTCTTTCTGAATTTAAACATTTATGCAATAATGTTTCCAAATGTGCATATTAACACAGATATGTACTTATATGTATGCCTTTTCCATTATATATGAGGGGAAACATTTTGCATCTCTTCTGAAAGCTAAATTGTCTCACCAATCTGCCATCAGATGTCAGTGAATAGATTAAGGCAAGAATATGAGAAATGAGAGCTGAGCTACATCCACAAGCGCAGTAGAGAAGCTGCTAAGAGTGTCAGCGTTGATCCTCATCTATGCTGAAGAGCAAGGGAGTCCTCAGAAAGAAATTAGCTTCGTGGTTCACAGATCTCCACAAGGCAGACATGAATTTCATTCAGAATGTACTAATTAGGGTCTGTTGAACACTCTGGATAAATTGATTGAGACATGAATTCAGGACTTGCAGGTTTTAGGAATGCTGAACAATCTCTTTTTTTGGCCTATTTCTAAAAAGAAATCCTTCTGTCTCCTAGGACCCAGAAGGCTCCTAATTAAATGTCCACTTCGAATAGATGCAGACTTTAGTGGTGCTACCTTACAACTGCACGCCGATGCAGGAGGTACAGCAGAGCAAACTCCCACCTGGCAATGGATCATCTCTCTGGTAGGCACAGGCAGTAAACAGATTTCAGAACAGCCACATGACTTAGCCCCACTCTGACTAAAACCATCAGCAAGAAACTCTGTCATGTGAATTTACACCAAACATATTTCTTGGGTCAGGCATGAAATCAAA
Source organism: Anser brachyrhynchus (assembly GCF_964034855.1). Lineage (NCBI taxonomy): Eukaryota > Metazoa > Chordata > Aves > Anseriformes > Anatidae > Anser > Anser brachyrhynchus. The sequence goes on along the minus strand of NC_137696.1, from coordinate 121,565,038 downwards.
ATTCCTTTAAGGAAGCTGAGACTGAAAACACTCCCTGTCTGAAAAAAAAGTCTCCAAAGGCCTTACCTCACGCACAGTACAGTCACAAACATCTGCTTCCGTTTCAGTTTTTCCTTCTGTTAAAAACTAGAGAGTATTTCCAGGTCTCTGGAGCAGCTGTGCCTTTTAAGCCAGATACATAGCAATACAATATACACTGTTGGCCTGTGGATGGGAAAATGTTCTATTTCTGAGAACAGACAGTTTTTATTTCTTCTCTTAGAGAGCTGCTAGGTAGGACAAAAAAATTCTACTACCAGATTTTTCATACAGTATTTTGAATACTGAGTTAGAAATTAGCAAGTGCATGTGGCATATTTCAGGAGATTCTTGTCAATAACAAATGTGACATGCAAATTCAACTAAAGCCCACAGTTTAATCCTCATTAAGAGGCTCATTGGTGTCCACTTTATCAGGATAATGAGATAGAAAACATGAGTCCTTAGGGGTACCCTAATTAGGAGTTCTGGCAGGTCTGTTTAAATGAGTATATGATGACTGATTCAAGGGGCTTGTTATCATTACATTTTGTTGCTGATATGCATTTGCAAATATATCTTGTGCTTCTAAGCTTTAAATACATTCAGGGGTCTAGTCCAAGCAGCTCTCCTGATTTTTCAAATTCTTCCTCCATGTTCCTCCAGACCTTCGGTCCCTCTGCCTCTTCAGACATTAGGAGATGGGCTTTACTAGCTGAACTCCTTAAGAAATATCCAAGTGTCAAAGATTAATATGGAAAGTGGTGAATCTTACAAATCTGATGAAGGCTAATCTTAAGACGAAAGCACAAGAGTGAAAATCCTGGTCAGGACACAAACACTGTTCAAACTGGGGTGAATTGTTTAATATTTCTGTGACTCTGATCCATGCCTGTAAAATGGGAGGGAGGGAGGGGGGAACAACTTGGATTGTTTGTGCTCTTTCTCTTCTCATTATTATTACATATTTTATGCTTTGTCAGACAAAAAATAAAATAAAAAAAATAAAAAAATTATTTGATTGTGTGTACATAGACTATACAAGATTTCTGATGCTGATTGTGTATATTAGCTGCTCTTGCAAGTTAAGCAATATCCTCATCATTCCTGTTGCACTACAGCACACTTTACTTCGCTTTCTTCACGGCTTAAGTGCTGCTTGGCTATCAAATAATACTTGGCTGCTAATTCAGCCAATGTAAATGCTATTTTATGGACAGGCAATTTTCCAGAAGCTGAATGACTCTGCACTGCTCTGACCCCAGAAGCCAGGAAGGATTTTAAACACATTAGTGCTGCCAGTGGCTCAAGAATGCCCCGGGCTGTCAGCTGGTGGGATCTGCTGCAAATGCTGGAGAGATACCTGCCTGTACCAGCCATTTTCTTGTTCTCTTTCTCATGGCTCTTCTACTGGCCAACAGTCAGAGACAGGCTTCCAGACTATAGGGACATTTGGCATGCCTACAGTAGCAATATAAGAAATCTATCCATTTACTAATATACTCTCAATTTAATAATTTATTACTATGTCAGTAATAAAGCAAGTCTGTGATACTTCTTTAATCCAAGACAATGGAATTCACATTTACACAGATCAGCTTTCTCTTCATCCATGACTGCACATGGATTTCCTATCAGGCATGATCCCAATGTGCAAATCCCCAGAGGCTACCTGGTTGCTGCTGTTTGGCCTGGGCCAAAACAGAGCTGTGAGTCCGGGTACTCTTCTAGCATGCAACAGTCTAGTTGAATGTATGACAATGTTTGAACCTTGCTGTGCTTTAGAAGGACAGCTGGTACTAAATACAGGCACTTCCTTTATGGCAGAATGTAAGTTCTTAATACTGTCAAAGAGAGGTGTGCAAACTCCCAAAACATTTTGCCTGCAGGTACTTTTGCTATTGATGCCACTTCTGTCAGTTGTTTAGGATCCACAATGCTGGCACATCTAGAATTGTGGAAAAGTGGTCCCACAGGGATGCCCTGATAGACAGCTTTGACTTGTCCAAAAAGTACAGCAGTCCTATTCCATTCAAAAGCAGACAAGAGCAATGTTGGTATAGGTTCATTTTTAAATGTCACCTAGAGGTTGGACAGCTCCTGCAGGAAGCTGAAATCTGGGTTCTGCACTCCCCTTAGCAAGGAGAAAGAGTGAAATTAACAGATCTTCCAGCCACAGGCTAGAAAGAGAAAATCTTCCTCTGCCTCTCGTCAATGCTAGACTTCTGTGTACAAAAGCTGCCACCCAAGGGCTCAGTTTTACATAATGGAAATCTTGAAAAAGTTTCTAGCAGTGAATTCCAGTTTCATACAGATAGTTAACTATTATTTTTATATATATATATATATATATATATATATATTTTAATTAATTCAGTCCTGGGATAAGTAGGACACATTGGTCTTGTTGGCATTTCAGGTTCACTGACTAAAATCCTTTGGCTCAAAAAATCCTGTGAAAGATACCTTACTTCTGTTGTTCTCCAGACAAGAAACGTGGGCTCTCAGTTCTGGTTGGGCAGTAACTACTGCACTGCTGGGAATAACAGAATTTAGGTTCCTTTCTGTCTGAAATTGTTTAGGTTTCTTTTCTGGCTGTAACTGTTTAAGGAGACAGTCCTAAATGTACAAATCCACAAAGCAGTCCCTGGGACAAGGCAATCTTAAATACACAAATTCACTAAGCAGTTCCTGAAATGAGACCGGTGCATATGAAAGCATCTAGGGACATCTTATTTTCTTATTTGTTTTTCCAGAAATACGAAAGTCTGAGATACCAATCAAAGACAACAATGTTGTACCATTTTTCTGGCAATGCTCCAATTTGATGATTACTATTCCACCTACATATATTCTCTGCAATTTTAATAGCAAAAGAGTGTACATGTTCCCCCCTTGAATTCAAAGGGCATGGCTCAGTCCTGTTGCATATTTGCCACATTTCTCCCTAAAATAAAGTGACTTTTATCCTACCAGGCAGAGCAGAGGAATATGTAATAGGATTCTTACCTCTGTAATTCCACACACAACAAAACTACTATGTTGTGATATGCCACCTTTAAAAGAGATCTTTGGTACAGAGATGATTTGAGATCACAAGAAGGCCTTATCTCTTCTGGATATTTATAATAGCTTAATCATACCAAGTAGAGATGTAATTTTTAGAGCATTACCCTATTACTATGATGCCTAAAATGGATCTTGGTAAAATTCCATAAAGACGACCTATAATTGTATCGTTTTTGTTGTTGTTGTTTGATTTGGTTTGGCTTTTTATTGATCATCCTGAACAATATATATGTATATACGCACTATTTTTTTCTACTCATCATCCTGAGTGATATATGTATACACATACACATATATAATATTTCTAGTACTAATTTCTCTAATTTTTAATTCCAGGCAGAAGATCACAAGCCTTTCTCTATAAGATAGAAGGGTCTTACTATTCCTGATATTCTGTGCTTGTGAAGTGTAAAGTCAGAGTTGTCACTGTTTAGTCTTAGAGATGTATTAGAAGAGATGGAACGCTTAAGTTTTTCAGTGTAAGATTTTCAGTGCCTTCCACATGTTTTTCAGTTTTCCAACATCTTTTTTAATGTCTAGAGATCTGAACTCAATAAAAAGTATTGATCTTCTCAGTGATATGCTTGGAGACTGCATATGCTTGGAGACACTGCTATTCATTACTCCCCTATGTTATACACATAACATTATTAATTCTCATCAATTCTTTTTTTTCTCCTTTTTTTTTTTCCTGGCAGATGATAAACCCACTTTTCATATGGAGCCAGTACTTCTTGTCTTTATAAGGATGGCTTTACAATTGTCCATTTCAAACATCTTGTCATTGAACAGAGATATTTGACTAAATAATCCAAGTCACTCGACAATTTACAACAAAGTTTTTTACTTCCAATAATTTTTTTTTTTTCATGGTATGTCTTTGCTTTCTACCCAGGAACTTGCTGGAATAGTTTGTTAACAAAATTAGTCTTCATGGTCTGTTTAGTACATTTGGTCATGAAGCAGGTAGTTAGTCAACTGTAACAGTTCCTAAATCCCAGATGTGACTAATAAACATACAGAAAATGGAGAACATTGGATCTGCCGAAGTTCATCTCAGAAATCCCTTATCAGAAATCCCTGTTCTACACTATTCTTTTGAAAACTCTGTTCATAACAGAAGGGTTTTATTCAGAGCAAACTAGTTTTGCTCTGCACTACAAGCCACCCCTTGACATAAGCAATTTCTCTCTGCCTTTAAACATCCCCATTTGAGAAATGGTATTGATAAGGTTATGAAAAATCAAGCATGGAATCACCCAGACATTTCAGATTTCCTGGAGGGTTTCCGGCAACAGTCAGATTGTCTGTACCACATTTGACTCCATGGTATCTGAACACCAAGCTGAGTCAGAGGGACTTAAGTCGTTGATGTTTTTTATCTCTGAGAAAATACACTGTAGATGATTTCAGGATTGCCTGAGGGTCTTATTCTTGAAGTTTGAGTGTGCATTGGTTACGAGGGGAAAACAGTATTAACTAGAAACCAAATAGAAAATAACTAAACTGGGTCATTCCACAGCCAGTTATTATAAGGACTTTTTAACTCTCAAAGGCTTACCTGTTTCTGTCCAGACACTGGTTTTACAGAGTTCCCCTTTGGAGAGACAACTTGCATCTTCATTTTCCAGTCCTGTCTTTCACATTTATGAGAAAACCTTTGCAGCCATTAATCATCAGCTTGCAGCAAAATAAGCAGAACCTCTGAACCTGTCTCACACCAGAGTAGCATTAAGAAAAACAATTTATCATTTAACTCAACATTGTTCACATATGAAATTTATCTCTCCTAATGAGATGTTGTTCTCCATGGGTATTTTTTTTCTGTTTCATTATTACATCTCCCTTTAGGCAGGTTTCCCTTGAGTTTTAATTATGAAAACAACACCTGTTTTCAGTGCCACTGTTGGAGTTTTCGTCCGTTCCAGGGAAAATATTTGCTTTTCTGTTATCTTGAATATCTTCCACTCTCTGCTTTGATTTCCCAGAAAATGCTGTATTGATTTTATCTTGATATTTCAGTGAACGCCTCATCTTCCTCATTCTTCCTTCTTCTGAATTTTGGAAAGCTATACTCAGCCTTGTTCTCTCTGGTCTTCCAATTAGGGAATACCTGTGATTCTCTTTTTCTGTTTTAAACCCCTGTGTGATAAGACTTTTTTGCTGTTGTGCCCCTTGCTTTTTGAACCTGCTCTCCAGACCACTAGGGAAAGGAAAGGATTTTTTTTTCTTGGTCTTCAGTCAAACCTTAAGACCTGTTACAATATTTCTATGCGGAGATTGCTTTGCTTTAAGTTTCACTTTAAGAGTTGTTTTCATCTGTTATGTTTGTGGTGGTTTGGATTGAAAAGCTTGTTGTATTTTTAATGTTCATTATATCCATCATATTATCTAACATTAAATTATGCTTGTGTTGGCTTCAAGCTAATGGGCAAAAATTTTTCTTCTAAAAGATTCTGGATACATTTGAAGTCTGTGTTATTTTACCTTAGTGTTTTATTACACTAGAAATAATAAACTATGATGAATAATAAAGTAGCTCTTACCTTCGGTATATTCCACATTTACTTCAGTTTTTGCATCACTGGAATGGGGAGAATAGGACATCAAACAGCCAAGAAGGTTTATCTTCACTATATAATAATAAAACAGCCATTCGTATCTAGCCACCTGTCTTGAAGGAATGAAGGAAGCTAGGCTTAAAACACTGCCAGGCTTATAATATGTTCATGTTGTGGGCTGGACAGAATTGACTATTAGACAAAAGATCTCTGAGGAACTTTCAAAAGATCTATGAGGAAGTTTAATGGGAAGAAAAAAAAAAGTATATTAAAGTATATTTAAACCATCTGGAAGATACAGGATTAGCAGACTTTTCAGCTTATTTAGAAATACTTTGACCTAAGTTCTTCTTGCCATCCCAGTGACAGATGGTAATTTCACTTAAGAGATGGTCATGAAGAACATTTTTGTATCTGTGCTCCTATGTGGAGCAAACTTGGCAAGTTCTTGTCAAAGGTTATGAACATAAATTTAAGCTTACATTATGAATTCTCTCATAGAGAGTTCTTCCAAGGTTTGAAATTCAGATCAGAAAAAGTAGCATGAGATTTTCTTCATCTGTACTTCATCCTAAGCCCTATATAACAATTCACAGAATCACAGAATGGCTGAGGTTGGAAGGGACCTCTGAAGATCATCTAGTCCAACTCCCCTGCCGAGCAGGATCACCTAGAGCACATCGTGCAGGATGGCATACAGGCAGGTTTTGAATATCTCCAGAGGAGACTCCACAACCTCTCTGGGGAAACTACTCCAGGTCTCTGTAACCCTCACAGTAAAGTGCCCCCTCATATTGAGCTGGAACCTCCTGTGCTTCAGTTTGTGCCCGTTGCCTCTCATCCTATTGCAGGGCACAAAAATCCTCTACAAACATCTTCTTTTTCAGAATCATACTAGTTTTCTAAGTCCTATCACCCAGCACATTTCCTTTCAAGGAGTCTAGGTGAGAAAATTTACTCAGTACCATGGCTTGGTTTTGAGTCAGTCTTCAGCACTTTTATGCTAGCTTGACGGTACAAGAAGTATCACTAATGTGGCAGTGGCTGGGTATCACAAGTAAAAAAAAATCATCTTACACAGAAAGAGTTTTCAGGAAAAAAAAAAAAAAGACAATCACAGTACAAAATTTCAGATCCAATGGACAAGTAATGAAGAGTCTTAAGGGTCGGTCTTCTGTTGTGTGTAGATGTAGTAGTAGGTTATGTGGGAGAGAGGTTTGTACCTAGGTGATAAAAAGCAGATGAAGGACCTTTTAGTGGACACTTAACCTTTAGGAAGTTATACAGTCTGTGGTGTTAGACATCCAAACTTCTCCCTAGATTCATGACACATTGTTTCCAGACTCTGGAAAATGGGTATGAATTTCATTTTGAATTCCTAAGATGAAACAGAAGGCCAAGACTGGAAGAAGAATTTTTTGTATTATATGCTTTTTTTTTTTTTTAAGTGATGAACAATTCACCATACAATAAATTCACTTACTGCACTGTATTAATATGGTCCATTTTGTTCCAGTGTGAAACCCACAGACTGCTGTTTAACATGAATTAAAATAACTTGGCCTTTATCATGTTATGGCTTTGCTTTTGATTTCTGTCCCTTTTTTTTTTTAATCTGGGAAAGAAAATGCTTGCCAGCTTTGAACAAGGGGATTTCAAAGGGTTTGTTTTGTTATATTGTAGCAGGAAAAAATAAGGTGTAATATTTTCATTTATCCATGCTACCAACAGTTTGGATGATTCACATCCACAAAGTTATATTCCTTGAAGCACTGGTTTATGGGAAGCTTTGCTAAAACAACCAACCATTCATCAAGAGATAATTGCCAGGATTGGATAAACCTGCAAAACCCAAAGAAAGCTGAGGGACTTTTTATGTTGGCAAAGAGTATTACTCATCGGATGGCAGTTGCAGCTTCGGAAATGCAATTGTTACTGCGCTTTGTTAAATTTGGTATTCATAAAAAAAAAAATCACAAACAACACAAAAGTCAAACAAAAGCCTTGCTAATGTTTAAATTTTATAGTGAGATACAGCCACAAGGCACTAGCACAGAAGAATATTTCTGATTGGCTACCAGCTGTTGGAGCTGAACAGATGAGCTGGAAAGTAGCAATTTACAAGCTATTTCATATTTAAAAACTGTTAGGTCCTGTGCAAAACAATCTTTTCTCTCTGGGAAAAACAAGGAAAAAAAAAGGGAAAAAAAAAAAAAAAAGATCCCCAGAAGAAAAGAAACATCCATTGAGAACAGATTCTCCCAGGAAATAAGAAATTTTAGACTATCCTTTATTCTTTCAAAGGAATCAGTGTCATTTAATTATGTTAAAAATCAGGCTTGTTCCTTAGAAACACTAATTACTAACTTGCTTCACCTCTGCTATGTTGTAACATGTCACAGTTCAACTTACAACTCACTTTTTAATCATTTCTGTATTGACAGAGTTATTTTAATACAGAGTCTTCCATAATTTCTGCAAGCAGCTACATAAGTTGTGATTAATTAAGAAAGATCATTGCAGTTAAACTAAAATGGAAATAATAAATGTTTATTTCAGGAAAATGTAAAAGATTTGTGCAAGACCATTGCATTCTATATATAGTCCTTCATTTAACGGCTCTACAAACCTGCAAAGTTGGTTCCTGTTGAAAACTGCCAGGCTACATACAATGAAATCTGGAGTAGTAATACCAGAGAGCTGTCAGTCAGTCATCCATCCATCTAATTGGCTTCTTACCATCTTTCCATCATGTTTTTTTTATAACTGGTCGCCTCTGGCTAAAATGCAAATCATGAGGAAGAGCCGTCTAGAAAAAGCTGCTGCTTTCTTAATTATCTGTCAGAGTATGGACCAGTGGACCCTGGGCCGCGGAGTAGAGTTATGCTAAGCAGCAAGGCATCACGGGAATTGGAGTGACAGCTCATTTTCCTCCTGTGTTTTTCCCCGTTCGAATGACAATGCAGAAATACGGGTTTTTCCCACACTTTCTCTGAACACCTGGGCCAATGCTCAGGGGAACACAAAGCCAAAACTGTCACACTTCCAGACATGGTCTTATTGCTGTCACTGTGACAGGATTGTTGACAAATGCCAGCAGTCATCTCAGCATCTTGGGAAATGTCTGCCGTGGTTGTGTCAACAGCCTGACAGAAATTGTTAATGTTTAAACTTCTTCCACTGACAGAATCCTGTCTTGCTGACAGTATTTGTCATATGAAACTCAATCTTTGTCAAACTTGCTTAAAAATTAACACTTCCTCCATTTCTTTTGCAGCTAACTGCCTGTGTGCTTTTTTTTTTCCTTTTTTTTTTCCTTAAGTAATAAGATTTCAACAAGGTAATATTCCACAGTCCACAATGATTCCAAAAGCACAAGCACATTGTGAACTTATGGCTAGCTTGTCCTTTTGACCTCTGCTACAATGACAATTATGCTTTTATTCCTTGCCCATTTTTTTTGCCTTAGGAATCAAAGTTCTGAATTATTCAAGAGCCATAAAACTCCTATTTCTCAGTGTACAATGTGGAAAATCAATTAAACAGAGTTAGCTTAGCACTTATATAAAAATCAAGTTACAACTTTGTAGACATATATTAACTGAGTCCTTCTCCAACTTTAGTTTTGAAGGTCAGCTCAGCTGGGTAGAGAACAAGGGTCAGCAAGTCTTACTTGGAAACCTTATTCTAGCTCCAAACCTGAAAATTCCTAGGATGAGCAATGGTTTGTTCAAGCAAAAAGGCAAAACACATAACGCTGTGTATCTTCCAAAAGAATGACATGGGAATATCATGTATCATTTTAATTGATATGACTGAATGCAGTTGAACCTAACAAGACCCAAACTAATTACCATTGGGGATAACAATGAGGTACTAGCATGGAAGATTTCTGTGTACTTCTCTGCTTAAGCAGGTAAACCTGAAGGAGAGATGTGCACTCATAAGCGTGGAGAACTTCAGAATGATGCAGGGAATGGTCTTGAGGATCCATTAAGAATAGTTTTTGCCTGTGAATCCCTATGCCAAACACATCTCCTGATGACATTACACATACAATAAATAATAGGATCTCTCAGCCAGTGACAAAACCAAAGCTTGGCTATTCACAGTGATTGCAGATTTAGAAAGAGTGATACCCTGGATATGTTTCAAAGCTATATGTTTATTTACACCTTCTCCCACTTATTCATTTCAAAGAAAATTTTCGGTGTACAGTTCTCTAACTCCTGGGAGAAGTAATCCATTCCATTGTTAATACTTGCACAGGCCTGAAGTTGTTTACTTACTGTTCCATCCAGAACAATCGTTATTCTTTATTTAACTTCTTAGCCTGATGTCCATGTATCTTTAAGTGTCATTTTTTGTCCACTGAAAAGGAAAGAAACAATCCCTAGGCAGACAAAGAGTTACTCATATGTAACACTGATATGAAAAAGTAATATAGTCCAAGACACCGAAGACAGGCTGGAGAGTTAAGGTTGGTTTTATCTTCAGTTCTGCCTCTGCTTTTCAGCGTGATTTTTTTCCGAGTTCAATGGGACAAACTATTAAAACTTATGTCCCTAAAATTAGTTATGAAGCACCGTACATAAGCAATTAAATGTGACTTGATTTCTAGAGATGGCCATCTGACTCTCCCATTGCAGACAGGTGCTCAGCATCTCTTTGAAACAGGTTCTTATGTATTAAGTTGTTAATAAATTTACATCATTTGATCCATACAATGTTTGTCTTGGTATTATTTTACTCCTATTGCTGGGTGGACACTCTTAGTTTAGGTCCCTATGCCAGGTGTGAGAACAGGGAGGCACCTGAGGACAAGACCCACAGAAGTTAGCAGCTGGAGCCAGGGGCTGTCTAAACAGACTGTATGAAATTGAGAGGAAGAATGAATCTGTGGCCCCAGTCCTTACTTATAAGAACATTTACATATTTTATGTCGTTCAGACCCATTTCAGCTTTCTAGTAGATTGGGTCTGACAGACAAGAGTTGTGAAATGCTGGGATTTTAGGTGCTAAGCTCTCTTGTGCCACAATTCAGGTAACTTATCAGTACCTGAACTGTACCTTAACAGTAGCTGAAAAGGAGTTGTTCCTGGATGATAACTGAGGTGCCAAGGAAAAGTGGACTCATCTCCTCTTAGGAAGCAGCTGAGAAAACATTCTGATAATCTACAATTTGTATTCATTATTATTAATATCAATCAGATTCCACAGTCTACAGATTTAGCAGCTCCTACTTAACATTAAAAAATGATTTAAGAACAGAAATGGTTTTTGTCTGTATCTTCACTTTCCCACTTATTATAACTATCCGAATATATTATTAATATTACCCAAACTGAGATAAAATATCACTGAATATATTATTCTGAAAAATCCAAGAAACTGCAAATTACAAGATAATAGAATGAATGACATCATGTTATTTCTTTTCCTGAAGTGATTTTAATTTTTTTATGTAAAATATTATAAAAACATTGCTTTTCTATCTTTTACTTTCTCCCAATTCAGTCTGAATGTGTTTAAAATTTCAAATTTTCTGAATTTGAAAGATTTATTTATTTGAGGGCACATATTTGAGATATTGAATTCATAACAGCAACCAGCATCTAAGAATGAAATTTAAACACTGTAAAATTAGGACATAAATATATTCTCAGAAAAACATCATCTTTCATGAATTTTGCGTATTTTAACCTCACAAAGATTTGATTATTCTTCTATATTGGAAACAGATTATCAAGAACAATCAATTATCCATTCCAGGCTGATGTCAGATGACTAAAGCAGAGTTTTGAAGCAGAGAATTAATATTGTCAATGTGATCTGTAATTCTATGAAAGTTTCAATTCAAAGATTTGAAAAATGTCTATAAAGCACTGTCATCCCTGTTTTACAAATAAAGAAACTCAACAGACCAAACGGAGCTACAAAGTCCACTTGCACTGATACCTAAATATATTTATGTGACCTGGTTGTAGCCATAGGAGAATTGATTGCAGACATGGGTTCAAAATCTCATGTACCAAAATCTTACACTTTTCATAGTAGAAACAGTCCAACAATTGTCTGTCAAAAAGCAAGCTAGAGCTTGAACCAAATCCATCCTGCCATTTCAGAGGTAGCTCCGGGTGAAAGATGCATGTATCTGAATAAATAAATGAAGACTTTTATCATAAATGTGGTTGTTTCTTAAATTTTCTCTGTCAAAAAGGAAAAATCTAAGGCTGAAACTTGATTTACAATTATTCACTTATGAAAAATTAATTTTGGCTGGAATAAGAATTGGTTTTGAGTTAAAGTAGGCAGTGCTCAGCAATTCTATACCAGATACGAGCGATGAGAGGGGAAAATAAATAAATAAATAAATAAATAAATAAATAAAAACCTATGATGATTGGCCATCTTGAGATGTAAGATGCAGAATTCTGGATCCACACAGGGTTTATCTGGAGGCCATTTGGAAACCAGCAGACTGAAAGATAGATGTTAAAAACTTAAACTGGCTCTTCTTGCTCCCCAACCAGCCTTGCTGCAACCTATTCATCCACGAAGCATGGCCCAGCTGCACACAGCTTCTCTGAGTGATCACCTGCACTGACGGACACTGAAAATCCTTCATTCTCCTTGACATAACTAAAATGATGTAAGGAAGTCAAAAAGCCTATGAGAGCAGAGCAGAGCATAGACTATGCAGCCCAAGTCCTGGGCTAAATAATTATCTCCGGGTATTGTATTATTTGCATAATTAAAAAGTTTGGCTGAATTTCCGACACGCTGTCTCCTACACCGGGGAGGTGGTGGGGGCGAGTTAATCAGCAGGAGGAAAGTGAAGGTTAATGAATTGTTATTCAGATGGTGCAGGCCCTGTGAGATTTGTGGATAATTGATATCATTTGGGAGCTAAGGCAGTGTGGAAGACAAGAGAAGAGCTGCCGCAGCAGCTAGACTGGAAAAGAGCAAGCAAATGATAACTTAGCAATTATCATTTTGATGGGTTTGTTTGTCTTTTTTCTTTTTTTTTTTTTTTTTAACTTCTTTCTCCCTCTCTTTTCTCTGCTCCCCTGTGAGCTGAGTTAAGATGGATGTAAAAGAAGAACCATTCAAAAAATTAAATATCTGGCAAAGACAATGGTCTCTGAAATCTCATCTGGGAAATTGTCATATGGGGGGTGGAAAAGATAATATAGCATGAGCTGGAAGTATGATAACAGCCTTAGGTCATGGACACTTCCAGTGACCCTTTGGCATGAACAGGGTTTTTTCTGACCAGGTGAAATTCCTCCTTTACAGAAGGCCAGGGTAAGCCCTGTTCATTGTTAGCCAACTATCACTTATTCATGCTCTGAAAGCATCCAGAGGGCACAAGCTCAAGCCCTGCTGTATTCATCAATGTACCAAAAACTTGTAGCACAAATACCTTACCATTTTAATTGGTAAATCCGCATGGGAAGAAACCCATGAAGTGCTATGTAGCACCTAAACCTGCAAACATTTAACTAATAGCACCTGCCATAGATGCCATCTCCTGAACTGGGCGAATATAAATCACAAACTTTAAACCACTCACCTGAATGGCACTGCAGGGACTTACCAAGCTCCCTGAACTTTATGTCCTAAGGAAAATATGAAAATAAATAAATAAATAAAAATATGTCCAGGCACAGTTTCAGATCTCTGTAGATGGATGATCATGATTAAAAAATGACAAAATAGAGGTGCTGTCCATCTTATAAAGGTCTCCTGTCCAAGAAAATTATTTACACTTTAATTTAGATAAAATAATTTCTAATTTAAGGTAATTATTTAAAAATATGTATATTCTAACTCAGGTAATATTCTGTTCCTGGAATTTTTTAGGGTACCAGAACAAACCTCAAGAAGCTCCTTGACATTGGTTGTTTACCAAAATCTGTTTGAGCTATTTCTCAAACAGATTTGAAATGCTTACTTTTGGCCCACAACCAAAAAAATATCAACAAACATGCTGATTTTTTATCAGCCTGGAGACAGAACAAAATGTATTTCATCAGCAGCACTGTGTTTGGCTAAAGACAGGATTTTAAATGTAGTGGGACATTCTGATATTTCAAAAAATCATTGCTGTGGATCCCAGATGAATGGGAACCTGACTATGTTCTGCTTCTTGCTAACCCCAAATCAAAAGGTTTGGGGTGGAATATTTGGCCTTTAATGAACCAACATTTTGTGAAGAAATATAAGGTCTTTGTTACAGAGAGAAAGTTGGAGAGAAAAGGCTGCTCAAAACAGAGTACGGATAAATAGCTTTTGTTTGTTGCCTGTAAATTAGATGGAGCCTGGAGTTTAATGGTGACAATTATTTAACTAAAATAAACTGAACGTTATTTTTTTCTACCTCTGTGCCACCTAAAAGGCTCTTGTGACAGAAGCACAAGAGTTGAAGACATAAGCAAATCAGTACTACATTTGAGATAAAGTCTAGTGTAATAATGAAGTTATGAAATGGCTCAAAGAAATGGGCCTCGGCAAAAGAAGAGCAAAACAGAAAACTCTGGGATTTAGTAGCTTAGCAAAAGCTAATATAGATCTCTATATTATGCCTATCATATTAGTAAAGTGTAGTCTACACATTGTGTAAGAGGAGAAAAGGTCCAGTACAGCTGCATATTACTGGATACTGAAAGAAGAGATCCTTTAGTTGTGGTATCATGAACTATTGTTTGCTTGGAAAATTTGTATTTCTCTACCACTGGAAGTTTGTAACACCCCCCTAAATATTTTGCCAGTTGTTGCCAGGTGCTGCAGTAAACCCAGATGACTTTGGCCCATACGCATAAGATCAATATGATATTCATTCAAACTTTGTTAATATTTCACATCCCTTACAGTAGTACTGGTCTAGAAAAACTCCGTCTTCCTCTCCTGTCCCGTTGAACTCATCTTTTCCTTTCTACATTGTCTAGCTGTCTTTGAACTCATTTCTTTTCTTTTTTTTTTTTTTTTTTCTTTTATTTCTTTTTCCATATTACAAGTTCCTGCACCTTGGAGACCTTAACAACATCAGGAAAGTTTTATTTATTTATTGAATTAAAAATTCAGTGGAAAAAGCACATACTCTCACACGTACCTGTATGGTGGGAAGGGGAGGGGGTGCAGAATCTAGGGCAGAGCTTGCTGTGATAAAAAAAGCTGACGGGTGCCCCCCACTGCAAGCATGGGACTGAGAGACCGTGGATTGAATTTAAGGAGGATGTTTGTGACTTCAGGGAGAACTCTTTTACCTGAAATATTTCCTTGTAGTTAAAATATACAGCACACTGCTGAAGTTAGTTATAGAGACAGGCAAGTGTGAAAATTAATTTAAGAGGCAGTTACACAGATTTTGGGTGAAGGCCTGAATAATGAAAATAGCACTGCTAGGGACATATTTTTGGCTGATCCCAGTGCTGAAATACACTGTAATGTTGGCTGATCTCAATTTAATACAATCCTGCAAGCAGGTGTCCTTGATGGTGCTTCAAGACTTCTTGCAAATAACTCCTTATGTTGCTGCTTTTAAAATATGTGGGCAGTATTGTTGGACACAACTCACAAACACAAAATAAAGGGGAAAAAAAAAAAAAACAAAAACTACATGACATATTTTTCAATGAGGAGCAGAACATAAAATAAGTGGATTATGCTTTAACAATAAGCATAGCACAAATTTAACAGAGCAACTAAGTAAAAGTAGTGGCCATATTAAAACTGTCTGGGTCAATAAATATGCTGTAGGTCACACGGATGTCAGCAGTGGTCAGAATACAAGACTGGCTGTAGAGAGAGGAGATGATGACTCCCTGTCACATCCCTACAGTCCATCATACATAAAATATCGCTACTGTCCCTCTGTCACTGTCCCCGTTTTTTTTCTATTTATCTTTTGGTGGTACAAGGGCTGCCCCCAAACTGATAGCAATTTTGGACACAGTGTAAATGAATAGATAAAGATATAGCAAATATCCTCAGAAGCTGAAACCTGAAGAATGTAAATTTGAAGACAAGGGAGCTTTCTGAAAAACAGATATATTTAAGCACCATTATAAAAGACTGTAAGAATAGTCTTTACAGCTCTGTAAATCAAGACAAGCTTGAATTTCCACATCCATTGTTTACCCATCTAAAACTCGTCTGCTCAGTTTAAGCTATCCATCAAGATTTTCTCACCTTTAATAAAATTGGGCAGCTCCAGGGGGATATTCCATTTACTTTAGATGTTAAGTATTATGGTGTGATGAATAACTCTCTCAAGACGGCTATTTTTTTTTCATTGAGTAAGGACACAGCATACATATTCAAATTACCTGTTAGACTTCCAATATTAAGTGCTTTGAATTAGGCAATACATTTTTGTATATCTGATTTTTAGTCAATTAAAATTATTGAAATGAATCCTACCACTTTACCATCTTCAGGAACATTTCTATATCACTCTGTATCATGGGTTATGACAGCAAATGCCCAGTTTTGACAAGAATTTAATTTGATTCTAAGCCGTGATTTCTCACAGAAAGAATATATTGAATTTTACTGCAGCAGATGCCATCACTGACCATTGAGCTAGAAACTTTTTACTTTATGGGTCTAGCACAAAATTTAATCCAATCTGTTTGATTAGCAAAATCCAAGCAGTTGCAGAGCATACTCATCTGTTCTTGGAGTTATTAAAATAGAAAGGATTTTAGCGTCTGGGGGAGCTGAGCTTTCCAGAAGCCACCAGGGATATCTGTCCTTCTAACTACAGGAGGATAGATAGTCGTACACCATGACAATATCTTCCATCCCCATTGGTGGAAGTGGCAGGACTGGAGGAGATGGAAGACATTTTTGTCTAACCTAATGCTTTACCCCAAAGAATATTTCTTCTGCATTGACAGCTGCACAGTAAAAGCAGCTCCGTCTGTTAAAATATGCAAATGACCAACATGCATCTTTCCTCCCTCTCCTACTGGGCAGGGAATTCTGAATCTAAATTTATAGTGGGGAAAAAAATAAAAATAAAAAAAAATCCAAGCGTATCTCAAATGGAGGAACTGCAGTGCATTTGGTTGGATATTGACTTCAGCAAAGGAAAAGGCAAAATAGGGACATAAATACTGGCTTTAATAAAGACGTGTTTCAACTTAGACTGGTAGAATCACTGAACAGGACAAAAGGTCACTGAACACGTGCAGAAATTAACCACTAAGTCATAACTCCCAGAGATCTTGGAAAGTAATTTTAAATTATAAATATGGACCAAAGTTCTCTGAAAGAGAACAACAGTAAACTGCTGAAATGGACTAAGCTGAACAAGAAAACCAAACTTGCCCTGGAAGACAAGCAGGTTTTATTTATTTATTAGCTCAAAGAGAGTAACATTAATTCCACCTTCCTTTTTTTCTTCATTTGTTAGTTTTGCATCTCACTCTCTTTGGCTGTGCTTAATGTAGACAATGATTTAGACAAAATAAAAGTTCGTGCTCATAACAATTCAAGATAGTCACTGGTGTCCTAGCTTTACAGCCACCAGATGGCATCTGACCTCAGCACTTATACAACGGTGACATTGCCCTTTCTTACACTGCATTTTCTAAGTTATGTTCCCTTTTAATTTAACATTCTTACATTTTCATACAAGACAGCTTCTACTGCTCACTGGACAAAGGAGAAAGCTAATATCACAGTTAAGGTTTTTCTAGGAGGTTGATTTGTGCCTTTTCCTGGGAAAATCCTAAAGTTCTTGTGTAGACTTTTCTTTGTAGTCTTATACAGACTCTTCTTCTGTACAACTTTGGGGAAGGTTTGGTCTTTCTAAGTCAGATTGCTCATCCCAAAGTCACTCAGTGTCCTGCACTGACCACTCTGTATAAGGTTTTATCACACTTGGCTTCAGAAGTAAAGAAGTTCATATTGGACCTTTCAGAATTTTCCCCTGACCTTTCAGATCATGCACTAAATGGAATTGGCTCTTGATAGTATTCTCTTTAGTCCTGTCTCAGAAGTGGCTTCCCAGTTGTTGCTTTCTGCAACACTGACCAAGAAATCCAAACTGTTTTTCTTGAAATCCTGTTGTTCACTCCTTAGTTTCTGTAATCTTTCTTTTTTTTTTTCTTTTTCCATTTTTCTTCTCTCTCTAACTTTCCTTCTGCATATTTTTTGTAGGATTTTTATCCTCCCAGTTGGTAAAGGAGGAAATGCCAGAAGACTGTCTTTGTATCCATGATAATTCATTCTTCTTTTCTAGTGAGCAAGAGGAAGAGGAAAGGGAAGGGGAACGGGTATTTGATCTTCTCCTAAAATAGTTATCTAAGACATTCATTGTTCCCTGGATATATCAGCTCCTGAGAGAAGTTTGTCTCAGATCCTTAGATAGTTGAACACAGACTAGATGATTCTCTTTCTATCCATATCCAGTAGAATCCTGGATTAAAACAATGATTTCTGGTCACTGTAGTACTAAAAAATATTAATACTAGTTGTTTGCATTTTAACATATATATATAAATTAAAAGGAGAAGGAAAGAAAATAATCTGGCAAAATGAATATTAAAGTTCTTGTTCTGAGATGCAGATACATTTTTTTTCCTAATGAATTCACTTTCAACCTCTGCCCAGTCATGAAGTATT
This sequence comes from Anser brachyrhynchus, assembly GCF_964034855.1. Taxonomy (NCBI): domain Eukaryota; kingdom Metazoa; phylum Chordata; class Aves; order Anseriformes; family Anatidae; genus Anser; species Anser brachyrhynchus. Next base: position 121,546,754 of record NC_137696.1, on the reverse strand, counting down.
GCATTTGTTGCTTTGTTTTACAGATGGAATAGCAGTGGCACATAGTCTATACAGCTGTGCATGCAGTATCTGACAGAGGTCTGGCTGGTTTTCTACTTGCCAGCAAGCCACATTTTTGGCTGGAAGAACCAGGGTTTTTCAACTTTATTGGCCCCAGTCACACTGACACTTCTACATTATAGTGGCTGATGCCAAAGTCATTCATGTTCATTTCACTCCCTAGCAATGATTACGTGATCTAATTTCACTGCCCTTCTAAAATATTGCATGCATAATACTAATAAATAAATAAATAAATAAAGCCTTTCTGGCATATAGCATATTTCATCTGCAGATCTCAAGGATCTTTGTAAAGGAGATCTGTATTTTTATCCTCATAATCAGAAGACATAATCAGGTGAAGTATTTTTACTGTTTTATTTCTTTCTGAAATCCAAAAATGTGAAAAAGAAATAAAATCAGAACTCAAACTCTCATACTGCTTCTATACATATAAGCAAACCAGCACTTGAGTAGTGTCCCACAGTCCTTCCACTATTTGTTAGCAGGTTCCCTAGCACTGCTTTGGCTGGTGCTAATACCAGAATGTCACCTCCCTCCAGTGAAAGGTCCATGGCCCATTTTGTTTACTAGTATAGGTTCTGCTTTTAATGTAAATCCAGGCCTCTCCTCATTAAGACACCTTATTTCTTCTCCACATAATCAATGCAATCTTCTGCTTGTTAGGAAACAGGCACTAATGCAGATCCCTAACTGATAGGCACTAATGCAGATCCCTAACTGATAAATATGGTTGACTTTAATTGATAGACATGATTGATTTTGCCAATGCTCTCACACCTTTTTTTTAACCCAAGTTTTAATCAAGAGTAATGACTGTGAGTATAGGAACACTGCTTTGTAAAGAAATAAATAAATAAAATAAAATAAAATAAAATAAAATAAAATAAAATAAAATAAAATAAAATAAAATAAAATAAAATAAAATAAAATAAAATAAAATAAAATAAAATAAAATAAAATAAAATAAAATAAAACCTATTGTTATTGTCCAATGTGAATGTAAGAATAAAAGACATCAGACTTATAAAGTAGGATCCTATAAGGAATTAACCTCCAGGTTTTGCTTAGGAAACAAGAAGTGTATATGAATATATCTTTCACTTATGAGATAGCAAACAGTTTTAGAAGATGTAATACCTGAAAACAAGGGATACATTCATTCCTGTAAAACGCAGTGTCCTCTCACTGACAAAGGCAAAAGCAAAAGTAGGTACAAGTAATATGAAAGATGTTCCATGGGATCTATACCTTTCCCTTCACCTTTCCTGTGAATATTTGTCTATTTTCAGTGATACTGTTCATTAATTTTGTAATTGAAGCTGCATTTCTTTATCACTCAGCAAATTATTAAAATATGCCAAAATTTCAGAAACAACTCTTTTAGTGTATGAGAAAGGATCATTTTCAATGATTTTTCTATCTTGAGAGTGTTCCAAACAGTGACTTAATTAGCCACTTGAGAATGTGTAAAAAGCTTGGTTCTGAAACAAAATGTTTTAAAATGATCAAAGTGGTTGGTTTTTTTGTTTTGTTTTGTTTTGTTTGACTTGATCCAAAATAATATCTATTTTGTTTTGTCTAGTGAAAATGTTTACTATTTCACTCTCACATCCTGTACCAGAATTGGAAAAATGTGCACTAGTTTAAATTAATCCTGGCTTAGAGGCTGTTTTCTCCCAGTTCTGACATTGTCATTCACCTCTGTCATCACCGAGAACATTAAGACAGCTCATGCAGTCTTAAGCATTTAATACATTTGATATAAGTTTAGGAGAGCACAGGCCAATTCTGCCCGCTGGGCACAATCAAAGAATCAATCAGAGAATCAGAGAATCTCAGAATCACAGAATGGCTGATGTTGGCATGGACATCTGGAGATCGTCTTGACCAATTCCCCTGCTCAGGCCGGGCCACCTACAGCAGGTTGCCCAGGACCACATCCAGATGGCTTTGACACAACTTCTCTAGGCAACCCATTCCAGGGCTCCAGCACCTGCCCAACACAGAAAGGCTGCCTGATAGTCAGAGGGAACCTCTTGTCCTGGGGTTGTGCCCATTGCTTCTTATCCTGGCCCTAGGCACAACTTTACAGTTTACTGAGTCTAGCTCCATCCTCTCTGCAGCCTCCCCTCAGGTAATGATAGACTTCAACGTGGTTCTTCCTGAGCCTCCTCCTCTCCAGGCTGAGCAGACCCAGCTCTCTCAGCCTCTCCTTACAGTAGAGGTGCTCCCGTTATTTGATCACCTTGGTGGCCCTGGATCAGACTCTTTCCAGTATGTGCAGGTCGTCTTGTACTGAGGGGCCCAGAAGTGGACACAGTGCTCCAACTGTGGCCTCACCAATGCTGAACAGAGTGGAAAGAAACCCTTTGTTGACCTACTGGTGATATTTTGCCTAATGCAGCCCAGGATACCATTAGATCTCTTTGTGGCAAGGGCCCATTACTGGCTTATGTTCAGTCTGCTCCTGGGTCTCCGTGTAAATGTCACATAACCAAGTAGGGACTAAATGCAATGCTAAAGTTCCATTAATGTCATCGCCAAAATATTCCCGTAATAAGGGAGACCAGCAATTCTGAATTGCTTTGTCAAGATGCTGGGATATTTTAAAATGCCAACAAACCGCTTGAATTTCATCTTTATTTTTTTCTCCTACAAAACTCCATAAGATGTAATATATATATCAGTCTCCAGACCTGAAGGGTAACCTCCAACTCAATTATTCTCTGCCTTGATTTCTTAAATATAAAGTGGCAAGTCCGATAGTTCCTTGATATTATCCAGCGTTGATATTTTCTACTTTAAGAATATGATTATTTTGGCAAGAGCTGATGCCTTTCATGCTCCTGTTCTATTAATAAGCCATTAATAAAGCCTCAAAATAACAAGATGTTTCAGTAGTTTAGCTTTAGGCCAAGGTTACCATGTTTGGTTGACTAATGTCACATGTTTAAGTCTACAGGAAAAATTCTTAATGAGTAATCATATTTAGAATGCACACACCTTTAACTATTAGAAAAAAAAAAAAAGTCAGTGAGTGGAAGCATTGTTTACTACTTCTTTCAAAATATCAGATGACTACCAGCACTTTTCAGGACTACATTACAGGCAAATAGTTTTCCTTGCAGAACTTCCATTTTGGTTTAAATCTTAGCTTGTTTTATAATTATTATTATTACTATTTTGAGATATCCTAATTGCATACAGTAAATTATAAGCACTGAAAATTGTTTGTCTAGTATATAACTTTAAATGTTTGAGATTAAATATCCAAATATAAGAAGAAATAAAACCTGACTTTATATTCAGCTTTTTATGCAACTTCAATATTTTACTATTATTTTTCAGAATTGCAGGAATAAAAAAGAAATTGATTTAGAAGCTTTAAATAAAGATTACATAAATTAATAATAAAAATAGATTTTTCACTGTTTTTAACATTAATGAACACTGATTTGCATAAATCAGGCAGGGATTTGTCTCTTAAATCTTATGGCTGGCACTCATTCCATTCCTATTCTTCATCAAAAGCATTACTAAATGCTCTATTTTAGGTATGTGCAAATTGTGTGTTTAATGTAGAAACACATCATTTCAACTTTCAAAGTTATATCAAACTTCTTTATATTTCTGTGAATAACACCCATTGCTGTATTTTTTATTATTGTTTTTAGTCTAATCTCAATTCTTTGCAGTCAATAGGCATTTTGTCATTGACTTCCTTGAGCATAGGATCAACCCCTGAAGCAAGAGTAATACCTAGCCTCCTTTCTGAGATTAACCCAACCCTTCCATTTCAATGGCTTATTAACCACAGGAGAAATAAACAAAAATATAGGCCTTTCTCACTGTTCAAGGAACTGCTTAAGGAGAGGTGATTTTACAGAATCTGTGTTTCAGCTAAATGCACCATGAGATTAAAAGACAGCTTTGCCAGAGCAATTGTGTTGCAGGTATTTCATCCAACTGTATGACTTTGCAAACTCTGCTGTAGGTTTACACACTCTGTGGCTTTAAGTATTTCTGAAGTACTGTACGGTAATAATTAGCAGCCAGAGGCAAAATAATCATTGCTAGTTTCATTTAATGCTAAAGCCAAAACTGGTATATTTTCTGTTGGCTGAAATGTCAGACCTTATCTTCATTATTCTAAGATCAGGTGGAAAAAATGTGCTTTTAGACATGCTTCTGAATGAGACTGCACAGTTTGCAATACATTAATTTGAATGTAAGGTATGCCTTCTAGTGGCTAGAGAAGCATATTTGAAATAAGAAGGTTGAGCAAATATATCACTGTAACTAATTCATAAGGAACTGTTAATAAATAAATTAAAATTAAAATATCAAATAGATGTTCAATTAATTTAGGTAAGTATTAATATTATAACTCAATGACGTTTGTGGGAATTCTGTAGTGGAAAGAAGTTGATAATGTTGCAGAGCAAAATTTTCTAAAGAGTGAACACAAATAAGAGAATGTGTTTTCATAAGGCCCAATGCCGTCATGTGAAACACTTAACTTTCTAAAACCTGAGCCCTCCATTTTGCATCTAGTGATTCTTAAAAATTTATTCTTAAAAAGTTGTTCTTCACTGTTCTTGAACACCTGAAATCTCACCCATGAGCTTTAGAAAAGCTTCACAGAACTGCAAATTCCCCAAGGGTTTTTAACTATGTATATGCTTTGTCTCCCTCCTCACGACAGCATAGCAATTTTCCATCTTCCACTTAGCTAGAAAGGCTTCAACTAAGTTAAGGTAAATGGACAATGAACGGTGTCAAATAGCCAACTTCTGCCTTGTTGCTTTTGTTGCTTGTAATGTTGAAACATTATGGCTGAGCAGACCAGATATTTTTCCTTCAAATTTTAGGAAAAATAAATAAATAAGTGTTCATCTCAAACCTTGTGTGCCAAGTTTCAACAAGGAGTGAATTTTTATAGTCAAATTATAAAACCCTGAAAATAGGAGTTTATAATGGAAACGCTGATACAACCGTAACTATGGTATTGCAATTGCATCACTATAAGAAAATTGGTTTAGATAATATACACTTCTGGAATGACTGCAGTTCTAAATGATCCTGCATCTCCATAAATCTAAGCTAACTCAGTAATTCAAAATTACTAAGATTTAAGTTTAGTACCAATAAGCAATAAACTTATGGCTATTGCTATAATAACCGTTGGTCTGTGTTCCTTTATTTCACAGCAGGTGGTCTTTGGGCTGGTTTGCAGCCTGCATGAAAATACTTCCAACTAATTCAAAACTAATTCCTGAAGTTGAGCAGAGGCACATTTCCAAACTTTCTCACAATTTCATTTCACTAGCAAAGAACTTGGTTGTTTGGTTGTTTTGTTGGCGTTATGTTGGGATTTTTCCCCTTTTCTCTTTAATCAGTGCCTAAGCATATTGTCCCTTTTTACACAGTTTTATACTAATATATTTTATGATGACAGCTGTCTCACTGTATGTCTGCAAAGTGTCAAGGGAAATTCAGAGGAACACGTAAGTTCCTCCAAACACACTGTTCCTTTATATCATCTTACTCCCCCATGCCCCCAGATACACCTAATATTCAGAGTGCTAAAATCTCATGCCTGATTGTCCTGTCAAACTGATCAGCCTTGTGTGGGCATGTTTAGTGACTGATTCGGGCCATGAGCAAGTGAGAAGAAAACAGGGTTAATAAAGTCTGTTCCCACGATTTTCCAGAGTCCAAAATTTCCTTATCTTTGGACTAAGATAGAAGCAACATCTGGCCTTTTCATGTAATGGTGAGGCATACCCCCTTCTGCCATGGGCTCAGTGCTGTTGATGAGATGTCTGGTGGTACCTTGCCTTTGCATGTGGCAGGGGACTCCTTGAAGTGCAAGCCATGCCCTAGAGGTACTCCATCTCCATCAGCAGTGCCTCTATAAAATTCTTCCAGGGTGACAAAGAGAAGACAAGACCTCTTGGCAGTCTTATGCAACTTCTTCAACGCCTTCTCCCTTGCAGACCTATCAGAGTTAAAATGACCAGGTCCCACCCATTTGTCTCTTCTCTTTACCGTTGCTGGGATCCAACAAAAAAAACTTAAAGCAGATCAGCTATTTAGTCCTTCAAGAGGATAGGTTTTTGCTTGTTTGTTTGTTTGTTTCAAGGCGGTAAATTCAAGGAATAAGGCAACATCTCAACTCTGCCAGCATGCTGCATCTCAGTTTGACATGAAAAGGGTTTCTTAGCTAGCTAGAAAGTCAAAAGAAGCATTGATATTTGGTCAACAGAGCCAGAACAAACCAAGGTACAAAGCACAGTGCTACCTCAAATACTCAGGTTTAATTTTAAAGTACTTTTTTCTCTTTTTTTTTTTTTTTTCAAATTAAGTGTAGACAGATAAAGTTATGTCATTTGTAGAAATACATCAGTTATCATCTGTTCTTCCTGAGGTTATGTTTTTAAAAACTGATAATTAAAAAAAAAAAAAAAGTATGTTTTGCTCCTTGATACTTAAAGAACTTAATAAAAATCTACATATTCACCTTTTTCAAGCTACTATACATTCTGGGCATCCACTGACTTGTTCTGTGGGGTCTGGAGGAGTAAAGCAACTCCATGCTTCTGCAATAGCTTCTCTACAGTATACAAAGACAATCCATAAGATGTACATGGTCCCTGAGCTCCAAATTGCGTAGACACCAAGAAACTATTGAGGAGACAACCCATTCAGCACTTGCTTTCTCTTTTCTTCCCAAATGAGGTGCTGTCGGTTTCTGCTGGAGATGGTGTTGAACTAGGTAGAGCTTCTGTAAGACTCATCCATGCATGCAATAAATGAAATTCAGTAACACTGGAAATTCACTGTGTTAGTTTTCAGCTGGATCAGTTCCCTGATCCAACTCACAGTCTGGTCACAAAAGCATTTGTGGTTTGAGGGAGGGTGTGAGAATAAAGAACGGGGGGAGAGGATGTTTTGGCAACTGTGCTGAGCTATGTTAACTAAAGTGATTGTGGAGTTACGCATTTTTCTCAAGTTAGGTTACTGTAAAAAGCCTGCAGGAGCTAGACAAGGTCTCCATCTTTGCCAAAAAAAAAAAATCACAAAAGTTTGAAAAGCTATTTTATATACACAATTTCCATTTTACTAACACATGGTCAACTGCAGATCATTCTAGTGTGAATAGTAAATGATGAAAATGTATCTTTTTTTTTTTTTTTTTGCTTTAGTGAATTACAATTTTTTAAAAAATAATACAGTGAGATATAAAAAGCCAAACTCTCTTTAGTTTCAGTCTTGAGTTTCTCTGAGCGATTCTGGAAATTGTGAGATATTTTCTTCTATCACTTGTTTTACAGCAGAATTTGAAAAAAAAAATATTATATTCCTTCCACTCTAATGGAGAGCTGAGAATACTCTAGATAGCATTTTTCAGAAAAGAACTTTTAAAGCTATAGAATTTGTTTGTTTCTTTGCTCATTTTCTTATGGAATTAACTGTTGGGTTTGATTCCATTTTTACAAATCAAAACATCAGACCCTTTTCAGACATTGGCACTGTATTTCAAAGTTTCTGAATGCTTAGTTCCTTCTGCACCTCTTACCTAAATCTACACATTAATAGACCTTGTTAGACCCATGGAAAGATTTGAAGAGATAAAGGGCATTAAATGGGCAACCCTTTTAAAAGGCCTCATTCTCTGCATCTGTGCTGCTTTCCCTCATTTCTGAACTATAGCAAGACCTTATGCACCTCTGCATACTTTTTTCTCCCTTATGCAAGATGTTGTGTGGTATTTTTTTTGTCTTGGTTTGGTTTTTTTTGTTTGTTTGTTTTTTGTTGATGCTGTTGTTTGTTGTTTTGTTTGTTTTCTTGCTTGTTTTGTTTGTCTTTGAAAGGTGTTAGGAAGGGCCTTAAACAGAGAAAATGCTATGTAATTTCGAAGACCAATACAGAAACATGTAGGAAATTTGTGTAAAAAAACCACAAATACATAAGAGTCTACATAATAGCCAAGGTGAATAGCAGAGAAACCCCCAGGCTGGGATATGTCCCTATGCATCATCTAATCATTCTCAGTAATGGAGACATTTACAAAGACCAACTGTCAATGCCTAGTTTGTGAGCAGAAGAGTTTGAATTCATCAAATAAAAAGAAAAATTCTCTACTGATGGAAAACCATAACTCCGTTGACTTCAAGTCAGACTGTGCCAAGCTGTGAATTTATCCCAAACTGCTAGCCCAATTCTCTTTGGTAATGACCCCGAATAGATTTAGATTGGTGTGAAATAGATGGAAAATGGTTGGTAGCCTGTTATCAGTGCATTTCCCTACTCCCAGCCTTTTATCCCATGAGAGTAGCAGAAGTGAAAAGGTTTCAAACTTCTTATGAAAATATTTTTCCACCATGCCTGTTCCCTAGCCCTGTCTGTTCTCCTTTCTCTCTGCATAAGCAGTTTTAGACTTTATTTAAGTGTCGCATTTCCAAGTGTTCACGACTCTGTACAAAGCTCGTCACACATCACTCATGCCTTATTTCACGGGTTGAGCTGGTAATTAGCATATTTCACAATTAGCCAGTGTATTTGCTTTGCTAATTTCATTCCATGATGAAGGTGCTAACTTGGCGTGAAGCTGTAATGTACTGGTTGATTTATTAAGCTTCCTCTGATGGATGAAAATCACATGCTGTGCCTTTACTGTCGGGGAAAGTTAACAACATCCATTTGTAAGAGATGGTATTTGAAAAGTGATGTTGGTGTGATTGAATGTGTGAATCTGTAATGAAGCCAAGTCAGATAGCTCCTTCCCGATAAAATCATACTCAACTTCTGTGGTGGCTCCTTCTTGAAACTGGGCTTTTCTGCCTAGATTCCTCCCCAAAAGTGTACAAGTACCAACTACTCATTGGGTATTTAGAGACGGCATCTTACATTGTGCACTTTTAGGACAAAGAATTTGTTTTTTCTTTTCGTTAATGAAGCTACGCATAAAAAGTCTAGTTGACCAATCAGTAAATTTATCTGTGAGAGCACAGGATTTCAAGTGCTCCTTTTGCAGAAAAAATCTCTAGTCCATGACATCTGGTTATTAGACTAAACCATAGCAGTGGTTGTCCCCATTTTCTTGTCCCCAAAGCCCATGAGTAGCCAGCCATGTTCATATGATGATACTGTCTTATACAAAAAATAATAATAATAATAAAATAAAAAAATAATAATAAAATTGTGGTTGTAAGCAAAATATCTGTTAGATATCTGTTGGATATCAAAATATCTGTGGTTTATGATTTTTACTTAAAGATCAATTTTATGAGTTACTTGTGATCTTCACCAGGTTAGACAGCTCTAGACAAAACTGGAGAAATGTAGGATGGGAAAGTTTCATGTTTCAATGACAGCTATGTGGTGTGACAGGGGAATATTCATGGCATTGGCCAGAGATGATGGGAGGAGCAGTTACAGGCTCCTTCCCTCTGGTAATTCGTAATTTTGTTCTTTGAGGATACTAAAGATCTTTTATGCTATAACCTGCCAGGTTAGACAGTCTGTCTGCCTTAAAACATTTTATCTATGCTTTAAGTGCCTCTGATGCTAGAACACTCCAGAGTATTCACACACTCTTGAAAGTGATGTTCCCTGTGTCCTTGTGGAAGGATCCCTGCTACCCTCACACTCTTCTGTGGCCAGTGATTGGGATAATTTAATATCTGCTCTTTTTATCTTCCAGTATTTCATTTGATTTTAACTCCCCTAAAGATTGTATGTCATCTGGAGAAATGTTTTTGAGAAGGGATTTTGTTCTAATGTTTCTATGCCCAGAAAGAACAGGTTAAGTTCAATCTCTCTAAAGCCATCACATTTTTGTATTATATCTGCATTTTTACCACTGCATCAGATATGAACTATTGACAAATCAACATTAACCAGGTTTTCAGCACAGTTTGGGCTTTTAAAGGCATAAGAAATCAGATTGCTCTGTATCAGAACTTGAATGTGTTTCACCAAAATGTGAAAACAGAAGGGGAAAAAAAATAGTAAGGCAAAAATTAATTAGATAATCCTTGTCTAAATATAAGGAATAGAATGACCCCAGAAAAAAGTATGAATCTCAATTTATTTAAGTAGACAGTAAAATCACACAGGCAAAGGTAACATGAGCTTTTGATCTTCAGAGTCTATTCTGATTTTCTGCCTCCATATTTTCTCTATGCTGGATTAATCTTTACTTTGTATAGCTATATACATATGCGATGTTATAACAGTGTTAAAAAAAAAAAAATCATGAAAAAAATTTCTGAAATCTATGTATGCTTCTAAACATGTACATAATTTTCCAGTTAAATAAGTGCTTAATTGCCATCAACTTCACCAGTTTAAAGAGAAACACAGATTTAGAATGGGTTGTTTCCTTGCATAAAGTCCTTGTTTTTTGTACCCACTCAAATTTTATCAGTAGGTCTGGGCTCTACTTTCCTGCACAGTTGAAAACTGCCTAGCCTGGAAGTTTCCAGTCTTTCCCAGATTAAAAGACAAGAAAATATCTTTTATCACTAACATTGATGACTTTACTGACTTTGGCAGTCTTTCCACTCCTGCTACCAAAATACATTCTTGTGTCCGTTCCGCTCCTCCTCCATAATCACCCCACCCTTACGCCTTCATGCTCCTTTTATTCCTTGGCTCAAGCCAATTTTGTAACTCGGCAGAAGGCAGGAGCTGCTGCTTCACACACATTTTGCCTCAGTGTGAGCCCCCAGTTCACACTTCCAGCTGAGCTTAGAGACCACGATCATTAATTATTGTTACTCATGTTGTTTGTGCTCCAAGAGCTGCTTTTTCACCCCAGAAGAGTTACATGAAACTTAAGAGATGCCATTTGGTCAGCCTTATATCATCAAAGACTGCACGTAATTTAGTATATACTAAAGGATGCCTCACCTTGCTGGCTTTTGTCAACAGTTTTAGACTGTTGCTTAAATTTTGCTAGCTAAAATCTATTTTACACTGAATAAAAGTTACCTGCCTGACATGAAGTATTACAGAGGGAGAATTAGGACAAATTAGGACAGTAGAATTAGAATTAGGACTGTAGATTAGGACAAACACAAAAATATTTTGTGCTTGTACAGTTATAGTTTGAAAATGTTTTGTGTTTTTTTAATTATTATTATTATTTTTTTTTTGTTAGAATGAAATCTATCTCAGCACAGCTCTGTTCATATAAAATCAAAGCCAACGCAGACATTCATAATTTAATTTCAATCTCTAGCTAAGGCCAGCACTATTTCTTCAGTTTTCAGATTGGCTACCTACCTCAGAGTGAAAATGACAGTTTTAATTTCACATTTATTTATTTATTTATTTATTTATTTTAGCAATGAAAGAATAACAGTAGTGTGATGGTGATTAAAATTAGATGCATTAGGAATGTTTATCTCTGCAAAACATACAAGTAGCTCCATCCTTCATAGATATATACCCAGTAGCTGTTGAATTAACCTCATCTGTCAAACTGTCATGTATGTGATGTTGTAATTATGTGACTGATATGGACAGAAGATATTCTTTCTTTCTTTCTTTCTTTCTTTCTTTCTTTCTTTCTTTCTTTCTTTCTTTCTTTCTTTCTTTCTTTCTCTCTCTCTCTCTCTCTCTCTCCCTTTCTTTCTAATACATATTTTGACTTTTCAAAAGAGTCTTTATATTTCTTTTGTATTCAACAGGCAAGTAAGACATTTTCTCCCTCCCATTTTATACAAAAAAAAAAAAAAAAAGAATTATTATATCCTTAACATTTTTATCTTGTTGCTATTGAATTCATTATAGTAGTTTCTGACCCCAACTGCATGAAGGCACTGAACTTCTGCTAGTGCATTCAGCAACCAAGAATCAAAGTTCATAGGTTAGCCAGGCCATCACTACCAGAATGAAGCAACTTTCCCAGAAGAATAGATGTGAACTTGTGGGACCATAAAGGTCTTCCATCACCTTGTTGAGGAAATCAAGTCCATGCCATGGCAATAAGTCGAACTCCAAATTTTTCTGTGTCATCAGTTCAGGAAAGAAATATCATGGAGCCCTTAATGAGGCTGGGAATGATAATAAAATAGGAATTATACTGTTAAATGATGCATGTATAACGAGATGGACTTCAAGACTACCCTCATCCTAGGACACCAGCACTGAACAGAAGCATTTTTGTGTTTATCCTGTACAACACATAGTACTTGAAGCTATGTCAGAGAACAGAAGATGAAAGAACAGCTCATGAAAACTTGTGAGTTTATTAATGATACCAATTGCACATTTATTAATAATGTCAAAATTTGAAGCAGACCCTTGGTGTTTTCTACTATCTGGAAGAGAGGTTGATGACAGGAGATGTTGAGGAAAATGCATATGATGCATAACACAATATGTAGGGAAGCATAAAGACAGGGAAGCAGATCAGCTATGTGAATGAGGGTCCTTGCTCAGTGGGAAAGAGTAATTTTAATACAAATAGCTACAAGCATTACAAAGCAGCCTACATTAAAAAAAAAAAAAAAAAAAAAGAAAAAAAAAAAGTACCAGCTCCAGTCACTAAGGGCACCCTTCAGTCTTTACACGACTTAAGTGCTGTATTTGGACTTCTTGGATTTCCTGCAATGCACCAGCTGTCTTGTGCAGACTCTTGTTTAATCTTTAGATGTTAGGCATCCAAATTGTTAGTCTAGTACCCACATGCTTAGCTCCCACGTCCCATCCATCACTCTAGTGATTATGCTTTCAGTGTTTTAGGCCTGCTTAGCATCATTATATATTAGAGAGATGGGACATCCTACACAATGTCTATGGGACTTCTGGACAGAAGAGAGACATGCTTTTGGAAAGTGAGTCTCCAGTAAGATAGATGAGCCCACATGTCTGTGGGGGTAGCAGTAAAGGAGTTTGGTCATTCAGGCTGCCAGCTGGGTGAAAGGTGCAGACCAAAGCTGACCACTGTGCCAAAAAAAGATATCTCTTGCTACCAATGATAAAAAAATCCTACTCTGAAGTTAAACATGAATGATTAAAATCTTGGTGCAAATACAGAAATCAAGCAGAACACTTCCTTTGCCTTGAAACCTCTCCTACCAACGTCCCTGCAATATCTCAGTCCTGCACTGATGAATTTGGCGGCTGTTTCTGGGAGAGCAGAGTAAAATTGCCACCTTCTTTGGAAGCAGGTGACAGAGTAGCATGTGAGACAGTGACATGTTGAAGTTGTGAGGAAGCAGGGTTTGCTCTGTGTGGCCTGCACGCTTATCTTTCATGCAGGAAGCATCTTTTGAAAAGGTGTTGCAGAGAGAAACATTAAAGCAAGGACCTGACACCTCTAGTGTCTGTGACTCAGTTTATCGACTGGAAGTGAGCCAGAATTTCTCTTTCTGCCTGTAAAGCCACCCTGAAGCCACTAGATGGTGCTTTTAACCTCTAGTAAAATCCGCAGTGCTCACAGGCACTGTTTTTTTTCGTTAAACGGTAATGCTGGAGTTTTGGGGAAGAGGGGTTTTTGCGAAAGAGAAAACTTACCCGGCATCAGAAAAACACAACCAGAAACACAAATATATCAGAAAAGAAAAAGAAAAAAAATGCACTGCCTTCTTTCAGCAATATTGATAAACTTGTGATCCCGAAGCAAAATACACTCCCTAGGTACCCTGACAGCTGCTGACAGTAAGGGACAATCTGCTCTGTAATAGCAATGCCTTTTAACAGTGGCACTGGCCAGGCTCCATCAGAGCTGCAACGGCTGGAGGACTCGCAGCTCCAGATCAGCCCCAGAAAGACTGCATGTATGCAGATTGCCTGGGAAGCACCGGTCCCCCTGTTTCCAGCCTCCCAGACCATCTGGCTCCTGGCTCGGACACCAGCCGGCGGGATGCAGGCGTCTGGGCAGGCTGGTGAGAAACCTGGCCCATGAGGCAGGCAGCTCTGGGGATCCAGCCCTTCACTCAAGCCACCTACCCCACATGTCCCAAGCAGCACAGACATCCCTTCAGCTGCACGTGCAGGAAGAAAAGACTCTGATTCTGCTCTTATTTGTTATGAGATGGGTAATGCAGAAAAGCATCACTCATTTCCATTCAACTCCTGTCTTTTCTCTTAGGTTTTGTTCTAGCCAAGTGGTGCCTCTTTTCTCCAGTCTCCCTGGGCTGAGTAGAAGATAAATTTGCAAAGTTTAGATCAGATGGCTGATGTTTTCTGCAGTGAGGGCCCAGCAATTTTGTTTGTTTGTCTGTTTGCTGGGAAGCAGTGCCACATTTGAATAAACTATGGTGCTTCTCAAAAATCACTGCTCTGCAGCCTTTAACAGAAGTCTGGCCTGTGCCACCTTTTGAGAATTATTTCATGCCTGTTGGTTGTAAAAAAGCTGAAGCAGATACTAAAGTTAGGAGTGCTGGAAGTGTTATCTCAGTTTGATGACTGTCTCCTGAAAAGAATAAAGGGAACAGTGTGGGGCTCCACTGATTACAGTGATAAAAAAACCAGCCTCATCATCCTCAGGTGACATTGTGTAAAGTCTCAGTCTACCTCTATTAAACCCACATGGCTCCCAGTAATTATTGCAGCTACGCTAATGCAGTTGGTATCTTCTGAAGATCATTGTCATTTCCAGTCTCAAGGGTAAATTTTATACGGTAGAGATAATTAGGACTGCTAACATGACCTTTTGCACAATACATCAATAATATCCTGTCCAGATACAACTGTATTGTACAAAAAACACCTCAAGTTCCATGAAAACAGATCTGCCAGAATGACTTCTAGCCTTGATTTAAAAGCATCAGAATGTTACATCTCTCATAATCGATTCCCATATTTAATCATCTTCTCTGTTACGTACGTGTGCACTGCTCTGCTGTGATTTGCCTGCCTTCATCTTACAACCATTACTTCTTGTTATTCTTTCTTCAGCTGAAGACATCCTTCAGTAACTTCCCGTAAAGGAACATGGCACACTTCCTTACCGTAATTGGGTTACAGAACTTACACCATATTCTAGCCAACTTGTTAGAACTGCAACACAGTAAGCCTTAACGAGATATGTCTTTTCTTATGTTAGACTTTTTTGTGACAAGAAGAAACTGTAACATTGTAAAGACAAAGCCATCGTTGTATATTCCAAATTCAAACAGCAGTAATAATATTTTCTGGCTCCAGATTTATGTTTCCAGCTGGCTGAAGTGACTTGGCAACCGAAAGCATAAGCTTTGTTTCATTTCTTGGTATCAACAAGTACCCTTAAGGCATATTAGGGAGGTATGACAAAAATTTAGTAAATGCCAAAAGCAGTGAAGCGTAGTTATTGGCTTGCCAGCATGAGAGAAATATAATCGGCATTTTGTAAGTATGAATATAGAACAAGTCCTGGCATTACAAGCCGCTGTCAGTTAGGAGGATCTTCCTACTTTCCAGCATATATTACATTTTATGCCAATTTATTTTTACAATGTGGCTTAGAGAATGGAGGATTAAGCACAATGATGTGGCATAAAACAACATATGTGCATATATGTGTACACATTGTATATACGTTTTCTCATTCTACAGCATTGCACTTAACTTGGAATTCCTTGAGTTTGGGAAAATTAAGAATGAGTTCACTTCATAGCCTTCTTGGACGTTATTTTTACTGTCCTAAAAGTAAGTCTTTAAAATCCTTGTGGCTTTTCATCTCCTCCCTCCAGGATAGGGATGTCTTAAGGCCTTTGCACTTTTCATGCAGACAGAAATGAGTTTTAATTGAAGACTTTGGCAAAACCTAAAAATACTGTGGCAACTTGCTTCAGAAACCTAAATGTACATCTTCAGTATGAAATGCATAATAATGAATAAGACAGTCCACGCTGGATCTTCTGCCTTTGTTTGGGTTTGCTTGTGATTTTAACTGTCCTTTTCAATTCTGCTTCCACAGCTTCAGCTTTCAATGTCAGGTAACTGCATTCAATTTTCAGTGGCCAAGAAAGCATGGTCAGGAAAGAAAGTGAAATGAGTTTTAAAGACATTAGGAGATAGAAGGAGTTTGACACAGAGGTGGTACAACAGATCTTTCAAGAGCATTTTAACAGGAACACAGAAGCTGGTTTGTCATCCTATGGCTACTGAGCCCCATACTATTGGCAAGCTGTCTCAGAGCAGTGCTGAATGTCCGTCTGTGGCTCTTTGCTGGCTGCACAGATGAACCATAAAAATAAATGAACCAGCGGGAGCTGATGAAGATACCACAACCAAAATGTCCAGGTATCTAGCTACACATCCAGATCTTCGTTGCATGACATAAAACTGGGCATGCGAATATTTTAATATGTGACTTCCTGGGCCCAAGAGCTTAGATTCCTCCATCAAAAATAATCAGGTATTAAATAGTTCAAATTCTTATTTTGCTGTTAACTTTGATTTCAGATTCCTCTACCAACACAAATGTCCGAGCTGTGGAGGTGACCTTCTGGCCTTACCTGTATCCTGGTTTTCTTCATTGTAGGTTTTGCACATCTTACACTTTGAGGGACAATAGAAAAAAAAATAATAAATATATATATATATATATAGTCCATCTTTCCACTTTGCCCAGTTTCTTACTGTTGGCAAGTACTGACCCTAGAGGACAGGTATGGGGCTTAGCTCACTTCTTAGTTCAGCAGGTCAGATCACGAGCCAGGAGAAATATTTGCTGTCAATTCCAGACAGTGACCTTGAACAAAGTGAAACTCCATAAAGTTCTTTTTTCTTATTATGCAATTGATCAAACTCCAGTGAATAACAGCCATATTGTAATAGATTTTCAAGGTCATCGGGTCCAAGCTAGTTTTCAGCCTCCCGGACTGTCTTGAGGTAGAGATTATAGGGGAAAAAAAAAAAAAAAGAGTTTGAACCCCGAGCCAAATGTCTCCTTCTCTTTCTGCCATATTGCCGTAGAACACATTTCTATGGCTTTGATATTTTATCCTAACAGCGTTATTGAGAAGTGGGATATATAGCTAGCAAAGTAAGGATTTATCTAGAAAAGTGGTCCATTGGAACAATAAAATAGTTGTGCCATCTTTTGTATGCTAGAGGATACAGAGCCTGGTTATTTGATTAACCTGAACCCTCTGAACTGCTTAACCTCCCTTGCCTGTGCCTGCACAACTTGGCACAAAGAACCTCACTGCTCTTGCCACTGATAGAGATCTGTTTATGGGAGGTGGATGGTGGTGCAGAAGAGGAGCAGTCCCTCTTGGCCCAGTTGCGCTCTTCCGCATGCCTTCTGCCTCAAGCCCAGCTCCACTGGGTTGATTTAGGTTCTGCCCAAAACTCCTGGCCCCCATCCCATTGCCCCACAGCAGGAGCAGGCCCATCTTCTCCCACTTTCCACTGGAGAGATAAAGAGCCCAAGAATCCCAAGAAGTCAATCATGGACATAAGGGAATGTATGAGATAGGAGGTGTTTTCTGGGGAGGAGACTGGCAGCGGAGGAGTGTTCTGTACTCCCACTGCAACCCCACAGTCTGCTCAGCTGTCAAGAGGAGGTTAATGAAGGTTAACGAAGAAAGAGGGAAAGGTTTTCTCCCTGGAATAACTTTGTGAAATCATTTGCAGCTCTACACAACTTCATTGACTCTTCTTGGTCTCCTCCTAAAGCCCCCCTTCATATCCCTGGAGCTTCCTTCAAACCCACATCTTCATCCTCCAGAACCCCACTGATCCTTCTTGCCACTCATCATCACATCTGTCTCTATAAAACTTTCACAGTTCTTCTGCCATGTTCACAAAATCTAATTTTGCCTAAGATATCTCGAATCAGGTCTGCTACAAGGCATGGGAAAAGATTTAAGATGCTGTGACAGCTTTACAGAAATTACTAACAGTTGCAAATATACTATTTCAAGTGAATGCAAGTGCTCATGAACATCTGTACTTGTATGTGTACATGCACAGTGGGGTGCATGATATAGCCTATGTGACAGAGACCAATACTGCTTGAGTCTTGTCTTTCCATTGCTCTAATTAGGTACTGAGTGGTAACGGAATTAACTTAAAACTGCTTCTACAGCTGTTTGACATTTCTGTTTATAACACAACCCATATAATTGTGTGTGAACTATTTGTTCATTTTGCTGAAAAAAGGGGGATCTAAGTTTGGAAGAAAATGTAGCTGATCAAGGGATATGTATCAGTGAGGTTTTACCACTGCAAGACAGAGGTTCGGGAGACCTGAAATCTTGAATTTAGGCCTGGGCAAAACACAGATTTCCCAGTTATGTTTAGCAGGAAACCTTTGCTTTCAGTCTTCTAGAGGTATTTTCTGTAGCTGGTCAGAAAAATAGAGGGAAATAATTTAATTGCACCCAATAAATATTTATTTTGGAGTGATACATGTAGACAGTCTACAATAACTCTTTTCTGAACACTGAACTAAAACTGGCAGCAAAATTAAATTGCTTTAAGACATCACTTGAGATCAAAAACCAGTAACAAACCCAGGAAGCCAGGAAGCTTAGCTTTGCTCCTCTCTTGTGTTTAAAATTTTGTCTTCATTTGAAGATGTTCAATCAAGCATAGGCAGTGAAATTAGCATGCTTAAAAGCTAACAAACAAACACAAACAACAACAAAAAATAAGTAAACAAACAAAAAACACCCACACACATTCAAATTTTTTGTTTTTCTAATGCTTTTAAGTCCTTAGTAAGCATGTATTGGCCATTCTCTAATTATGGTTTTCTTTGGATCACTGCCATATCTGATAATTAGAGCATTTAACACCTGAAATTACACCTGCAACGTTGGCTGCAAAAGGCCCAGGGCTCACAACAAATTCGGTTCTTTCATCATTTCATACTAAGAGGGATGATCAGATGTCCACAAAATGCATCAGTATAAACCCTTTGAAAAGGTAAGTATTTGTAATTTGCTCATTGAGAGTTTAAGGATATACAGTGAAATTATAGAATTGCGTCAACATCCTACTGTTTGCTCTGTCTCTCTTTTTGGGGCAGGCCATGGGCATGCTTGCCAGAAACATTTTGAAAGTTCTGTTTTTCTTCATAGGTTGGATTTGCAGACCCAAAATGATGTAATTTAATCAGAGCTGTACTAGATCTAAAGAAATAGTATGTCCTAGGAAGTCCATATATCCTCTCCAGTGTCATAAAATGTATAGATATGCTTATATTTATCTAGGTTTTGGTTTTGGTTTATTTATTTATTTATTTTCAGATAGATCTTCTCCAGTGTCATACAATGTATAGATATGCTTATATTTACCTGGGGTTTGTTGTTGTTTTAATTTATTTATTTATTTATTTATTTATTTCCTTCAGATAGTTATTTTTTGATGCAGAAATGACATACGTTCAATGGCCATTCTAATGCCTTCTCATCATCAGGACCTTGGACTGAATGATTAAAAACAAAGGATCTTGAGATTTTTCAGAGCTTAATTATCAGCTTCCTTCTCTACAGGTGATTTTTCAATTTAAAATTAGTTACCCATGCCCAAATATGCTCCAAAGCTGTCACTTAATGGTAGGATTCATATAGTCAGTGAGCTCTGTGGAGAGATATCAAAGCTAATGGCAGCGTTGAACCTCAAAAGTAAATTTATAGTACACTGTCATTGTAGTCTGTCCTAAAGTTGTATGTGTTAAACTAGTTAAGTGTTTTCTGGTAGTGAAATATGTAGCCGCAGGCAATGAGAAACAGGATTTTTAGGGACATTAAAATCTTTCTTACTATAAGTTATTTTATTTGAAGTGAGTTATAAGTAGATAAAATGTTCGGCACAGATACGATTTCAAATGATGGCACTGATTGATTTACTGCATTCAGCTCTGGAGCCCCTGATATAAGGACATGGACCTTATTAGAGCAAGTCCAGAGAAGGGCCATGAGGATGACCAGAGGGCTGTAGCACCTCTCCTACAAAGACAGGCTGAGGGAGTCAGGGTCTTTCTGCCTGGAGAAGAGAAGGTTCCGAGGAGACCTCACTGCAGCCCCTGTGTCAGAAAGATAGCAAAGTTATGCTCCAAAAATATGAGTCAAAATTAAGCTATAGCATAGATATATTAAAATGGGAGAAAAACAGAATATGGAAGAAATACCAACACGAGGAGTTTCATTAAGCATTTCATCTTGAATTTATTCATGAATGAACTATTAATGTTCATTTTTTACCAGGATAAAAACTATTGCTTATAGTTTATAGAGGTTTTATAGAGGTTTAGTTGTTCTAGAAAAAGTTAACTCCAACAATCATTCCACCAGACTGCATAATGCTGAAAAAAACATTTTAGCTATTTTAATTAATTGTCACTAACTCTCTCTTTCTCTCTTCATATATATACATATCTATATATACAGTAGGTAGTTGCTATATAAGGCAATATACCTATGGTATATAGACATGTAGGAGAATATGGCTACAGAATATGGAGGTAACAGTCCTAATGACATAAGTAGCACACCTCTTCCAGAAAGGAGACAGATTGTTAAAGATTAATCAAACTTTACACTTAAAAGGGAAGCCCTGGTTAATGATCCGTATTTCAGTTTCTTTCCTGGTATCTATCAACATTCTGTTGAGCACCTTATTGATATTCATTTATTCATCCTCACTGCAGTGCTGTGGGGCACAGAACCTCACTGTGCCTTTCACTTCAGTGATGCACTGAACAAGCAACAAAGGAACAGGTTTCCAAAAAGACATAGGGATGGAAACAAAATCAGAAGTAGAAAGCAAAAAGTTGTTCATGGTGAGGTCCTGCCTGAGAAGACCAAACATTTGAATTTCCTTTTAGGAAGAAAAGAAACCCAGCACTTTCCTTCCACAGTTCTTGTACCTATTTTGGCCACTGAAGTGCCATAGGGAAGTGGAACACTGGTAGCTGCATTCAGGGGCTTCTGTTGCTGATATTTTACTTTGTTACATCAAAACGGTAGCCAGGTTTCACTGTGGAGTCCAGTTTACATGACGAACATATAACATTTTCAGAGAATGACAATAAAGACTGCTTCCTCAAATGACAAAGGCATGGGAACATCACCATTGTGAGTCAAAGCTGAACCTGGACAGGAAATGAATGACGTGCTAAGCTCTAGGGAGTTGTACTGGTGCAAAATTAGAGACTGCTACAGTTCTGCAATAACTGTAAATTAACTAGGGGAGTTGGAGGAATGAGCTTTTAAAATCTAGCTCCTAATTCCCTGTAAGTTCTGTTTTAAATTTGCAAATATTTTCACAATTAAACAAAATGTGTACCAACACACACTTAATTTAAAACACAGATGGCATTTTGTTATCTATGGTCCATATGGACCAATATATTAGAGTGGACCAAGCCATTAAAACACCTGCTAATACTTATCGTATAACAGTCTATAACTGCATAAATTTATCTAAAAACATTCTTAGGTGACTGAGGATAGACTCCATTTTCATGCACTGACAGTGCAGATATCAAGTTTACGCTTAAAATTATTATTCAGCTTATATATTCCTCTCCAAAAGTAACTGATTCATCAAAACTTGAAAGCATGCTAAATTCAGCTAAAAACAAAGACCAGAAGCACCATTGTGCTTTCTTTTTATTAATTGCTTAAAGGTTTAAAGACTCTTATCCAGGTAGAGGAGGTTGTTCATTTTAAACATTATTATTTGGGTTATCAAATCTTGATTTCTATCATATTTAGATATCTACGTAAAATGAAGACATTAAACGTTCTTGAAAATCTTCAGATATTACATATGTGGATGAGATCTCTGTATGTGTAGAATTAGGGAAAATGTAACACCTTTATCTTATTTAATAAATTCCCTTTTACATGAACATAGTCCCTTATTAATGTCTCATAAATGTCTTATTAAAATCTAGTACTCTAGGCATGGTTAGAGTTGGGTCAGAGACTGATTTTTCTTATTACTGCATCCCGCTCAGTCCCGCATTGAACAGGAGACTGGACTAGATGACTCAAAAGTCTTCCCCCAAGACAACATTTCAGCAAATCATTCATCCAAATGAGCAAGGCATCAAGCAGGATATTTGAAGTACTTTTTCCACCTCAGCCACTACACTGCTAATTTAGTTAATGTTCTTACTTTATACCTATTCCTATGTCTTAAGAGCATCATATTACTTAAATAGGTAATGATAACTCCTTTTAGTTTTGTTTTCCTTGTTTTTCATGATTCTTTACACTAGCTGTTGTAGAGTATATATCAACAGTGACATTTTCTTAATGATTTGTCTTTATTCCTAGATGGGGGGAAAAAAAAAAAAAAAGAAAGGAAAAATGAAGAGTCAGAATAATGGCACATATATATTCAGAAGATTCCCAAATCGGGAAAAAATTCTTGTCATAAGGGTGTATGCTGCACATAGCACAGTTGGGGAACAACTACTTTCTAAATTAAGGCGTGTAAGGGTGGTAGTCAACCCTACAGGGAAAAATGACCTTTTCAATAATAATCTTGAAAATTTGAGTGGTTTGGGGGCTTTTTTGGTAGCTGTTGTTCTGTTGTCAATTTCTGTGGTTACATTTTGTGAACAGAATAAAATATTTGAGATTTAAAAAATTAGATGAAAAAGACAATTTCCCTTTTAAGATGTCTGTAAAGAGGAAAAATAAACTTCTTATATGTGTGTATGTATAAATATACATGCATATAAAACATATTTTATGATATATTCAATTTCTAATTAACTATAGATTGATATTCAAGAAATTTTTTATCTTAGTTTAAAAAAAATAGTTCCTTAAACTTTTGTCCTTTTCATCAGTGCTCCAAATGCAAGCACAAGAGAGTAATTGTTTTCTGTTCTTTAGAAATTAATCTTCAAATTTTTTGTATGCAAAGTAGGGAGTTGTAGTAAGTCCTGAAGTCATATTTCTTTCAGTTCTGGCAATCAGTGAAGTGAAAATCCCTTTGAAAATCTACTAACTTCCCTATTGTAGTTAAAAGAAGGAAATGGGTGTTTCCGGATCTCAATTCATTTCTTCCAACAGTAAATACTAAAATCTCACGTATGCATCATGTCATTAAAATGCCTAATTGTTCTCATTCACTTCAAGTGAATTCAAGTAACTGGTTGATATATAGACAACTATTTTTACTAGAATTCTGTGATAACACAGTTTAAGTTCTGGTGCTGTGTCCTGCTCCACTTCAAGTGATTTTTATACCACTCCTTTTATCTGTGATGATGGCTACACTTTACACAGATAAACTTGCAATAATATCCAGTTGCCACAGTTATTTCATCTTGGTCTGTAGTACCAAAATCAAAAACATGAATATATTACACAGATATAACCCCACCAAAAAAAATGTGAATCTCACGTTTTACCCATTTAAATCACATTTCTCATGTGAGAATGTTTTTAAGTGATCTAACACATACTTGACGCTCCATAGGTAGCCTTCATTCAGTGATAATTAATGGTAATTAATTAATTAATTCATTACAAATACAATTATTATGACATGATAGTAGTGTCCAAAGACATCAGTGAGGGATTATGGCACAAGCATGCAGGGTGTGTAGTAGAATGAAGCAACATCCTCTCCAAAGAGATTATGAATGGTGTATTTTGAAACAGCATACTGGAGCAACAAGCAGGAAAACCCAAAGAAATGGTGAAGAGCTCTTTGCAAACACCTTAAGGAAGAGATGTCTGGTGCCACTGGCTTAGGTTTGCTGAATGTTTTATGGATACATGATGTGAGTTGTAAAGATATTGTCAGGACAAGCTAAATCTTTTTAATCTTCACTTGTAACTTTGGAAACCAGAAACTTAAGGTGAAACTCATCACAGAGACACTGTGATGTCTATCTCATGGATTGACTTCTTTGCTTGTATTAAGATAAAGATACCTAAAAAGGAAAAGCAAGCTAAGAAATGGCAGCAGGTAGTTGAAAACATAATCTGTCTGTTGACATTGGTTAATGTACTTTTTGTGTCTGTGCAAAGAGGAATCAACGTTTAAAAGACACATTACTACTAACACATTGTTGATCATCTTAAAAAAAAAAAAAAAAAGTCAGAATGGGACTGAACTAAACTCCAAGGAGGAGATAACTAAGAGAGGACATAACTAATTCTGGGTATAAAGTATGCCATATCAGCAACATGAGTTTAGGAAAATTATTGCCACTCTTCAGAGAAAAGATTTCAAAAAGTAGTGTCTGATAAAATATGCATCCTATATTTAGGATCTGTAAACTAGAACCACATGGAGTGTTCTGCAAGCAAATTAAATCAGAGAAACTTTTCACTGATCATTTCTTTACTATATTTACTTCAGCATTTTGAAAAGTAAAAATTACGTTTTCTAATGTATATCATAAAATAACAGTTCATTTTTTTCTATAGATCTTCTATCAACATTTCTGTGAAAGAAGACAATTGAAAACATTATTTTTATTATAAGCAGTATTTTAGTTAAAGTGGTTCTTTAAAACCACCTCTTGATTTGGAACATAATTGTTGTTAAACAAGATTCCTCCACTCCTTGTTGTCTGTGAAAGAATCAGAACTTTTCCTGCTGTAATTACCATAATAAAAAATAGAATGCACTAACATTTACATTTATTTTATCCAAAGATTTAATACACCCAATTTCACCTTTAAGCAATTACAGAAGATGGATTTGGTACTAGGTGAGACTGGACTCCACTGCAGAATACACACGTTACAATAATCTATCTTTATTAGATAGTTAAAACAGCCAGTACAACGATTATTTGTTCTCTGCACAAACATTGCCATTTTTAAAATTTAAGAAGAATTCATTATCTATGTTACCAAAGATTTAGATCCTCTTAATTAAAGCTTATGAAAATTATTAGAAGCTTTCAATAAACCTCTGACAGATTTTAATCATGTCATTTCACATAAATTGTGGTTAACTGCTTTGCCATCAAACCTATGGGCTTTGCTGAAGACATTAAATTTTGGCTTTCATAGAAAATGTCTAACATCTTAAATCCTGTGTTCAGTATAATTTTCTGTAATGGACAGAAAATGACTAGCAGAATTAGAATCTACAAATTCAGGGTATATTTATATGTTTCATTTTACTTTAATTGTTTTAAATCAGTTTTAAAACTTTTTTTTTCACCGTCTGACACTAATTAGCATTCTGAAGAAAAGATTATTACAGCCGATGACTAGGCCACCCCTGCAGCCCCCCTGCTACCAAAACCTCACCACAATACATGTACTCTGAATGACATGAGTGCTTCAAAAAGAGCACTGTTGATTTAAGGGGTTGCCTCTGTAACTGTTTTATAAAGTGAGTGACCCAAAATCTATAAAAAAATAAAATTAAATAAAAAAAAATCAAATTTGACTGGTGAATGGGGCTTAGATTCAAAAAATAATAATGATAATAATAATAATGAAGTCAAATCTAAATTTTTAGTTCATCTTCAATAATACACTGCTTGAAAGTTAGGGCTGTTTAATTCAGGGAACGTTCTGCAATGCAAAGCAAGGAATGTTGTATACACAATATGAAATTGTGAGTAATAAAGAACCACCAAAACTGAGCCAACTTGAGGCAGCAAGTACATATTGTTTAGTGCTTCTTGGCACAGATATGTTAACTTGGGTATGTGTGAAATTTCCTTTTATCACGTCATGTTCTGGGTTAACTCGTACTACACCTGCTGGTGTGTCTTTGTGGTGCAGACATAAACTGAGCATTTTAATCTCTCCCTAAAATAGACCCTTTTTAAGTTGCAAATTTTGTTAGAGAATAGAATGATTCATTACAAGTCCTCAGAGCAAAGGTCATTTCCTAACACTTCATTTGAGCTTTAGCAAATATTTGGGTTCTGAGCTCCACCTACAAGATGTACTGTCCCACCTCATGCAACATTAAAGGCTGTGCTCTATGTACCTACATTACACTCCATGAACAGAGGGATAGTGAAAGACTCTGTCTCCTGCTTGAGTGAACACATTCCCAAAATCTGCAGCTGTACTAATGAATACAACAGTGCTGGGGCACAGGGCTTTGCACTAGAATTTTTTTTTTGTCTATGCTGCTGAATTTTTAGAAAAGTCTTTGAAGCTGTTTGGGCTTGAATCTATGAGCATTGTCACATACAGTTACTAGGCAGTGTTCAGGAGCAACACCAGATCACGTCTGAGCACTCCCTCTTTCAGAGTATGAATGGGGCAGATTGTGGTAGTTGCTCTCACAGCAGCAGAATAGGAGCGGACAACATTTAGCTTACCCAGCTAGTCTTCCAATAGTGAGGGATCTGTTGGCATGCCCATGCCATCTGTAGATATGATAGAGTGCAGATAATACATGTAATGCAAAAGTCCCAGTGCAAGGGTGTTGCTGAAATGTCTCAGGTATAACCTTCAAGAAGCAGCTTTGGTAACACACTTTTACATAGAAATCTAATGGACAGGATGAGTTTGTACCCCATAATTTACTGAAATTATTTCAGGTCAGGAGAATTGAATCATGGTCATCTCAGCTAGTGTACTGTTAGCCTGGTTTCCATGCAATCATGATATCTAGTCAATTTTCATCTGTATATCTCTTTGACGGTCAATATTCCCCTTAACAACACTTGAACACGCTGTCCAACCTACTGCACTTGCCAAAAATGAAGTATTTTACTGGCTGTAGTTATACTTAAAACTGTACCTGTAGGCACAAGCCATGCTATACTATTAAAACTTTTTTGACTTCCAAAACCAGGCGGCTAATACAAATGGCTTCTCAGGACTGGTCATTGGTCCATGTTAGCTCTCAGATCACACCCAGGAATAATTTAGGAGGATGCAAATTGTCTCAGGCCAACATCAGACCAAGAGCCATGCTAACACATCAGTCAGTGCCAGATCTCAGGTCTATTCCCTAGCCTTGCTTTGCTTCCTGACACCGAGCTGATAGCAGGTATTCAACTTCTAAAATTATATGAAACTTACTGACTAGATAGAGAGTAGAAATGGAAATTTGTGCCCCTAACAGGAGAAAGATGATTATAATCTTGCAGCTATCTAGACACTTGGTCAGCTGGACTGCTGTAGATTTCCCTGTATCAGCTGAGCTCCGTTGGCTGCAATGTAATTTGAAAACCTAGCACACACCTGCATGTAGCTACTTAAGTACAGATATATTAATCTGCCAATCACAGCTTCAGTAGTTCCACTATTCATATAACTACCATTTAGTAGAGATATCATTGCAGTACAAAGTTGTGGTAACACATCAATGAGCACAATATATTATGCCTCGGTTTTCAGAGATATTACAAATTTGGTAAAAACTTCCTTCAGTCATTAATAATTATAGTGTTCCTCTGTTCAACCATGCAGTCTCCATGTCATATGCAACCTAGAAAAAGCTAACTCAGCTATTGCTTCATTCAGCAATAAAGCTGCAATTAATAGGTTTCATTCTTACAGTTAGAAAGCATTTGTAATAATTAGCATAGTAGGCTGGGATTGTAATTAAACATGTTCTGATCATGCAGCTGTGTAGGATTCCAGAGCTGTCGGTTAATGAAGCTCAATATGATACTGTCAATAACAAATCTGATAATTGCTTACAGGGCAATGGCAAGTTTAACAAATGTTCCTTCATGCAAGTAGTGGATAGAAATTGCTTTCAGCCAATTATGCCTTCAATTACTTTGGATGAATGAGGCAGGAACTTGTAGCCTATTATAAACCCAAATACATCATTATTAAGTAAATATTTTGACACAGTGTTGAAACTGACTTCTGTAAAAGCATGTATAATATTTATAAGCATTGAAAAGGTCACATATTGTATAATCATAATTCAGTGCCAGCTACAGGAAATCCATGATGAATCACTGCAGTAATATTTTAATTCTGGGAACAGTCAGTAGTTTTTTGAAATGTTATAAGAGATGATATGACTGATAAATACCTGTGTCTTGTAATACCTTTAAAAAGAAGGAAGCAAAACAACAAAACAACAGGAAAACATATGTAATTATCATGGAATAAAGTGTATACTAATATATACCATGCTGGTAAAGCCATATCCATGTATTTTGGAGTAGAGTTTCATATCACATTATATCCTAGAACAATTTTAATAAAAATAGGAAAAGATTTATTGTTTTGGCCTTCCAAAGAACAAAAAATATTGGGGAGTGGCAGAGAGGGAAGGGGGAAGGATCCTCTAGCTACCCTGCAGATTCATTTCACGTGGCTCAGGATCAGGCTTTGCAGTTCTTGCTTCATCCTTGCTTGAGGAGGAAATGCAAATATGAGATTATCCTCCACTTTCAGGAGAACTAGTTGTAAAACAGCACTGAGGGGTCATGGAAGTTTCTGTCTTCGGGGGAACAAACTGATATATGGCAATCTGGTGCCAGCAGAGTTACTATAAAGGTTAGACTTATCCTGTGCAACATCTTAGTTTCTCTGGTTTCCATAAATTATTTGTCCTCAAAGCAGGAAATAAGGTCTGAAATCCTATAGCACATGTTAAGTGAGAAACTAGACCAGAAAACAAGTGGTTTATTTCAACAAAACATTGTTGAATGTCCCATGCTCTGTGAAAAGAGATTTCTGTTGAGTATATATTGATTATAAACTGTGTGCACAATTAATTTGTCTCAAGAGAAAACAGATCACTTGAATACCTGTATATCTGTTTATTATAGCACCACTTAAAGTCTACTGCACTTCAGTCTTATTCTATTTTAAAATAGTGATCCAATGGCAAATCCTTGAAATATTTTTATAACTGAAACTGAGCTAGTAAACTAGATTTTTTCATTTTAGTTTTTCAGTTTCTAGGGAACTAATTGAAGCAAGCAGAAGCCTTCTTTAGGTACCTTTCCTTTTAAAATATAGACTTGTTAGCCACTTGTTTTGGAATTATGCTTCATTGTTCAGCATGTATTGTCCCTTTCCTGGAATGCTAGGGCAGATAGGAGGGTAGAATAGACTTTTGCTATTAATGTTATGAATGCATATAGCATTTGAACTTTATGTGTTAAACCTTTATGGTTACACTCTGAATAGTAGCTCTTCATGAATGCAAATTTTTGCATTACTGATTTCTCTTGTCAAATTTCAGGTTAAAACAACATATCATGCCATTAAAAAACAAAAGGTATGTTGCGTCCTCATGATTCAACAAATGCAACAAGTTGGTCTTCTGTTTATACCAAGTGCATGTGATCTCATAGTCTCAGTCTTATCATTTCTGTATTATCTGCTGCATATTTATTACTTCCAAAGTAGTCCCCTGTTTACAATCAAGAGAAAGTATATATAAAGCTTGCAATTCCTTTGAACCAAACAGGCAGAGAATATGTGATCCACCTACAAGCCTCTGATTAAGCTTTGAACTTTCTGATATTTGGGTAAGGTAGTGCTGCCTTACTCGAACATGGCTTTCAACTTGTGGTCCAAAAAATTCAAAAGTCAAGCTATCACAGTCTACCTTAACAAAACTGTAAATTACCCTTTTTTGCTAAGTATTACAGTGCAGTTTTCAAAATAACATTTCATAGATCTGGTGTCCCAATGGGATTGCTGGGGTCTTCTAGACTTACTTTCAGCTCATTACAAGCTGCATAGTCTACTGCACTCTTGCAGCTTCGTGTAATTCCATCTTCCACTATGGACCTGTGTCTAAACTGCTCAATGCTTTTAAGGTAGCATTTTACTCCATAAGCCTGATTTTCAACAACATTGTCCTTTACATCGCCACTTCTAAACACAACAAATGAAGACAAACCTAAGATACATAGAAATAGCAGCACATTTTTATGTCCATTCTATAAAGATATCAATAAAGTTGAATGTTGCTGAAGACAATGTTGTGTATACATGGTTGAATACTGACATATTTTTTCTAGAAATTTTCTTCATGGATTGAATACAGGATAACTGTTGTCATTTCAGGTTATTGACTTCATTGACTTCATATTTACTTGTTCTCTGGATGATGTAGCTTTTTTTTTTTTTTTTTTTCTGTATAAGATCTCTTTCCTCTGCAATAAGATCTCATTAAAAAGATTAACAATAATACTTCCATAGTCACCAAAATCATGATGTTGATCAATCTCAAACCATTCTATGGCAGTAACTTCACTTTGTTACTGTCCAGTGTTCTTATAAAACCACTGATAAAAGACCAGTTAACATCATGAGCATACCACAAGGGAAATTACTTTTGTAACTAAAACAAAATGAATCACCTTATTTGTATTAGAAATCAAACTTATCAAGTTTATTTTTAGTATTTCAGAATGAAATATAATCTTTTTGACTATATTTAAAAAAAAAAAAAGAAAGGCTGATACTGTGTATCTTTTTGTGTGTGTGTATCACTGAACATTTTAAATTGTTCAGATTAAAACTTCTACCATGTGATTGCTGCATGGTAAGCTGCTGTACACATTGCTCTTCTTTTGATTTATCTAAATCAACACAAATAGCAAAAAATGCATGAACTTAAACAAATGCCAACCATGTGAGGAAAAGAACGAAGCCTGTTGCAGCATTAAAAATTGCATGTTTTTACTTATAAAATTCTCTCAGTTTCAGCCACTGATTTTTGCCACCATTATCTTCCTTGCAGAGAGTATGTCCTTTCCCTGTTTTTTCTGGAACTCTTACTTCTAGTGTCCCCCAGAATTTTCCTGCTGACGTGATGTCCTAAAAGGCAACGTATTTTTTTTCCTCACTAACATCCTCCTACAGTCTACAACTATCAGATGTCTTTTCATTCAGACAGCCTAACAGCTTAATATTTCTACCTATTTTCAAGCCAGTTGTTCTCAGCTTAGTTCTTCTTTTCTTAGTTCTTCTTTTCCATCCTGCTCTTCAGATGGTGTCAGATCATGAGCATTTAAACTTCTATCAGCTGTCATTTGAAAAATTATATTAAATTTTACTGAGGCTAACAAAGCCTGAAAAATTGCCCGAAAGCTTTGTTGAGATGTAAACTCTGGAGAATGCAAGGAAAATCCTTAAAGCTATGTGGGAACAGTCATACTACGAGAGTGTCTTCAGCTGGTAAGCAGTCAACATGATAAAAAAACTGCCCTCCCAACATGCATGTAGTATTGGAGAGAATACAAAGATAGATAGTACACAAAGCACAGCTGGTAAACTGTGCTCCCCAGCTGGCAGAGTGACTTTTAGGGCTCATATTGTTTAGCTATACTTTCATATATGCCAAAGCTATGCAAATCTGTCATAACGTTGTGTGAATGATTAGCACAGAAGGGCCCCAAAATCAAGAAGTGGATCCTTGTTTGTTCTTCAAACTTCATATCAGTACTCTATGTAGAAATTGTTTGTCAAGGACAATTTAATACTGTGTTGATTTTTAATCCCATAAAAGATAAAGGTAATGCTACTTTTAATCCATTTCTGTTTGTCCACTAAAATAGACATTAAACATTAGGATTATTTAAATACGACACTCCCTTTGGAGATGCTGAGAGCCATTCAATCTTAAGCCAGGCTGAGCTGATCATGACTGCTGATTGTAGGTGTATATTTGATTTTAATTGACAGGCAGTGCCTAAGTAAATAGCAGGGATTAGCTAGAACTTGCAGCAGTGTGGTACAGACAAAAAAGTGGAAGAATACCTATTACAAAGAATGTCTTCAGAATACACACGAGACTCTTCAGGTCCTAAAGCCTGTAGTACCATTATGGCCATGATAATTTATTGTAATATCAGCAAGTAAATTAAACCAGAGACAACTTCATATTCTGACTGTATTTCTCACATTGAGTGCTACCGTTTTCTACAGTAATAGCCAGGCAAAAACTAAATATTGCTTATACCACTTGGAAACATAATTGACAAAGACAGAATAGGTTTCTCAGCTTGGATGTTTTCCAATACTGATTCAGATATAATGTCAAAACAGGTAAAAGGAAAGACAAGTGTCATGAATGATACCAGTCATTTCTACAGTTTTCCTACAGAGTCTGAAGAAGAGTTCTCACTCCTTTCATTAAAAATCTATTGCTTTTAATTTTTTCTAATGAACGTTATAATGAAAATATTTTTTTACTTGTCAAAATGATGGCAAGATTTTTTTTCCTGTATCAGCTCCCAGTAAGAGAATGTTACGAACTTCTCTTATACTGCTGTAATATATTAGGTAGTGTCTTAGTAACATTCAGTTATCTTGGCTATTTTGAATAATCTGTAGCTGCAGAATCACCAAAACCTCAGTATATGTCAAGCCCTTTTTCTGTTCCACATACACAATTGAAGATGCTGAACTCAGAAGATTCACAATCACATCTCTGTACAAATGAGTTTATCTTTATGTCTACATAAGATTGCAGTTCCCAGCAATATATGAATAAAGGTAACAATGATGTGGTTTTTTAGTTCAAAATGGGCCTCAATTTTGCATCCTTAGCCAGAGATTTCAATTCTATGAGTGCTGGGCATTTTGAATCTATCAGTTTTCTGATGAAAAAAATACAAAATACACAGCAGAAAGGTTGAATGACCCACCGACATATTTATTTTAGCATTCCAACACTCCTTTATAGGAGCTTGTGCAATAGAATTGTTTCTGATGTAGGACTGAGACAATTTGTATAGTGTTCTATTTATCCCATGTTTTGGACATCAAGATAGCTCTGATTCCTCCTATGTAAGCAGTCGTCCCTTTAATAATGATTAGACCTTTTTTGAAAAATTATTCATATTCAAAATATCATTAAAAAAATTCCCTGTGAAAACACATGCATTAAAATCCCATTATGATCAGAAAAGTGTGAGAAAAATGTTAAAAGTAACCATTTTCCCACCTTTTCCTGAATGAGGATGAACTGGAGCACACATTTCAGTTCTTTGCAGAGCTATAAATATGGCTTTGGTTTCTTTGTTAAAATAATAATAATAATAAATGGAGCAAATAAAAACAAACTATAAGAAGTGCCCATAAATGTTATTTGACAGTTGTGAACAAGAATCTTCTGTAATGTTGCAGGCCTGCTGTGTCTCCTTCAGTCAGACCTGCATTCAGCTCAGATTCGTGGCCCAGTGGGAAGAGGATCCTCTCCACATGATACACAGAAATTTTCTGTACTTTTTTTGCCAGTAAGAATATATCAACCTAAGGTATCACAGTGTGTGATGGCTGATGACTTGTTCTTATTCTAGAGCAAGAACTGACCTTTAGCCTGGTGAGGAGAGAGAGCTAGTTATGGATGCCAAGTTTGGGAGTCACACAGGGTATTTGGACTCTTGGATTATGACAGTTCATGTTGTGAGACAGCAATTGCTCAAGGAAATTGTACTGGTCTTTAGTTATCGCATAACTGGTAACAAACCATAACCAAACACTGAATTTAATTATCAACTTGAGGTTTTCCTCACATTTCACCATAGTAAAATCAGGAGTAGATATGACCTTTATGGGATAGTAAAATTATTCAACTTTGGGGGTTGTTTTGCAGTAGTAGTATTCAACCTGTGGCTTGTAAATCCATCAAAAGCTATTCACTAGAACTGGAAACTGCTAATAATCCCCATATATCCTCCCCCAGCAGCTAACTTCACTGTCTAATTGATGCACAGAACATGGATGCCTCAGGAGAAGAAAAAAATAATAATAAAAAAAAGACAGCAATGTCTGGGCTATTCCCATAAGATAAGATACAATTGCGTAGTCTGCAATCCACTCTGCCTACACCCAAGCTGCTACCATGACACATTGCAGTTAGGAGCAGGCAGGAATATTTTTGTGTACACATACTGTGTAGTATATGTAACATAAGCCCAAAGCAGTGGGTTATCACTGACTACTTCATTCCCAGTAAAGTCAACATATCCAGGAATCATCAAGGGAGTTTTCCATGCCCAAATTTTTTACACTGTAAGGTGAAGTATCTTACTTTATCTATATAATCTACAACATATAGTCCATCAGTGCTACAGCTGAGGCTATATCTATATAAGTGATGTAAATGTTGCCAGGCCTGTCTTCTGATCTTAAGGCCAAATCACTGGGCCCAGCTACAGCTGTTACACTCCACACAGCATGGATGGATCCCAAACTATGTGTGGGGGATGGTCCTTGGCCCATGGTAACTCCTGAGTTATGCACTGGAATTGTTTAGACAAAGCTTAACAGCCTGAACTCCAGATATAGCCCATGCTAACAGTTTAAGCAATAGGCATTGCACTGCTCTGCACCGTTTGGGATCATGCTCTTTCCTTATATAATGTACAAATATAAATATAGAGGCTGATACCCACTAACCGGAAAGTTGCAAAAGCTGGAGTTGATGGAAAATGTCATGAAAACATTCCATAGCATGGGATTCATGTGCAGCTGGGCCAAAGCACTTGCCAAGCAGACTTCTCCAGTATGTATTTTAACTTTTCTTACAGGGGTGAAAATCAGATTTTGTGTTCAGCTCCTGTAAGGCAAATGGTATCTTTGTCTGGAGCATTTCAAAATGAATACCCACAGCCAACCTTCACTGTCAAGATTAAGAAAATCCCTTCCTATATTTGCATGCATTTTAGTCATTCAGTAAAGTCACACCCTTTGATCCTTCAATTATGTCTTTTGCAAGATAGTTTTACAGGAACACTCTAGATGATTAAACGTGTTCAGGGAATTCAAAATTGTTTTTTGTTTTTCAGAAATGAGTCTACCAACTGTGCTCATCTGAACAGTTGCTGGCTTCTGGCTGCCTTGGACAGGTATGAGTTCAAAAGTTGAGGTACCCACAGAAAGCTGCAGGTTTTTTAGAAACCCTTTGAGGAGGTCTGACACTTGGCCGCCAGGAATATTTCTCATGGTCCTGGAAAACTGCCAGTATTGCTGGAAAACAACTCTTTCACCTAAATTAATATTACATAAGATCTGAAAATTTAAATAAAGCTCTAATTGCATTTTAGGATTCTGATGCAGTTTATGCTGCTTAGTCTATTGACTTGCAAGAATAACAAGGTGAGGTCACAGTCAAACATACTGACGTACTATGATGAATAACAGCTAGCAAAATGCTGATGATACATTTGTTAAAGATGTTGCACATGTTTCTGGAACAGTGTTTTTCACATGCTTTAATACCAGAAGCCTTGCAGAGTCAATTTTTATTGATCTTCTGCTGGGGACAATTAAAAGTTTGCAACCATTTTCATTGAAATGTCTTGACACCTCATCTTTGTCACCAGGTGCAACAGGAGCTACAACTTCCAGACCACCAAGTCACGTAAAACAAATTACTCAGCTTCTCATTTTTATTGTATTTTATTTTACTACAAAGTGATAACAATGATCTCAACTCTTAAAATTGGGCAGAATCTGGCCTGCCACTGTCTTGATAAGTGCTGAGGAGCTTGACTTCAGGGATAGAAATTCTTTGCAACTTTTGGCAGAGGGAAAGCCTCTGCAGAGGAAGATCCAGTCTGCTTATCCTACATTCATTTAATATAAATGTCACTCATTTAATGTAAGTACTTCCTCCAGTGTGAGCAAAGGGAGTTGAGGTAAAATGGATCACTCCTCTTGGAGCTCAGTGCAATTCAGGGTTCAGCCAAGTCATGACAGACAACCCAGGAATGGGGAGATGAGATTCACAGTTTGTATCCTTGCTGGGTAGATTTGAAACCCTCTCACAGGGTTTAATCTATCATGGTTAAGCAGGCTTTTCAAATCTTCTCTGAGGAAGTGAAAGAATGGAAGATTTGGGGGATCTGAAGCAGATGAGGCAGACGTAAATCAAAGCCAGTTGCAGAATATTCATATGAAGGAAGATTTAGGGATTCTGGTCTATGCTACCAAGACTATTTCCGCCTTTCTTCCAATGACTGTATGGTAGAATACACAACCATTCCAGGGAGCAGAATCCAAAACTTCACTTTTGTTCCCCCCTGTTCTTGTAGGGGAACTCTTAGATAAAACAGAGAAGGAAATAAGTAAAATAAATAAATAAATGAATAAATAAATAAATTACAAGCATGCACAGTTACAAAAAGTTATTCCAGTGACATTTATTTCTGCTTTGCAACAGGAAAACTATGCAAAAATCTAAGATCTAGTTCTAATTTAAGAAGGTTTTAGGCTGTCTGTAACAACATATCTATGCACTAAGTTGTGAAGAGATCATGAAGGCAGATATTAAAAATTGTCATCTGTCCTTTTACTCAGAAGACTAACTAGTACTGATGACACTGAGAAATGAAGAAAATCTGGAGGAAAAAAAATAAAGGAGGCAAACATAGAAAATAAGGGTTGAAACTATTGTTAGCCCCTGAACAAATGCCAAGGATGGAAAAAAATGCCCTGTTTCAGAATCAATAAAAATAGGTTGAGTTTTGAGCTATCAGAAAAAAATAATCCAGGATTCCTTGTACTTTATGCATTATTAGTCTTGGGAATACTTTTATTCAATATGTATTGAGCATGAATATTAGTCAAAGGCTCAATTTATTATTAAGCACTTGTGTAATGAAAGCAAGAGCTTCACAAGAACAAAGACTCAGAAAAATCTGCGCATAAAAGGTGTATCATGTTTGCCCTGTAAATTTTAGCTTATCCTGCTAAATGTTATGTCTCTGCTTCAAACACCTTGAAGCATGGTCTTCACAATGTTGCACAAGGGAAATCTCCTCCAATATTTATGACCAACCTTCAATTGCTCACAATGAACTTAACACTCCCACCCCCAAAAAAAGACCATAAATCATGTACTTGATGCTTCATATCACCTGTCTGACGGCTAAGATGAATCTCAGATTGCCCTATACCATAAAAAAAAAAAAATTGAACTCTTTCAGTAATCGATTGAGAATTGTCTGCCTTTTTTCTGAGATTCTCTGTACTTACTGGTGGCAAAAAGAAAAGAAAGGATTTGCAAGAACTGCAGGAAGTTAAAACTGGTGGATTGTGGGATTGCAGCTGATCGATTTCTAGGGCTTACAGATTGTGTGCCCAGATAATTTCAAAGCACATGGTATGAAGGGGTCACATCAGCCTCATGCCAACATTTTTTTCAGCATCAGGCAAGACTGTCACTTAAGACCTAGCCAAAAGATTTACAATGTAAATGGTTAGTGCATATGGGCATTAGATTGCCTAAAGTCCCCAGCTGCCAGTGCAGACAAAGCTTTAATTAGACAGTAATGCTGGAAAAATTGTGCTAGTATGGAAGTTTTCTTTATTCAGTAGGCAGTTCTTCAAGTACTACTGAGTTGAAATCAACAACCAGCTTGACAAGTAACAGTGGCACATGGTTTTAGATCAGTATTTATTAACTATATTCAGTTAGCTAAAGGTAAAAGTTTATCATTATATCTCAAGAGGCATTTGATACAGTAAACAAGTGAGAACAAGTTTCCTTTAAAAGATTAGATACATATATTTAGAGATCTAATTTCTTAGGGAGAAACCTGATTACATGGCCAGCTTTTAGAGATTCAGAAGAACAATGTCCATGAGAGAAATAAGTAATTTTAAGCACTTGTTCTGCAGGCAGTTATACCACTTGTGTACACTAGACTGATAAATTAAAGAGGTCCTAGGAGTTTAGAAATAGTTCTCAGTAAATGGTATTAAAAATTGTATATTCAACTTTAGGCAAAGCCACCAAAGCAGACAAACCACCTTCAGTATTTTATTTTATTCATTGTGTGCCTTATCACTTATTTCTTTAATGTGTAAAATGAGGAAGCTGCAAAGAATGCTAAAACTTAAACAAACAACCTTTACCTTACATTCCTAATTCCGGAATAAAATGAAAAAGGAAAGTTTTGTGTTGTGTTTTTGTTTGTTTATTTGTTTTTGGCAGAAGTATAACCAAATTGTTTCCAAAAGGCCACGGTTTCTGAATTATCTGATGCACTGGAACAAAGTAAAGTCTAAAGTAGTAGTAAGCTACCCAAGGTGGTAAAATCTACACTAGGAACACGGAAATCTGAATCTGATGGCACCAATCAATTATTAAAGTTAATTTTCTGCATCAGCTACCAGCAAGAATTTTAGGTGTCCTTAGGTAAAGTAGAAATGGGACACTAAGGAAAAGGAAGAATAGGAAAAGATGAAGAAAAACCTTCCCTTCAAAGATAATTTAGTGTACCTGATAAGACTCTGAGCATTTGTAAGAGAATTCAGGAAAGGGTCAAGGTTTAAAGTGGTTCATACTAAAAGCTCTACAGGTGAATCACCCTAAAATATAGAGTCAGATTCTCATATTCACAAAGTCTTTGCAATGCAAACAAGCGTCACAAGATTGTTGCAACACATTTGCTCACATTCTAAGTCCCCTTTTGGCTGTCAAAGCAGATCAAAGAAATCTTGGTATAAATGGAAGTTGGATTTACGTGTTTAATGTACATGTAGGCACGCAAGGAGAAACAGCTTATTGTTGATACGGATATTTGAGGGGTTTCCATTTATGTGATTTTGAAGCACTTGCTTTGTCTCATTTATATATCATTCTCTTTAATTCTGGAGATGATTGAATGGCTTAATGTTTTTTCCTTGACAAAAGCAAGAAAACTTTCCTACTTGGTACTGTCTGTACTTTTCCTATGGTAAAATCCCTATTTTGCAAGTACACACACCTTGTGATACTCTTCTTTACAGGTGTGGTTTGATGAAACCTAAAACTTTAAATTTAATGGAATAACAACATCCAGGACAGTGGTGGGATAAGAATCCCAGGTACTACTTAACTATAAAATTATGCTACACTGGGAGAACCCACCTTTTGCTGTGTAGCACTGCCAAATGGCAGTGGTATCTACCAATGCTGTGCCAACCTTTTATTACTTTATAACAGGTAAATACTGAAAATTATGGCTAGTAGTACATGTGCCCCATTTCAGAACCCATTAAATTTCACTACTGTTAAGTTCTCCCTACAACAGATGAGGCTGGGGAAATAAGTGTGACCAGTGTTTATCTGAACTTTTAAAAGTTGGAATCCAGTTTCCTGAAACTTAGATGAATACTAGATATCACAACAGCCTTCAGCTGCCACTCAAAGTTTGATTAAATCTGCACTGAAATTCCAGATAGCTCCAGAACTGCCACCAAAAGCCAATGGTTACTTGCTCAGGGTCACTCTGCTGAAGTCAGCCAGTCATGCCGTGCACAGCATGCACAGAAGCAAGCAGTGCCTCTGCAGGGTGCTATATATTTCTCCCTCTGGGCAGCAGTTGCAGCACCAGGGAGTAAAGTTTCTTGTCTTCTCTGGAATAAATATGAAGAAAAGATTTTGTTTCATGCTAGGTCATTTGAAAATCTCAGAGGAAATTTAACAAGCTCTACCTATACACCTTACCAAAAGGAATCCCCTATAGACACTGTATGCACACGTGCAACAATGGACTGTGTGGTAAGTGAATAGATGAAAGCAATACTTGTCAAGATTTTGTGGGGGTTTGGTAATGTTGAGTTAGCTAATCCAGTCCAAGTTCAGTCAAGGGGATTTGACTTGTCTGTTTGCTTTAAACAATACATATTTGTATTACAGAATGTGTTCACATCCAGCATGTAACTAACTACTTGCAATGGTACACAAAATGGGATTAACTGTTATGGTGTTTTAAATTC
Source organism: Anser brachyrhynchus (assembly GCF_964034855.1). Taxonomy (NCBI): domain Eukaryota; kingdom Metazoa; phylum Chordata; class Aves; order Anseriformes; family Anatidae; genus Anser; species Anser brachyrhynchus. The sequence goes on along the minus strand of NC_137696.1, from coordinate 121,507,134 downwards.
AGAACAAATATGAGTGAATTAGTGTGAATATTATCCATGACTGATAATGGGTCAAAGTAGTCAACAGAGCATTACACCTGTTTTGCCCACATAGAACAAAAAATTGTACCTCGGTTTTAGACTACGGAAGAATTTTGAGTCTTGTAACCATGGCTTTCAATGCATATCGACATGATCTTAGTCTCTTGAATTCAGATACACTTGTAAGGGCGAGATCGAACTCATCTGATTTTAAAGGTATTAATCTCTGGTCAGTTGTAGATTTGAGTATCTACATAGTGTGTACTTCTGAGCAAGGTGACCAGGTTACTGTTGTTACCAATGGAGAACTGTGACAGGATTAAATATATTCATGTAATGTCATTTTACATGCTCAGAGTTGTATTATCTAGCATCCAGCTGCTGTTCCAGAAAGTTCTGGATCTCTTTAGGCCTCCCTTCCTTGCCGGTGCCATGGGTGTCTTGGATGCCCTGAGGCATCTCAGATGGTTCTAGATGCCTAAGTATGGACAAGGACCTCTGTCCACAGTGTTCATGTCTTCACCTAAGATAGTCTTGGCCATGGCTAAAGCTGATGAAGAACAACAGGCACATCTCCTCTGGTATAGATACATCTTAAAATCACTTGACACTTGTCAAACCACTGTTCTCTGTTGTCTGTTAAAGGAGCATGAAGCTTACCGGGTGAGGCAAGGGCATCTATATGCTAGTCATCCAAATATATGCAAGTGAGTCCTATTTTCCTCTTTCTGGAAGAGGCATCCATGACAAAGGAGCAACTCATTTTATATCCAGGCTTAGTCTTATTGTTATGGGACTATCCTCACTGATCTCAAAGAGCAGATGCAAAAGAAGAGTGCAACCATTCACTCACCCATCTCAGGTTTGGTGATGTGCTGAGTCAATGCATCAGTGTCTGTGAATATGATATTGTTCGCTTCAAACGTCAAGAAATAAAAAATCTCTTTCTAAAAAGCAGGGAGAAAGGACATAATGCTTTGTTTATATCACTTTCAAGAATAAAAATGCTAAGTAGTAACTAATATACCTGGGAATGCGATGACTTCACAATGCCCATAGGTAAATTTACAAAATCAGGGTCAAATGAGCTGATATCACTGGAACAGCTGCAGATATTTGGCTAGTGAGGCTGGCAGAACAGGATTTCATGACTTAATTGAATAGTTGGTAAAGCTTAAAGAAGGAAGAGAAGAAGGAAACCAGGCCCTTATTGTTGTTGTTGAGCAAGAGCTGGAGATGCCAAACCCTTTTTTTGCCTTTTTCCTTCAGTACTTGTTCTCTGACACTGCCCTTTTCCTTGAAATACCCAGAAACACCATTCCAAGACAACCAGTTCTTAACATGTGCAGTGACATCCACTCACAGTTCCCTCACTAAATGAAAGCATCAGCAAGACAGACTGGGGTTATGGCACCATTCCTCCAGGACATGATGGTTTAACAACCCTGCACACCTACCATGGACATAACCCCTAAAATAAGGATGCTAAATCAGTCATCTTTCTCTTCAGTGCAATGTGATTAATGGGAATACGTATGACACCTCTGTTAGGTACCTATAGATAGACCTGAGCCTGGGTGAAGATGTTGGTATGATAAACATAGTCCTGCTACAAATTAAGTGTCTCAATGCAGACAGAAAAGAAGCAGAACAGGAAAAAAGTTTATCAAAATGAGAGAAATAATTCATAAGAAAAAAATATCATCATCATGTGGTAAACAATAAAAGCTGGACTGCTCAGTCACCCAAATGAAGACCGGAAACAGGAACTCACTTAACATGGCCACGTTTCATATCACCTGCCAAACCTGTGAGCCCAGATCTTATCATAAGCCATTTACACTACTGCTGGATTCATGAAGCTTTTCATAACTGCTCTGACATTCATTCAGAAGAAACCCCAAATTAAGAAACACATACTCAGAATGATCCACAGAGGCTAGCATCAGTCTTCTTACTGGGGTGCTTTCCCCTGCATGTTGGAAAAGAGAGGAAGCAGTTCAGCCTAGGGAGTCTGGCTGAGCAGCTTTTTGTTTAAGAGACAAAATATTTCTCCAATCAAATCGTACATAAGCCTTCTTGAACAAGTGTTAATATCACCTGTTGTGGGAGCAATAGAATGAAGATGTGTCAACACAGCCTTCAGGGAGGGACAGCCAGTTGTGCAAGCCTGTAGTTTTCTGAGGGAACTCACCCTAGAATATGCTCCCCCACATCAAAGCCCTGACTGTAACCCAAACTAAACAAAGGAAAATCATCTCAGGTATTCCTGCCTAAATTATGAACAAAGCCCTGGGTTTCAGGAAAGACGCAACCTTAGAGACTTAAACAACATACCTGATGCTAACTGCAGAGTAATCCGTACTAACTGCATGTCCTCTTTCCTTAAAGCCAGCTTTTGCAAGTATGAGGATACTGGGTCACAGCATAAATCTTTTCTCAGTACTATTTGCCTTACTGCAGTTTGAAAAAAAAATCAGGAAAGATACTATTTTTGCAAAGTTGCTTCATTTTTTTCATCACCACTATAATTCTCAGAGAATCTGCAGTCTGATTTTCTATACATCTAAACAATAAATTAAATAAATAAATAAAATTTAAAAATAATAATAGTAAAAAAATCAAGGTATCTTGCCTAACTCTAGGCCTCTGAACTATAAGGATTTGATCTGGTATAGTCTGTCTATTACCACTGAATAAAATGAATATCTTTCAGACAATGTTTTAACCCACTTTTCAGAGACAAACCTGTAATGAATAGCCCTCTTACAGGTCTCTGTCTTCCTCTGTCTTCTACACAGGAAACCTACACAATCTGTTAAATTAAATTCTTTAGGTGAGAAGATTAAGTTAGGTCAGATGAATTCTACCCTCTGTTACACTAATTTACAATTTCATTTTCAGTGAAGCAAATACAAGATGAAAACCAAAAAAGAAAGAAAGAAAGAAAGAAAGAAAGAAAGAAAGAAAGAAAGAAAGAAAGAAAGAAAGAAAGAAAGAAAGAAAGAAAGAAAGAAAAAGAAAAAAAGAAAAAAAGAAAAAAAGAAAGAAAGAAATGAGATCCAATTTCTCAAACATTTTCTTTTTATATCAGACCCCCCTTTTAATTCTAGAGGAGCCAAATTAAGGAAATTTCTTATCATATGTGCAAATGTTATGCAGAAGCACACTCAGCTTTTGCTCAGGCAACAACTCAAGGATTTGAAGTACAGAAAAAGAAAAAAAGAAGCCTGACATTTAAGCAAACTGACATCTGTTTCATTAACAGACAACCTGGATAATTTGATTCTTGTGTAAAAGCTTTTCTGTCATAACTCTATGAACTGAAGAAACTGTTTAACCAGCTTTAGCAGAGTATAATCCCTTAAGTTCAATGTTATTTCCCTCACTGCACTTAGCAGTGTAAACAATATTATGAATACCTGGAAGCATTGCAGCAGATTCACAATAGCAACCTGTTATAGTCTGCACATGTGAAATTGTTTCTGACAGGAAAAAAAAAAAAAATAGTGAGGGGGAATGATCAGAAGAAAATTTTGGAAAATATGGGAAATTCATATTAATTCCCTGTAGCTATAGTCAATGTCAACTGACTCAGCAAAGAATATTTAACATTAAGGTTTGAGCAGTCCTCAGAATATCAACTTCCCTGTTTGTCAGCTGCACACTTTAACAACTGTTAGAATAGGTTTTTCAGCAAGTAATTTGTCCTATTGGTTCGGAAATGAGAATATTTAAGATATCACAGAATCACAGAATCGCAGAATCACAGAATCGTCTAGGTTGGAAGAGACCTCCAAGATCACCAAGTCCAACCTCTGACCTAACACTAACAAGTCCTCCACTAAACCATATCACTAAGTTCAACATCTAAACGTCTCTTAAAGACCTCCAGGGATGGTGACTCAACCACGTCCCTGGGCAGCCCATTCCAATGCCTAACAACCCTTTCAGTAAAGAAGTTCTTCCTAATATACAACCTAAACCTTCCCTGGTGCAGCTTCCCCCTCGTCCTGTCACCAGGCACGTGGGAGAACAGACCAACCCCCACCTCGCTACAGCCTCCTTTTAGGTACCTATAGAGAGCGATAAGGCCTCCTCTTCTCCAGGCTGAACAATCCCAGCTCCCTCAGCCGCTCCTCGTAAGACTTGTTCTCCAGACCCCTCACCAGCTTGGTCGCCCTTCTCTGGACTCTCTCGAGCACCTCCATGTCCTTCATGTAGCGAGGGGCCCAAAACTGAACACAGTACTCGAGGTGCAGCCTCACCAGAGCCGAGTACAGGGGCACAATCACTTCCCTAGACCTGCTGGCCACACTGCTTCTTATACAAGCCAGGATGCTGTTGGCCTTCTTGGCCACCTGAGCACACTGCTGGCTCATATTCAGCGGGCTATCAACCAGTACTCCCAGGGCCTTCTCTGCCAGGCAGCTGTCCAACCACTCATCTCCCAGCCTGTAGCTCTGCTTGGGTTTGTTGCACCCCAGGTGCAGGACCTGGCACTTGAACTTGTTGAACTTCATACAGTTGGCTTCAGCCCATCGGTCCAGCCTGTCCAGATCCTCCTGCAGAGCCTTCCTACCCTCGAGCAGATCGACACACGCACCTAACTTGGTGTCATCTGCAAACTTACTGAGGGTGCACTCCATCCCCTCATCCAGATCATCAATAAAGATATTAAAGAGGACTGGCCCCAGTACTGAGCCCTGGGGGACTCCACTAGTGACCAGCCTCCAGCTGGATTTGACTCCATTCACCACAACTCTTTGGGCCCGGCTATCCAGCCAGTTTTTAACCCAACAAAGCGTACGCCAGTCCAAGCCACGAGCAGCCAGTTTCTTGAGGAGAAATATACATTTATACAGAATAGAGGTGGGGACAGCTTAGAAATGTTAACAGTTAGTAGGAATTTTCAACAGGATAAACCTGCGGTTTCCATCATGGACTATATGTGCACCACTAAAAGCCACTGCAGGATAGGTTACCTTATATAACTAAAGCTATGGCAGGCTGGCAGTAAGCAAGGCAGAAAAATGAAGAATATATTCTCACAATGTAAAAACCATTAAAAATGACTTTCTCTTAGCCTCACCTCATCAACCCATGTTGATTTACAATTCATGCCCATTCCATTATGTGTTTTTGCTGGCACCTCTGAGAAGAGTTTGAATCTGTCTTTTCTATAACCCCTGCTGAAACAGTAATTAGATCCTCCTCACTGGCCTTCTATTCTCCAGGCTAACAAATGCAACTCTCTCAGTAACTCTACTTGTGTCATGCATTCCAGCACCAGGTCACCTTCTTGGCCTTCTGCTGAACTTGCTGCAATTTGCAAGTATCTTTCTTGTAATGTGGACACCAAGTCAACAAGCACCCATACTGAGAAAACACAAGATGGACAGAAATTCTGAGCTAAAAAAATTAAGTTGAAAACTCATGCACACCTGCACACATGCATGCAAATACATATATGTATATATACATATATATATATAGTGGTGCCTATTTATTCTTCATTCCATGCCTAAAAATACTTCTCTATATGTTCTAAGAAGTAGAAACCAGGCGTATTACATACACACCTATTACATTTTTCCTGTTGCACCATTCACTGGATGAATCAGCAAGAGTCTCCAATCAGTACTTGGTGTTCTAGTTATACATTAATTTTCTGTATGAGTTTCTTAAAGGTTTATACTGATGAGAACACAGCGGTCATGAACCCAGATGCTTAGGGTCACACTCTTCAACCTCTTTTTTATAGGTTGTTCTGAGTCTTGGTCTGCTTATTTTTGGTCAATAATGTTTTACACAGATTAAAGCCAAAATAGCCTGGAAGTCCTCCAGTTTTGCTTGGTAACTTACTCTGTCTTCAGTATCTTAAAAATAAAGTCAAGTATTTGTCAACTGCTTCAGTAGGGATTTTATATCTACTGTATGTAGTAGCGAACTGTGGTGGTTTTACTTGGGTGGGCAGCTGAACCCCACCACAGCCGCTCTCTCACTCCCCCTCCTCAGAGAGAAAGGGGGAGAAAATACGACACAAAGGGCTCAAAGGTTGAGGTAAGGATAGGGAGATCACTAAACAATTATCATGATGGGCAAAACAGACTCAGAATAGAGACAGTAAGATTTATTGCCTATTACTAATAAGCTAGAGAAGCGAGAAACAAAGGAGAAAAAAAAAAAAAAAAAAAAAAACAAAAAACACCTTCCCCCCATCCACCTTCTTCCACATCCTCCCCTCAAGTGGCACAGGGGAACAGAGGAACGGGGGTTGAGGTCAGTGTATAGCACTTCGTCTCTGCCACTCCTTCACATTCACTTTCTGCCCCTGTTCCACGTGGGGTCCCTCCCACAGGATGCCATCTTTCCTGAACTGATCCAGCGAGGGCTGCCCGCAGGCAGCCGCTCTTCAAGAACTGCTCCCACACGGCTCCGTACCACGGGGTCCGTCCCCCAGGAGCAAACTGCTCCAGCACGGGTCCCCCACAGGCGGCAGCTCCCCCCAGACCCCCTGCTCCTGCGTGGGCTCCTCTCCACGGGCTGCAGCTCCGTTCCAGGTCCTGCTCCTCTCCATGGGCCGCAGCCTCCTCCAGGCCACATCCACCTGCTCCACCGGGGGCTCCTCCACGGGCTGCAGCGTGGAGATCTGCTCCGTGTGGGACCCATGGGCTGCAGGGGGACAGCCTGCTCCACCAGAGGCCTTTCCACAGGCCGCAGAGGAACTTCTGCTCCGTTGCGTGGAGCACCTCTTCCCACTCCTTCTTCACTGACCTTGGTGTCTGCAAGGCTGTTTCTCACTCCTCTCTCTCTCCCAGCTGCTGTTGAGCAGCAGGTTTTTTTTTCCCTTTCTTAAATATGCTCTCACAGAGGCGCAAACAACATTGCTTATTAGCCCGGCTCTGGCCAGTGGCTGGGCCCTTATCTAATATGGGGCAGTTTCTGGATTCTTCTAGCAGAAGCCACACCTATGGCCCCCCAGCTACCAAAACCTTGCCATGTAAACCCACTACACAAATGAATCTTAATGAAGCTTATAATGTATCATACACATCAATTCTAAAGTATTTTTAGTGGCTACCTATACATATTTATAAATATGCATGTGCACACATACATATGTTTATTTGTATAGAGGGCTGCATGTGCAACATGAGCTTGGCTCACATTCATCTTTACAGAACTTGGTGCAGCTACCTAAATAAAAATCACCTCTTGGTGAAATGTTCTGGGAGAATTTAAAACTTTGAAAATTTCTGAAGTTTTGTTTGCTGAACGTAGTTTTAATATGTCTTTGTATGCCTTATGACTAAGAAACATCTAAAATACATCTAGATTTTGCCTTTTCCTAACAAACAGCATAACCATACAAGCAAATGAGTAGGCGAGCCAATGATATCTGCTTAGATAGTCATAGTCATGTCCTTCAAAAGTTAAAGATAAAAGACCATGTTTGAGCAGTCTTCTGTAAATAGGCATTACTGTTATAAAAGTAGAAAAAAAAAAAAAAAGAAAAAAAAAGTATGCAACAGCATGTTGTACAGGCCTGCCATACTCAGCTTTCTGCTATGAACAGGGAGAAATATGTTCAGTTTAAGCAGGATTTCTACAATGGATGCAGATATACTGTTTAAATTATAAACCATTATGATTATAGCGTCCAGGTTAGGTACCTGTAGTCAGTCAATATATAGACTTAAATTCATGCTGATTATAGTAAAGTAAGAGAGGTCTGTCACTCTGTATTAAAATCAACGGAAGACTTAATTGGTTCAGGATGAGTACCAGAATGAGTTGAAAAGCAGCGATTTTAAATGCACTACACTATTTTGGGGTTTTGGAAGGAGCTGCTTCTTTTGTTTGGGGAGTTTCTACATTGTCTCTTAATATTGTTTTATTGTTAGAGAACATTCAAAATAGGCTGTTAAAATTTCTATTTTTCAAGAATAAGTTACACAAGGAAAAGATTCATTTAGAAAACTCTTTACATGTTTGTCTAAGCAAATCAACCTACCCATGAGTTTTCAACTTTTAAAGTTGTCTTCAGAGAACTGAAGTGGAATTCAACTTATCAGCATTTGAGCAAGCATATAGAAGTGTCTATTATCAAGTTAGATACCTAGGTTCCCATTGCAGTGAGTGAGGGTCAAGTAAATATAGCCAAAATGAATAGCTCTGCAGACTTTGGTTCACTCAGCAGTATTTTTTTTACAGTTGTAAAATAAAAATTGATCTTCCTTGAAGATATCCAAAAGCCATCTGGACATGGTCCTGGGCAACCTTCTGCAGGTGTCCCTGCCTGAGCGGGGGAGTTGGACCAGATGACCTCCAGAAGTCACTTCCAACCTCAGCTATTCAGTGGTTCTATGAACTATGGGCAATGCTGGCATTTCCAGGCACTAGTATTGCATGAGTTCAGAAGGATTATTTTTAGAGCTTAGGGAGACTTAAAATATGTCCACGCAGTAAACAAACAATGCCAGGGGATGGGCACTGGAAACTGTCTATGACATTTAACAAGTGGAACAATACCTGTCCCAAAAAGTCTCTCCCAAACAATGTCCAGGTATACATGAAGTGTTATCATGTGTCAGAGACCATCCCCAGGTGGCTATTTAAATGTAGTCACCCAGTCTGGAGGCTGAACAAGCTACCAAACTATCTCAGAGCCAGAGAACAGCCCCTGGCACAGATTTATTTGCTACACATACATGTAAAAGTAAATATGTATATAGACATATACACATTTATGTATATATACACAGAGAGAGGGAGGGAGAATTGATAGTCTGTGTGCTTATATATGTTAATATACAGTAGGTATTTGTAGCAGGTAAAGACTCAGAGGATGGAAAGATCAGGCCTTAACTTCAGCACTTCCATTTAGAAATTTCTGTTTACCTTGTCTTTCTTACAATATCCAGTGTCCTGATGCTGGGCTTGACGTGCAAGGAACACTGTGCCAAGCTGTGAACATTGAAGCTAGCCTAGCCTGTGGGCTGAGATAACCCCTTAAACTTTTAATCTCCTGACACTTTGGTTTACATTTCAGCTAGGTCGCAAGTGAAATCCATTTGGTCATGTCAATCTACAAATGATATAGCTTGATCATAAAAATCATCACAGAGCTAAGTACAATTGGTAATAGCAGGCAAAGATACTCTAAATTAGAAATGTATTGGTGGGTAATCCATCTCTGCTATCTGTCTTCAGTAATCTATCCTCTAGTATTTATGTTTGTCTGCTTGTTTGTTTCATTATTCTTAAGGGAATATATGAGCAACCTGCTCGGGGTTTCCTTGCTTGAGCAAGGGGCTTGGACCAGATGACCTCCAGACTTCCTTTCAATCTCAAGCCTTCTGAGATTCTGTAATTCTGTAGACACGTAAGAGCATAATTTATCTGTAAGCACTTAAAGTTCATATTTGTCTGTTTAGCATATTTAAGTACTGCACCTTTCTTCTGGGCTTACTGTGCAAAATCAAAATTTGAAAATTACATTTAGTGTTCATTTTACACATTAGGAAAATCCTGTGCTTTTAAACATTTAGATATTCCTGTGTGGAGACAGGAGTCGGACTCAATGGTCTTCATAGGATCCTTCCAACTCAGGATATTCTGATTCTATAATTCTAAACACAAACTAGCTGTTTGACAGGAGGAAAATACTGTATAAGGAGCTAGCATATAGCTCACAAGTTTATAAACAAAATTAACAGTACTTTCTCTAGACTACTTTCCAGGTTCCATTTGGGATCATTCTTTATGAGAAGTCTATATACCTGCAAAAATTCCAGGTGCTATGGGAGTCAATAAAGAATCAATGATAATTACTGAGATTTGACTGGATTTTGAAGGAATTACTCATCTGAAGGTTGTGTAACACCAAATATTTTCTCTTTGACATATCACACCTTATGTAGATTTATCTTACTGAAACAATAAACTATTTCCTAGCAGAGTCATTGCTTCTTAAAATAAGCCTTAAAATGATGTTTGGGGAGGTTAGGGGTATTTTTTTTCCTTTATTTACATATTTTTATATAACCTTGTTTAAAGTTTTATTTAATTACCCAGTTGCTTAAAAAAAAAAAGTTTTCAAAATAAATAAATAAACTAATGCTTAAATAAATCTGACCTGACCACCAGTAGGAACAGAAATCAACATCACTGAAAATTCAGAAATTTTTGAGTGTTCAGAAGAATTTAAGCTCCTTTACTTTAGTGATTTGTAAGACAGACGTCCGTCTTAGATCTCTGTAATCAATGGAGCAATACAAGCATTTCCAGAATCTTGTCCTAAGTTACTCAGCTGGGATAAATCATGCTCTGTTAGTGTCTTTTTCACTTTAATCCCTACAAGTAATATAGGGCATCTATACCATTAGTTTATACAGACATCAGACTTCAATACACAAAAACTGTAAAAAAATAATCTCACCATTCACATCTAAATACAGTTATACAAAAAAAAAAAAAAAAAGGAAAATACCATCTGCTTTGTATAATCCTGAACAATAACAGGCCCTAGTTCTTTTAGAAACTGAGTGAGAATATAAGGAAACATTTTTAATACAACTGTAACTTCCTTTGAGTAAGGTAATTTGGGGTTTTGCAGATCTAGTGAATACAAAGAAGCTATTGAGCAGGGAGACAATGGCAACTTCTTGGGATTACAAGAAATAATAGAGAGAGAACCCACCTTTGTCTATAATTTAATTCCCAGATGTACGGTCTTGTAGCAGCACTAGGGCATAATGAATCTGCTCTGCTATTTGCTTTGCTGCGGGCTTCGAGCCAGGGAGTCATTCTGCCTGAGAGACAAAAGACACTCTGTCTGCACAGAGATCCCTGCATCTTCCCAACACGTTTCCTCATACATTTTGTGAACCGTCTTCCCCTCCCCTCTCCCTCTGTTATGTTAGCTGCGAACTGCAGTGAAAATCTGTCTGTAACAGACACTCTCAGTACTTGGTCAGCTGTCAGACAAGCACGAGGTGAAAGACTTCAAATATGGCACTGGGCTCACAAACACACATTCACACAGAGAGAGAGAGAGAGAGAGAGAAAGACATCACTGACTACTGCTCAGGTCCAAGCACGGAAAAAAATAAATAAGAGAGCACTCCTACATAAGTCTGAAATCTCACAAACAAAGGCATTTTTAATGGTTTCATTAAAATTAACTGCATAACATTTAAACTCAAAGGGATGTTTCTTAACCTCTACCTGAAAAGCTAGTAACATCTCTGTTTTATACCCAGAACTCATCTCTGACAGTATTTACTGGAGTGGAGATTTTCACTTTAGAAATTATTTCCATTAATGCTTCTGACAAGACAACTATAATGGAAGACTAGATCACAGAATCACAGAATATCCCGAGCTGAAAGGGACACACAAGGATCATGGAGTCCAGCTCCTGGCTCCACACAGGACCACCCAGAACCAGACCCTATGTCTGAGAGCATTGTTCAAATGCTTCTTGAACTCCAGCAGCTTGGTGCCGTGACCACTGTCCCAGTGCCCGGCCACCTCTGGGTGCAGAACCTTTCCCTAACCCCCAGCCTGACCCTCCCCTGTCCCAGCTCCATGCCGTTCCCTCGGGTCCTGTCGCTGTCCCCAGAGAGCAGAGCTCAACGTCTGCCCTTCTGCTCCCCTCAGCCTGCTCTGCTCTGGGCTGAACAAACCAAGGCACCTCAGCCGCTCCTCATACTTCTTGCCCTCTAGACCCTTCACCGCCTTTGGTGCCTTCCTTTACATATAGTTTAATAAACAAGAAGCCTATGAATGATGAGTGGCCCAGGCTCACTCAATGGGTGTGAACTTCAAGTCATCCCAGCATAATCCCCCTCATTCAGGTAATTACAAAGCACCTGGCAATGGATTTTCATAACTTTAGCATGGTTAGCACCATGCTGTTGGGATGTTGCAACCTTACCACATTAGTCTAAGACACATTGCTGCAAAGTCACAGTATCCAACCTGCTTGTGTTCCAAGTGAAATATCCTTTTTGGGTCTTCTACCATGACAGGAAGGTGTTATCTCCTACCAGCACTAGCTGAATCCTGCCTGCAAATATAACGCAGCATTCAGGGAAATTAATCGAAGCATCTCAGCTGAGATCAGGTTTTGATAAGACTTGTTTGTTTCAAGAAGCTTTGACCACTTAAAGCATCTGTATTACAGTACACAAATGACATAAGAAATTCCTTGGTTTCCTTGTGACTCAGACATATTTTGGATCCACTGGGTTGCATGACTCTATTCCTGTAGATCTAAACAAACAAAATGGTTCACATGAATATCTCTAATATTCAAAGGTACTTCTAATGCCTCTGGACCCCTGTGGACAACAGACTCCTGCTGTGATTACAAGATCCAGAACACTCAGGTCAAGTGTGGACACCTCCAATTAGGTGTGTGAAAGTGAATCTTGTCTTACTGTCAGTAACTGGAGATACACAAACACCTGTAGAGGGTGGTTCATCTTTTTCTAAGTCTAAGGGAAAAAAAGATGTTAAAGAAAAATTGGATAAAAGAGTCTGACTTTTTAATCTTTGTTTTTTTTATCTTTTTTTTTTTTTATCTTTGTTGAGTATGGAGTGAGTGCTAAGGTGTAAATTGAACTAAATGCCTAATGTTTACCCAGCTGAGTCTCCATTTCTTTCCCTGAGGTTAGCTGTTCTTGGCTGAGTAAGATGTCCTGGCATATCCGAGAGAGATACCCAAGGCTGTCATATATAACAAAAGATCAATGGGAACCTCAAGCTTTGTGAACCAGTAGCTAAAGTTAAGGCAGGATATCTTGCAGCATCTCAAGACAGTGCCAGACACTGAAGCTGAGACAACATCTGAAGGAAAGAGACTGAATAAGACAGCCGAATATTCGGCTGCCTAAACTTCAGTATTTAGTGTCATTTGAAAAGCCATGCAGATATGACAGATAACTTCTAGGAAATCCACAGAGTTTTGAAGCACAGCTGAAGCCAGGCAATATAACTCACAATGCCTGAAATAATAGGAATGTGATCCATTTGCCTACATACAGATATTTAGGGCTATATTAAGTACTACAGGATGTCCCACCTAGCATCCCTCTGACATTCCAGAAGGATGGTGTCCCCTAAGTGCTGTGTAATACCTGTCAGCACCATGCATATGTTTCAGATATGCTTTAGCATAAGTGGGTCATCCCATAAGACATCCGTGTTTCAGCAAGAAAATCCTCTCCTCTTTGTCTTCAAACTTCCCTGAGTGTGTGTAGATCCAACCTCGCAAGTCATCACCCACACAGCACAGAACTGCAAGTATCAGCTGTCTGAGACACGGGCCAATATAATCACATCCATGTAGTACAGTGTGCAATCCAAGATAACCTTCATTCCCAGGCAGTGCCAATATCTCTGAGAACAGAGACGTGTTTCTTCATGCCTATAATACAAGCTTGCTCACTTTTGTCCATATTTGTTACTGATGATATCCTAAAGAGAATTGTCAGACCATGCTGGTGGATATACATCATACAAGTAAAATCTGGATCATGAAGATCTCTCCCAAAGATTTATTTTTTTAAAAAGGGGAAAAAAAAAAAAGAAGAAAAAAAAAAGAAAAAAAAAAAAGGGCTGGCTTTGTGATATAGAAATTAAGTTCCAATTGTGACTGAGCCATAAACTTCCTGCATTTGACAAACAACTGTTTTCTTCATTTCCTATTATATCCTATAATTAATATCATGTTATTTCTTCTGAGACTATTTGGGTGGACACATACGTAGGTGCTTATCAAAGAGGTCTGGAAATATCTTTACCACTGAAATTTTTAAAATCCTCACATCCTTGCCAAAAAGATAGCAATTAGCAAGATAATTACCTCCTGACAGTACTGAACTTTTTCACTTTTCTTCAGCCCCTTTGGTCCCTTTTATTTTCTCCCTGTTGACCGCCAAAAAGACACTGTTAATCTGCACATATTCATCCTTCATCTAATGACAAAGACTTTGTTTTCACTTCCATATTTTGGCATTCTCTTCCTCTTGTCCTGATTCTGTCTGGATTTTGCCTTTTCTCGGTCTGTTTTTGTAAGAGTAATTATTTTTCCCAGCATGAGAAATCACAGAAAATTGCACATAAAACATAGAGAAACTATAAAAATTCCCTGTAAAGAGAAGAAAAGGACAGGAAAAACTAACTCTCCATAGCTGTGCACCAACACATATACGAAGGTGTTGGTGTACACTTTCATAGTTCCCTTCCTATGAAGGAAGGAAACTTCCTTTACCCATATCTATTAGTTTATTTCTATTATCTTGACAACAACACTAACTTTCTGTATCTTTAATTAATTAGTAAAAATAAAAGTAAAGAAATAAGAAATAAAGAAATAAGAAGCTTATGAGATTTTAATATGGACATCCAAAAGCTGTGAGAGATGTAAGTATTCTTGGACACAATATGATTTTGTTTAGATGTTAACTTTGGGATGAAATGAGTCTTGTCCCAAAGACACCTGTTAATTTTCAAAGTCTATGAAAGGAGCATTGCTCAAATGTAGATGTTTGTGCACATCCTTAAATTAATTCCATTTCTTTTACATAAATGCCTTGGTGAATGCAGTCTTAATAGTCTTTGCAATATTTTCTTCAGAACTGTTCATCTTTCTTAATAAACTTTGCTTTTAAGTGAATTCAAAGGCAGTGTAGCTATACAAGCCACTGATACACAAGTTGAACACAGTTGTAAAGTTATGTAGAGTGCAAATACTTCTTAAAAAGAAACACAGTGCACAGATCAGTAACATTGTCTATATTTCTTTCTTGTACTGTCATCACATTTGACTTAATTTTGGCATGGCAGTTCTTCAGATGTGTAGGTTGATATGTAAAGTTTCCTGTATTGTGTATGTCTATTACAGTAGAATACTTGGGGAAAAAAAGTTCAGCTTGTATTACCTTTATATGCATAGGAGTTAGTGTGCTGATGGACAAAATGCTACTTCAGAAGCTATTTGGAATCATGCCCAGGTACTTGATGGTACTATATTTTTAACCCATAGAATGAAAAGAAATTATTCCCAAGGATCTGGAGTTTTCTTAATAAAACTGGAAGCACATTATTCATAGAAATGATTACTAAGGTTTATGACTGAGGTAAGTTTGTGCCTGAACATTGCCTGTTCATGGTATTAAGACAGAGCCTTTTTGTGGGAGGCAGGTAAAAAAGATTTGGGGCTTCTCCCTAGCTGTGAAAGGCCAGGAGTTGTAAATGCACAGACACTGCACATAGGATGTTGTGATTCAGGCTTGAATGAAGACTCAGGCTTTGGCTTTGAGATGGTCTCAGTCTCAATCCCTTCATGTGTTAACATGTTTACCACCACAGCCAAAGAGATAATGACTGAATTTCCAACAACGTTGTCTCAAGTCAGCACAAAAGACCTGAAAATTAGATCTAGCGTTGCAGTGTCTGGGGAACCACAGATGCAGGAGCAAAAGACACTTGCATTATGATCGCAAAACTCTCCTTGACCACTTGTATATCTTCTTTATTCATAGCCATGGAGACATAAACAAGCATATGCAGGGATATAGAGAAAGAATAATACAGAGTTTTGCAACAAAAAATTCTTCCACTCAGATTCTTTGATAGAATTATTTTTGAGTCTAAATCTATGTTCTAACTAGACTAGTACATTACTAGTCTTAAATGATATGCAAGATCTAGCGACATGAAGCTGAGATGGGGCTGGGTCAGGCTGGGTGTTAGGAAAAAGTTCTTCACCCAGAGGGTGGTTGGGCACTGGGACAGGCTCCTCAGGGCAGCGGCCACGGCACTGAGCCTGCCAGAGTTCAAGAAGTGTTTGGATAATGCTCTCAGACATAGGGTCTGATTTTTTGAGTGGTCCTCTGCAGACCCAGGAGTTGGACTTGATGATTCTTGTGGGTCCCTTCCAATTCAGGATATTCTGTGATTCTATGATTCTAAGATTCTATGATCTTACTATTTCTGGTATAGACACTTGCTTTAGACTACCTCAGGATTCGATAAAGCTAAAGATTAGACTGAACCTAAACAAAAAAAAAAAAAAAAAAAAACCTTTGGGAAGAAGGGAAATGAGAGTTCCACTAGTCCAACCATGCAACATTCCTGGAAGATAGAGAATTTTTGAACAATCCTTTGAACCAATTGTTTCCTTAAAGGATACCATGTTCAGTGAAGGATAACAAATATTTATAAGACTTTTACAAAAATCCACAGAACACTCCTTTTCTATCATTACTTCCAGGCCCAAAGTATATATCCCATCTGTTCCCTTCCGTGGCATCTATGTATTATTCTTAACTTTGTTTTTTAATCACAATTGGTAAAGCCACATGTCAGCAGTGATATGGAAACTCTTCTTTCAGATAAACCATGGAAATTTGATTTCATTTTCAGTTGCATTTTTCTGTGTAAATGCCTAATAGATTAGATCCTTGAAACATAATACTTCCAAATAATTGCTGCCAAATGCATTTGCTATGGCAGAGCTCTAAAGTTACTAAATAAAGGAGTTGTTTAACCTTCTTCTAAGTTATGCTTACTTAGAGTTATTGACTTTAGCACTCTGGGAAGAACTACAGAAGAGCCTGTGTTTTGTGCTCTCCATGCAGAAGTTAGGGATGGTGAAGAAGGAAGGAAGAGCTAATGACTCATAAAAGAACCAGTATCTTCTCTAGGATGGAATCACTCTGTCTTGGTGATTGACTGTGCAACCAAGCTATTCCTAGAGATATATAGTGGATCCTTCAGGCTGCTGTTTCCCAAAGTTTGTTCTTAATGGGACAGTATTGCCACCAGTTTATCATTAACACTGAGGCCTTGGGAAGTGAGGTTAAAATGAAAACTAAGCATCATATTTCTTTCAGGAGTATTAATATACCTTGCAATCTCAATCATGGACTCAAAATATTTATCAGGCATGTGATCTGAGGTTATGCTGATCACTAAGTAATTGCCTCCTTGAGATAAATGTAGATGATACACAGAAAAGAGTGCACTTTTGTTCAGAGTAATTAAAAAAAAAAATGATATCCTTGAATAATTGGGGTCTTTTTAGTCATATGGAGCATGAGAAAAGAATAGGGCTGATTGTGTCTAAAATACTAGTGGGAAAACTGCCAGAAAGCCTCTTTGCCCTTAAAAAGCACTGCATTTATTGAGTTCTCTATTTGCGCAACAGGCATGAAACTCCAGGTGAGCATTTGGGCTTTCACTTTGTGTCAGGCAAAAAATGAGACAACTCCAGCCATTTATGACGCAGGACTGCTGAACAGAAGTAATTGTATGACCAAGCAAGTGAAATTTCTTTCACAGATGTTTTGCCATCTCTAGGTGTCTGCTTTAATCAGGGAGTAGGAATGTTTAGTATTTTCATTGGTGATTTGCACAGTGGATTGAGGGCACCCTCAGCAAGTTTGCAGTTGACACCAAGCTGGATGGTGCAGCTGACACTTCAGAGGGAAGGGATCCAGAGGGACCTTGACAGCCTGGACAGGTGGACCCATGTGAACCTCATGAAGTTCAAAAGACCAAGTGCAAAGTCCTGCACCTGGGTGAGGACAATGCCAAATGTGGATACAGGCTAGGCAGCAAGTGGATAGAGAGCAGCCCTATGGAGAAGGACATGGGGGCGTTGGTTGATGAAAAACTCAACGTGACCCTGCAGTGCACGCTTACAGCCCAGAAGGCCAACCTTATCCAGGGCTGTGCCAAAAGCAGCATGGCCATCAGGACAAGGGAGGGGATTCTGCTCCTCTGCTCCGCTCTCGTGAGACCCCTCCTGCAGCCCTGCACTCAGCTCTGGGCCCAGCACCAGGAGGACGTGGAGCTGCTGGAGCAAGCCTGGAGGAGGCCCCGAGGATGAGCAGAGGCTGGAGCCCCTCTGCTCTGGAGCCAGGCTGAGGGAGCTGGGGGTGTTGGGCCTGGGGAGGAGAACCTCCAGGAGACCTTATAATGGCCTTCTAATACTTGAAGAGGGCCTACAAGAAAGATGGGGAGGGACTCTTTACCAGGGTGTGTAGTGATAGGACAAGGGGTAACAGATTTAAACTAAAGAAGAGCAGATTTAAATTAGATATTTGGAAGTAATTCTTTGCTATGAACATGGCAAGGAACTGGAAAAAGTTGCCCAGAGAGGCTATAAATCCCTTGTCCCTGTGTATTGGGCTTACATGGCAAGGTTTTGGTAGCAAGGGGCTGTAGGGTTGGCTCCAAAAGAGGTCTGCTGGTGGCCAAAGCTGAGCCAATGAGCAGTGTTGTTTGCATCTCTTTCAGAAACATCTTTAGAATAAAACAGGCTGTGCAGGGGCAGCTGGGAAAGGGTGATGCTCAGCCACATCTTAGGAAACAGGGCCTTAATACACAGCAGTTGCACGGGAACACAGACACTTCCATAACAAGAGTACCCCTCCTTCTCCTTCCCCTTCCCAGTTTTTATTGCTGAATTTAACATCTTACTGTAATTAAGAAATTAGCATGACAGTAAGAAATATCCCTTTGGTCGGTTTAGGTAAGCTGCCTTGGCAATGTCCCCTCCCCACCTCTTGGCCACCCCCAGCCTACTGTCTTTGATGGGGTTTGGAGAGATTCTGGATGCTGTGCCAGCACTGCTCGGCAACAGACAAAACGTGGGTGTGATATCAACACTGTTCTAGCTAAAAGCATCAAGCACAGCAATATATGGGCCTCTGTGGGGAAAGTTAACTCCATCCCAGCCAGACCCTGTACACCCTGGAAGTGGTCAAGGTCAGATTGGATGGGACCTGGAACAACCTGAGCTAGTAGAATGTGCCCCTGCTTATGGCAGGGTGTTGGACTGAAGTGATCTTTAAAGGTCCAGCTCAATCCTTTCTATTGTTCTGTGTCAGCCAAGGTTGGTGTCTAACTAGGATGAAAGTGGAGCTACCTACCTCTTTAAAGACTAAAAACTAATTTTTAAAGTGATAAACTTAAACTTAGCTGAGATGAATCCTAATCTATGGAAGCAATGTTTTTTTTTTGTTGCTTTTGTTTTTTTCCCTCCACTGAATCCTTATCTATTTTTTTTCTAGAATCATGAATTAGCACAAAAACAAGAACATCCAGATATTTGGAGACTGTCTTCCACACAGAAGAATATTCTGGTGTCAGTGTTGTTTTTTGTTTGTTTGTTTGTTTTGTGTGTTTTTTGCTTGTTTGTTTGTTTGTTTTTGTTTTTTCCTACAACCTCCTCTCAGAGCTGTGGCTTCAGTGTTCTACAGCCAAGATGCCATTCCTGTGACATATCTGATACCTGTGAGCTTCATGTCCTAAGATGATAAGTTCAGTGAACATAGATCCCAAAATCAGGCACATGCAAAAGGCAACTCTGCGCTCTCCTTCCAAATTTGTGCCCAGGGTCTTAGTGAAGATAAAATACTGATTTGGAAAATGGCAGTTCTCCATAGGTGAGCTACAATGATGTTGGGAACATGCTACAGATACATCTCTTTCCTTGGTTTCCTCACTCTGTGAGGAAACCTCACTTTCAGTTCTTCCTTGCATGCGTAAGGTTCATGTACCTTGTGCATACAATGCCCAAAAATGACAACCCAGCCTGCAGACACACTGAATTAAGAGCTACTGAAGATTTCATCAACTGTACCTCCTATTAGGTATTGCATAGAGAGAAATGTGTAAGCACAGGTAATAGAGTGATCTCACAGTCCATAGATGTGCCACAATATATTGTTTCAAGAAAATTACTAAGATATTTTGCAATACTCCCGTAAAGTATACAATTGGTGACCTAAGCAACATCTAGACCGAGCCAACAGAACAATACTTTCAGAAGCTAATTTAGTTAAGGTAGGTGTCTAATACAGGAAAAGAGAAAGGTCTCTATATTGACTATTGAGAGAGTCTAGGAACATATTTTGTGCTAGATATGCAGTATCTGGACATCTAAAGACACAGAATCACAGCATCACAGAAAGATTAAGGTTAGAAAGGACCTCTGGGTCCATCTGTTCCAGCACCCTTGGTCAAGCAGGGACACCCAAAGCTGTTTGTCCAGGACCATGTCCAGATGGTTGTTGAAGATCTCCAAGGAGGTGGACTCCACAACCTCTCAGGGCAGCCTGTCAGGGATCTGCTTTATACAGCTTATTAGTGTTCATACTGTGATGGTTTCTGGGACTGTGTTCCGGGCTGAGAAACCATTTTAGAAATTTCTGTACAAATGAGAACAAATGAATGCTTTTCCTCCTAGAGGAAGTATACTAGCTATCAGATAAGACAAAAAAAAAAAAAAAAAAAAAAAAAAAAAAAAGTACAGATAAATAGATAAATATGGAGAATAAATGGAAAAAATAAATACAAAATGTTTTTGACCCATTTGTAAGACAATATCTATAGACTAAAGCTACCTCCCTGCCATGAAACATTTTGTAGACATCAGAGAAAAAAAGAGATTACACAGATGATCCAGAGATAACTCTGCAAATGTTTACTAGATACCTTCCTGCAACAAAACTGAAAAGCTGAAAAGGTAAAAGTCAGCACTGGAAGCTGAGGAAGTCAAAGTCAGGATCTGAAGACTGGGTGAAAGACAGCTGTCAGGTGACAAAGAGGAATTCTACATATTTTTAAAAATGGAAACAAGTACCCTTTGGCTGATGAGATGGAGTTGGCAAGAAAATTTTAAGAATGATAATAAATTGCATTTTTATTAGCAATGCCATATATACAGACCCATTATAAATGCCAGAGACTTAATGCAATTTACTAGAGAGGTGAGATTCAGATAATCATGTTTTCTGTGTGTGTGACCATTTTTCTTTCTCAGTGGATGTGATTTATTTCATCACCATTTAGACATCTTCAGTATAGAAGTCAACAGCTGAGTTAGTTGCTCTGGGCTTTATTTAGAGAAAATGAAGTACAACAAACATAATCTATTTTGGATAAGAAATACAGGATGAAATGATTTGCATCCTGGAAGTGTCCATTTTTCTCCATATGCAACCAAGGGAGCTGCACCTGACTAGCTTCAAGGACATCAAAAAATTTATTTTCCTCAAACTTAATGAAAATAACCAGCCAGGCATAAAAAAAGAAGATATTTTCAAGAGGGTGGGGAAAGAGAGGAAAATCAACTTTTATTAAACATTTAAGAATGCGCATGTCTTTCATAAATATTTTTTGTAACAGTAAGACTAATACTGAATTTTCTGATTAGGAATAACAAGGCATTTCAGTTCAGTATAATAGTAACATAAACACCAAGAACAAAACAGTGAAAAGAAGTAATATAGAAGTACTTCGGTACTTATAACATTACAGACCGAAGTACAAAAAAAAAAAAAAAAAGTCAATATTAATTAGCACCATAATAGAAGTCCAATAGTTAACCTAAAAAGTGAAAAAAGGAGATTGGGACAAAAGACTGAATACAAGGAGCTCATAGAAAGACAAGGTACACAATATTTACGGGCATCCTGCAGTGTTTGAATAGCGATTGCTTCATGAGATAAGGCTATAAAGGTCACTGCACTAACAGAGTAACAGAGACTCAGTCCTTATCCTGTTTGTTTGTTTTCTCCATTCTCTCTGAGCAGAGAGTACAAGAGTAAGGGCACGTGGAGCAACGTGCAAAATAAACACAGAAGGGCTCACCAAAAAAAATAACACCAACAAAAAAAAAACAAACAGTGGGTTCACCCCAAGGGTTGATACTAGTGTCAATGCTCTGAAACATCTTCATTAATCTGGGTGATGGGTCAGAGCACACCAGCAACAAGTTTGCACATGATAGAAATCTGAGAGGAGTGGCTCATGCACCAGCTGGTTGTGCTGCCATTCAGAGGGACCTCAACAGGCTGGAGAAACGGGTCAGCTGGAACCTCATGAATTTAAGCAAAGGGAAATGTCTAGCCATGCACTGAGGAAAAATAACCTCATACATTAGTACGTGTTTGGGACCATCTGTCTGGAAAACAGCCTTGCAGAGAAATACCAGGGGGGTCCTGGTGGACATCAAGTTGAATATGAGCCAACAGTGTGCCCTTGTGGCAAAGGTGGCCAACAACATCCTGGGTGGTAGTAGGCAGAGAATTGCCTGCAGGTCAAGGGAGGTGATATTTCCCCTCAGCTCAGTACTACCTGGAGTGCTGTGTCCTATTCAGGTCTGCCCAGTGCGGCCTGAGAAGAGAATGCTTGGGAGGGATCTTATCAGTATATACAAATTCCTGATGGGGATATGCAAAGAACATGGAGCCAGATTCCATCCTGTGGTATTGAGGGAAAGGATGAGAGGCAGTCATCACAAACTGAAATACTGGAAATTCCATTTAAACCTGAGGAAAGAAAAAAAAATTACGGTGAGGGTAGTCAAACACTGGAACAGCTTACTCGAATAGGTTGTAGAGTCTCTTATCTTTGGAGACAATCAAAACCCAAGTGGACATGGCACTAAGCAAACCACTGTAGGAGTAGGACTGAATTAGATGATCTCATTAGGTTCCATTCCAACCTCAGGTTTTTTTGTGATCCTGAGATGAACATATCTAAGGCTTCCACCAAAAACCAAATGCTCTGAGACAGAAAAATTTAGCTGAAGATGAATGAGATCCAAGGCCTGGAAACGGAAGGCATGGAAATGCAAACTAGAACTCTTTTATGAAAATAAATGTACAATATCATTGCTTCTATTAGGAGATTGAACTCTAGAGCAAGAGAGGTAATTTCTAAGCCTATAATTAAGCAATGTATGTTTTTGACTGTTAAGATAACAGTTTAGTTTATAGGAATATATGAAATAGCGACAGAATTTCTATTCAGATAAATGTTATAAAAAGGTTATTCTGAGTCATACACTCATGTTTATAGACAGCTGTTACACTTGAATGAGGAGTTGGTTCAGGAGTTCTCTGTGTATTAGGCAGAGAAATGAGACTTGAACATAACAGCTAGTCTTAGCCTTAGGATCCACAGTTTACCAATCACCTGAATGCAACTTTTTTCACTAGTAATGATTATAATTTCCTTACTGTGAGGATGGTCAAACACTGAAACAGGCTTCCTGTTTCATGTGATTGATGCCCCTTGCCTGTTAGTGTTCAAGAACCATTTAGACAACGCCCTCAAAAAAAGCCTTTAACTTTTGGTTAGCCCTGAAGTGGCCAGGCAGTTGGACATGATGATCTTTGTAGGTCCCTTGTAACTGAATTATTCTATTCTATTCTATTCTATTCTATTCTATTCTATTCTATTCTATTCTATTCTATTCTATTCTATTCTATTCTATTCTATTCTATTCTATTCTATTCTATTCTATTCTAAATTTGAGTCAATTCTAGTCAATGCAATTCAATTCAAAAACAGAATTTTCCACTGTTATTAACTGTCATATTAGTTAACAAGTAAAACAAGACAAGCCTCATTTGATGCCTTTGCAAAGTAGGCAAAATAAAATCACACAATCATAGAATATTTTTGGTTGTACGGGACCCCTGAATTTCATCTGCTCTAAACCCATCACAAGCTTGAAGGATAGATTACAATGATCATCACCTCATTCAAGTTCGTAGCAAAACTCACTGTAAAGAACATATACATTTTTATTACCTAGTCAAAGTTGCAAACTGTGATCTTTACCTCATGTCCATGTTGCAAAATAGTCTGGATCTGTCTTTCCCTTTGCCAACATAATGGCCCTTTGCTGTACTTACTCCCATTTGCCAATGTCTTACTTGTAGTTAGGAGCCCAAAACTGGACACAATAGTCCAGATACAGCCTCGGAAGTGCTGAAAAGTTGGGTATAATCACTGCTCTCTGTACTCTTACTACGTAGTGGCTAACGCAGTGCAGTACATGGTTAGCCCTCACTGTTGCAAGTGCACAACATTGACTCATATGCAACTTGTCACCCAAGAGCAACCCTCAGTAGCTTTTTGTTAGAGCTGCTCCCTAGCAAATTGGTCTCTCCCAATTGTTTACTTTCAGATAACTTCTGTCACATCACTTCTCCAGTTTGTCAAGATCTGAATGACAGCTTTATAATCTATCATATTGACTGCTCCCTCCAATTTGGTGTCAACCACAAACTTGCTGACAGAATGTTCTTTACCACGTAATTGCCAGGCAACTAATCACAACACTACCATTTTGTCTGGTATTGCAAATATACTGTCTTTCCAGGTAATGCAAGGCAAAAGATTGATTTGAAGACTTACTTCACAAGGGACTAGGCTAGTTGTGTGCATTTATGGAAACATGAATTTGAATAGAAATATAATAACATTTATATATAAATGCAGACAATGGCAGCTGCTGTGGTCAGTACTCTCTTCAGACTGAATGTGAATAGAAAGTCAATGTGCACACAAATACCCTTCTGATCCAGCAGTATTTCCACCTGTTCTCGTCTTACCTAATGTACCAGGAAATGTCGCTACCATGTATTATTTAATATTAGTGTACACAATAATCTTTTAATCTTTATTCGATACTGGGTAAAAGTATAATTTGCAGAAATATCCTTTTCTCTTTCTTTAAATTTTACGCTATGGGATTGATATAAAGAAGCCATAGCATGAACAGGAAATTGGCCCAAGACATTTTTACCGCCATGGAAAAATTAATGGGCAAGATTCCAACTTGGTTACAACAATGTCAATCTGGAGACAAGTCAGTAGCTAACTGAGTTTAATTTCATTGCTGGGAATTAAGATAAAGTGTTTCTACAACTGGATGTGTCAATCATTAGCAGAGAGCCTTTGTACCTGGCATTCACATTGACTTCAAATTTCACATCTAAGTAGCAATACATACAAAACTCATTTCAGAGTATTTCATCTGTTCCAACACAAGAAGTGGGAGGAAATAAATAAATGATACCTCCTTCTTAGAAGTGCACATGATAAATGCACTGTTCCTTCTGGTCACCATTTGGATTTTATAATACCTGTGACACTGAGTCACCTGGTCCTATCAGGAAACAGAAGGGCTATAAATTATGCTCCAGTGAAGAACTCCAGTCACTTCCACAACCACCTGCAGAAGGACAGAAGAAGCTTCCAGTCTTCCTGGAAACAAAAGGTAGGATTTATAATGAATTATTTGCTTAAATTATTACAACTCTAATAATGTATTAATATGTAACCTACTATCAAAAAGCTTCTGGTCTCCTCAACCATTTAGGGCAGTTATAGAAAGAGGATTTTATTCAATGAAAAGTGAGGATTCAATAGGCAATACTGTAGTGCAAGTTGGGAAAAAAAAAAAAAAAAGAGAGAGAGAGGCAAAAAAATGAGAAGAAAAAAAAAAAAGGAAAAGTTCAACAGATGAACAACCAAAAAAGAGGTGTAGCTAACATCACTTATTTTCAGAGTGGGGAGATTACCTCCTTGTACAAATTACCGCTCTTGTGCAAAGTGGCTGCTAATCATACAATCATTGAATATCCTGAGTTGGAGGGAACCTGTGATGATCGAGTCCAACTCCTGAGACCACACAGGGCAACCTAAGAGTTAAATCATATATCTAAGAGCATTGTTCAAACACTTCTTGAACACATGCAGGCTTGGTGCCATGACCACTTCCCTGGGGAGCTTGTTCCAGTGCTTGAACACCTTCTCTGTGAAGAACTTTTTACTAACGTCCGATCTGAACTTCTCTGGTGCAGCTTTGAGGCTTTCCCTTGTGTCCTGTCTCTGGTCTCCAGTCAGACTTTGTGCAGTAATGCTGTACAAGTGAAATGACAGCTTGCGTTAGTCCATTTCAGGCCTTTTTCAAGGATAATAAAAATTAATGGGGATGTTATTTTGTAATATAAATTCATTTATATGAATAATTTAGGATATAACAGTTTTATTATTTCATGAAGTGAACACTTAGAGAAAGGATGGGAAAAACATATCCACACAAGTTTCTTTCAGTGTCAGGTCTCTGTACACAGATGGAGTTGCAGAAAAGTCAGCAAGACTTGGCACATGTCCTGATTTATGTCTGATTGAGGGGGAGCAGGGGAGAGGGATAGAGAGACTGATTTTAGGACCAGTGCCTAGAAATTAATGCAGAGCAATTAAATTTACATCTCTCAAGCTATAAGCATTTGGTTGAAACCAGTGGGATTGCCAAAAGTATGTTGGTATCTTGGAGCAATCAATCCACTGGTTCTTAAAAAACATTCTAATGGCATTTTCCAAATTGTATCATGTATTAAATTACCAATTATATTTAACTGCAATTTAATTCATTGAAAATATTATAGTGAATGAATATTTTGGCTCTTTTTAAGTTAGCTTTTTCAGTTTGTTCACAAAATAGAAAGGTTCACAATTTAAATGGTTATCTTTCGATTGAAACAAAATGTTTAATATCACATGTTTTACACGCAAAAAGATTTGTTATCTATCTGCATATCAGCACATTTTTCACTAGATGAAAAAAAAAATAAATGTATTTTTGCTTGTAACTTGAGTAGAGATTAAAATAATTATCTATTTACTTTTAGTTAGAAATCAAGTGAAAAGAATTGCTTTTCATATTATTGGGAGTATAATCTTCTGTCATTAAACTTATAGGTTAGATGCACTGCAAAGTTTTGTAAAGGTTCTGAGAAACAACAAAAAAAAATAAAGAAAGAAAAGAAAACTTAAAAAGAAAAAAGAAAAAGAAAACTTCAGTGATCCTAAAGAGCTTTGAGGAGTCACAAGTTATGTCAAAATTAAACAATACATAAACCAATACCAAGAATAGGAAATCAATAACTTACACTGTTAGTTATCAGAATAGTTCCCAGTAGAGTTCCCAGATCAGCTGGATCTTAACTATAAGCACTTGGACAAAGCCACACTACTTTGGAGACTGTGTGAGTTTGAATGTACAGAAGTGTTTATTCTGCCTGCATTTTGTCCTCTGAGCTACAGAGCAGCTCCCCGCGGGGTCTAGTTTCCCAGTGCAGACATGACCAGAGATCCCACTCTGAGAGGCTTTGCTCTTCAGCAGAGCTGGAGCAGGTCCCCTGCCTGCAGGCTAGGGACAGTGTGTCTCCTCCTGTGCAAGGTAAGCAAGCTGGTGAGGAAAATGGATCTTGCTGTACCATTTGGAAAAGGGCAGTGTTTTCTCGCCTCATGTTCTCCATGAGCAGGAGCACCTTGTGTTTTATATAAAGCAGTTGCCTCAAGGTAAAGGGGCTTTGCTGAGTATGGAAAGATCAGCAAACCCAACTGGCCTTTCTCCAGGGATAAATTAAAACTAAACCCAGCAGCCCTTCAAGACCAAATAAGAAGTTAAGCTAATAAGACATCTCTGTGGCAACATGCCTGTAAACTCCCTTGGAGTTCTAAGATGGGAAAACTGCCAAAATAAGTAAATTCCACTCTAGTCACCTGCTTGCCTGCCCAAGGTAGCTAAGCAGAAACAGGCTGAACATAACTCTTCTGACTGATTGCAATCAGACAACAAAATTTTAAAGTAACCTTATTACCCTCTGGATCACTGTCATGGGACAGAATGAAGCCTTTACTCTCCCTCTTAAGCAAGTAGTTTTGGTCAATCCAAAGTCTGGTTGTTGCTTTTTCACTTAGAGAAAGCACCCATTTCTTTTGTGATTACACACTACCTGCACTCTGATCAAATGTTT
This sequence comes from Anser brachyrhynchus, assembly GCF_964034855.1. Taxonomy (NCBI): domain Eukaryota; kingdom Metazoa; phylum Chordata; class Aves; order Anseriformes; family Anatidae; genus Anser; species Anser brachyrhynchus. The sequence continues at coordinate 121,479,463 of NC_137696.1, read as the reverse complement.
TCTTAAAAAAATAATAAAGTAAGCAAAAATCTTTCTGAAACAACTCTTCCCCAGGATGGCAGTGCTGTTCCATTTCTGGTCCATCCAGTTCTGTCCCAGCTTACGTGAGTTTTTGAAGTGCTTTGAAGTCATTTAGGAAGGGTTTTGACTCCAGACCTGGAAACCTGGATGTAGAGGTCTGCACATGGGCTGTCTAATGACCCTTTCCACCAATGCAGTCCAATCAAAGCAGGCAATGGGGAGAAGGCAGTTTCAGAGTAACACAGCCACAAACAAGCCAAAAGCAGCATCCGCAGCAGGGTGATTTGCAGAAGTTTTTCTACAGAAAGAGAAGCATGAATATCCTCTTGTACTGTGAATTTATTTGGAGGTATTCAACTAGGATTAGTCCAAGAAGTATGAGACACAAAGCAGCTGATTCACAGAAATTCTGAAAATGAGAGAAGAGAAGGAAGAAAGAAAGAATCCGTTACCTTTCTAGTTGCGGGAAAGCTTGGAGATACACGGGAGAAAGATGTGTTATATGTTCAGAGAAATAAAAGCTCCATAAAGAGAAGAAAAAAAAATAAAAAAACTGTCTTCTCTTTTCAGAGATGATTCTGCCAATAGTGTTCCTGGGTCTTGCAGCTGTGCTGTCTCCATCCACTGGACAGGTAGGATCTGTTCTTTGTACTGAGAAAATCTGGATGGGGCCTGAGGGACTACTGGTCTGACTGAATTTTTTTTTCCTATACACACCAATCATATGCAGAAAAAGTCTGATGAGATATATAGGATCGGGAAAGCATTTATCCTCAAAGGCAAAATTTCAAAGCAGCAGAGTGCATCCATGCTTGCATAGGCTCGCCGTCACTTAGGAGCTGGATCATCAAGAACTGCACGTCCTGAAATCTCCCACACACTTTCCAAAGATCCAGCCCTCTTCCAGTTAATTCCCCTCAGTTTTAAAGACAGCAATTGCCTAACAATCTCCCTCTCTCATCCCACAGGACCTGAGCTATGTGCCTCTCCCTTTGCTCACAGTCCCATCCTCTCAACAGGTATCGCTGATTTCCCTCAAGCGGCTAAACGGACTAACATACTCAACATCCACTTAGCGGTTCCTCCCACCCACACTTAGTCTGAAGTTGGAAGTTTGATATTTGTGCTTCAGAGATATAGATGTGACTGAAGGCTTGACTATGTTTTTCCCGTCTGTAACCACTCAACTAAAACTACTACTTCTTTCTATAAATCTCGCTTCTCTAAAAGCTATGTAAACACTAAAACTTTTTTAACTACATGAAGTGGAGAGTGCAAATGATGTGCTTTGTTCATGATTAGTCCCTCCGGAGTTAAACAAAAGAGTAAGTTATCACAGGATCAAAACTTTATGGCTGAATGAGATTTAATGGAGTATAAATAAAAAACATAAACAGGAAATGTCTTTCAAATTTTAGTGTCTAGAAGAACTATTAGATGCTGGAAAGATAATATTGAATATGATTGGATTATCTTGATCAGTGAAAATAAATATATACAAAGAAGCTTTTGTTACAACTATTGGCAGTGCTATTATACTGCTAAAAATGTCATCAATAATAAACACATTGTGGGTGTTCATCCATGGGCTCAGTTTACTAGTTACCTCATCAAGTTAGTCACTGATGAGTATGAAGTGCAGTATGACAGAAATATCAGTAGCAACTAAGACATGATAAAACATAATACAGAACAACAGCCTAAAAATATGATGGCAATTTTTAATCTCTGCTTTCCATAATGCCATCTAGAAGACTAATGGCAAAGATTGTAAAGAGTCAGAGTTGTTCATATGGTTATTTTTTAATTAGAAAACATATTAAAAATTTGAGAAATACCATCAGTTATAGCAAGAGTGGACAAAAATCTACAGCATGAAAAATATTAACACAGTATTTTTAGGATCTCCTGATGAAGTACCACAAGAGGTCTGTGATGATCCCGTGGTTAAACAAAGAATAAATAAATAAACAAACAATCAAACAAAAATCCATCAACTGGCTAGTTTAAAATGCCAAAGAAGAGGAACACATCATAAATGGAGTCATGTGTTCATCTGATTTTTAGATCCTGTTTCCCCAAAACATTATGAAGTATGAATGGCACAAGAGATCTTCCAAGATATTCTAGTCATCTCCACAGGGCTGGCACATAGGACGAAGGAACCAGTGGTATTTTAATTACCGCTAACCACTCAAAGTGCTACTTTGCCTGGGAGCTCCCCTAGAAAAACTTAGGGGACAAAGCATATCACAGTACCTCCTCTGTTACAAGGATCAACTCCTTCATTGATATTAGTTATTTGGTATTTTAATATTTCCTAGACAGTATGCAGCATTAGTTACATTCACATAAATATATATATATGCAACTTTTGCTTTCAATTTAGGTACCTGAAGCTTTCACTGCTCTGATAACTACCAATCCTGATCAGCAAAAGCTAATTGTTGACAAACACAATACGCTCAGGAGAGGAGTAAACCCGACTGCCAGCAACATGTTGAGGATGGTAAGTTGTGTGCTGTAAATCTATCGGCACTGAGGAATGGACCCCGTGAGAGCTACAGAACTGTATAAAAGGTCAATTTATTTTATTTAGCAACAAATGCACCCTCCACACCTTTCCTAGGGACCTAGCACAGCAACTACCAGGAGAAATATAAAATTGCACAGATGGAAAGAAAAAAAAGGTTTGGAAGATTTTGTGGTGTATGAACAGTAATGTGTCTTTCTTTTGGAGGAGAAAGAAAAGGGAGGAAAAGGAGGAGCCACAACATTGTTCATTCCTTTCTGATGTATTCTTTGTCATTCTTCACAGTTTCTAGTCAATTCCTGGGTGCACAATAAATCCATTTCTACTCCCAGCACCACCACCCCTGCTAAAATAGGGGTTTGCATATAATTTTCTGATTCAAAGTGTAGTTTCCAAGTTTTGTTGCTTCAGGAGCGGTTCGTCAGTGCTTAATGCCTGAATGACTCAGATTTTCTTCTTTCATTCTTTCTTCTTTCATGAAGGAATGGAACCTTGCAGCTGCAACTAATGCTCAAAACTGGGCAAATCAATGTTCTCTCAGTCACAGTCCTTCAAGCCAGAGGAAAACCAGTAAGTAAAGAATGAATGCTCACTGAATGATGTCATTTACAATATTAAAGTAACCAATTTGGGAGCATGGGATTTCTAAATTAGCTGATATCAAAATGAAGATGAAATAATTCATTTACTTATTTTCATCTTTGTAGATTCATATCTTCTGAGGTGAGACTACATACTCAGCTAAATATATTTTATAATTTTATAATAGTTTATAATATATTATATATTATAATGTAATTGTTTCACGTACTTTTTTTGGTATAACTTTATTTTTATAATTGTGATTTCATAATGTGATGATGTGATTCACATTTCTAACTGAAAATGTCCACTAAGTAATGACATAAACCAGAATTGGTCAGTGTATATTCCTGTACATTAAATGTAAGCAGATGGAAAAAAAAATTCTTCTAAGACATGGTTCATTCATCCTAATCTTTAGGATTGTATGGACTGAAACTTAAAGCTGTACATTTTTTTTCTAGATTTTTTTGCTCTAAATTTTGTTCAGAAAACAAAATGTGAAGCAAAAGCTCTTACCCAAAAATACTTGTACCAAAAAAGTATAAGTCCAATGGAAATTGTATGATATATTGTCACCAATTCATTTAGTTATCAAATTTATGTTAAATTACCAATCTCTGAGAAAAAAAAAAAAGTGTGTGCAAAATTTCTGGTCTTACATTTCCCATTAATTGCCTTCCTCAAGCACTACTTTCCTTATCAAACTTTTAAGTTGATGGAAAGCACTGAACAATTTGTGAGATTTTTATTTTTGTTTTAATTTATCTTTTAAATTATTTGACTAAGCATTTGAGATATCATTTACATTCAATGTTTTTTATTGGTGCATGGGACAAAAATAGATTTCTAGATGTAAATCTGTCCAGTAAGTAAGAAGAATTTAGTCCTTTTCTCATCTCAGTTGCATCGGTTTTACGTGAGCATATCCAATTTTCTTCAGTGGCTGAAATAAATAAATAAATAAATAAGTGGTGAGAAAATATACACTTTCAGTATCTCCATTAGAAAGAAGAAAATCTTGATCCAATTTTCTGCCTAAACGAGCTTGCAAGGGCTGGATTTAACTGTCTGGGATGGACGGGGAAGAGAGTGAAGGTCCAAAACCTACTGATGGTGCTAAGGTGCATAGATGCTGAGACAAGATTCAAAACTTTTAAATCCCCTGGCACCTTGCTTTAACCTATAACTATCTGGGAGGCTCATGTAAACACTTCAGTCATTGGATATTAAGGTTACAGCTACAGCACATTAGCAATAGCTATGATCAGTGGCCAGTGTGGTATTTACTGCTGGCTTCTGTATATACTGTATAAGATGTGGACTGACCTTCAGTTCTCATGCTTTTTGTCTAAAAATAAAATAAAATAAAAATGAATTCAGTGGTTCTTGCTAAAGTGAACCCCACATGAGAAGTGATGCATATGTAGTAAGGTTGGTCAGGGCACTAGACCTGAATAAAAACAGGAGGCAAATACACGACACAGTAGACACCTTAGTGTGTACCAGAAGTAAAGTTTGAATTATTGTGATTTTCCCAAGATTACAGGACTGTGAACTGAATGATGATTAGAGCTGCCACCTTCCAAATATCAAAAATACAGTCACGAATCTATTACAGTGCACATGTGCATGTGTATCTACTGACACGTACAAGGTCTGTCAACAACTAAAACTACCAGCCAAACAGGTTGGCCACGCTGCAAATCGGTCAGATGACTTCAGAATTGACAAAAGGTGGTGTCATGGAACCAGAAAAAAATCCCTGCCATCCCTTCTGGGATGAAAGCTGCCAGGGATTTCAGAGCAACTTTTACTTGTTCTCACACATGCATGTTTTCTTCATTTCTCAGTCCCTTTTTCTTTTCAGATGTAGATTGTGGTGAAAATCTCTACATGTCAACCGCTCCTTCCTCATGGTCAGATGCTATTCAGGCCTGGTACAATGAGGAGAAAGATTTCAAATATGGAGTAGGAGCAACAACAAAAGATGCTGTGATTGGCCATTACACTCAGGTAGATGCAACCTCTTTATATTCCATGCTGAATAAATAAAAATCCATGTCAGCCAAGCAATATTTACCCTCTCATATTTAAATACAACGAGTACAATAGAGATATGAAAGTTACACCAACGAAAAACAGAATTTAAAAGACTTAAGTGTCATTTCAATTTTTTCATAAAGTATACTAGAAGTCGGTGCTTTGGTTTAAATTGCTAGATTACACCAAATCCGGTTAAGTATTAAGTGAGTTTATGTGCAGCAAGTGGAGAAGCTGGAATAGATTTACAAAGGGAGTTAAAATAGATGTAGTCATCCCAACCACCCCACTCCCCAAAAACCATGGCTGGGTGTCATGAGATGTGTCATGGTGCCCCCCACCCCCCACCCAGTCTACTCTGATGGCAGATATTGAATAGTTTGTCCACTGGGAGAAAGCTCAGTAATTTTGACCTTTTAAAATTTGTAATTATTTATTGTGCATTCTGCTCTACTGTTTTTCCTACAGTACCAGGGATATGGATTGTTATTCTGCCATCATCACCTTTGGTTTTGTTTCCCTTCAGCAAAGTCTCCAACCATGCACACACTTAGTCACGTGTATGACATGACACACAAACAACTATTTTTGCACACAGAGTAAAGATACAAGTATTTCAAAGCTTCAGGAAGATAAAATGGGAAGAAACATTTGTTTGTTTAACATTCGAAAATTTCTCAGACACTGGAAGAATAGGGTTATTAAATTATCAGGAAGGAAATATATATAGTTATGCTATGATCTATGGAGTTCCACTACTTCAGAGAGTTCCCAGTTGGAAAGTGGCTTATGATAACTTCCTCTGTTCAACTGCATATACAAAATTTTACACCATCTTTTGTGTTTACAGCATCTTCTTCAAGAGTTGTAATTAAATGAAAATACACTACGTCAAGACAGTTTAGCATAAAACTTTATATATATATATATATGATAAAATTTTGTAATTATACCCTAAAATGTTATTTGATTGAGGGGTGAAAGCAGGTAAAAAAATGCTTTACCAACAAGATGGGACTAATATTTACTATAAATGTTAGATATAAAGGACTTAACTTGGTTGCAAATGTTTCTTTAATGCATAACTTACTTCAATTATTTTCAATTGTATTTGTTTTTCATTCTCCAATGATCTTTATTCTTATATCTGCAGGTGGTTTGGTACAAGTCTTACCAAATTGGATGTGCGGTTGCTTACTGTCCTAATAGTAACTATAAGTACTTTTATGTGTGCCAGTACTGCCCTGCGTATGTATTGATTCTGCTACTGAAATTTCTTATTACATTATCAAAATAAGACAGAAGACAGGAAATTTGTAACACAATGCATCACTCACAACTCAGGAACAGGTCTAAGGAACGTATTAAGAATATGGACAGAAACATACCTGTGAAAAGAATCCTCAAGCAAGTAAAAGCATAAAACATAATGCTGACACTGATTTTCAGATTAAATTTAATTTGCCCAAAACACTAATTCTCATCATAGTAGATCACAGATAAATATTTTCCTTATTGTCCTTGAAACCTTGGTTCAGAAAGGCATATTGGTATGTACCATAATACTATTTGGGGGGAGGGGGAAAAATTTTAAGGCAGAGTGAGGTTTTATAAACTTTGTGTAAAATTGATTTCCATATTCACATTCTAATATATATAAATAACTTGACCTATAAATAAAGATTTAGCATATATTAATATATGTATGCATCCATATAATTAGTTTTACTCTCAGATATGTTATAGTGAGTTTATAGTTTATGTTAGTAATGGTTATGTTTCAGGGGGAATAGGGTAGATTTAATGAAGACACCCTACAAAGAAGGAAAACCCTGTGGTGACTGCCCTAATGCTTGTGACAACGGATTATGCAGTAAGTTTTAAGCATTTTAATTGTGACACAGGTAAAGTTGACACTGTAAAAAATACCAATTAGTTTATGCAAATGGGAAGTTTTAAAATGATTTGTTCAAATGCCAGGCCAAAAGAAAGGCTATTAATCTCATGCTGTATAGGTTGCCATATTATTACTATTTATTACCTCTTTTATGGAAGAACAATTGCAGTCCCAGGCTTCCTCACATTAGGTGCTTTACCTGTGTAGGACGACTTGTGGTGTGAAACCCAAAAAGGAGTCTGTAAGACAGGTGGGCAAATGTTAAATGGTAGCTGATTTTATGTCCATTGGGATGCAGATACCCTCCACTTTTTGGACCCACAGGGATAGATAAAGATATTCATATGACCCAGATACTTTAATTAAAGATGACAATGTCTGGATCTCCATACGGAAGCTCTCACAAGTACTTCTTAGTGTAAGAAGATCCATTGACTGCAATGAGGTCAAAATACCTTGTAAGTTCAGCAACAAACCTTGAAAAAAAGCTAGGAATACTGTATATGTGGTCAAAATCTTGGACACTACTGTGGAGTAAAGAGCAACAAATAGGAAAAATGAGAGATTAAAGAAATATCAATGAAAATATATATTGAAATATATATTATATATATGAAAATATAAGAAATATCAATGAAAATATTCTGAAAGGAAACACTGTAGATTTTTATTTCCAATTTGTGATTAATTTTGTGTTTTTATTCATTTTCACAGCCAATCCTTGCAAGTTTCAGGATCTTTATTCCAATTGTCCTGGATTGGTAAATGATTACGGATGTGCCAATACCTTTGTTATGCAGAACTGCCCAGCTTCCTGCCAATGCAAAACTGAAATAAAATAAAATTAAAGGCTCATCTCTTCCCTTCCCAGTCATCCATAACTTCATAACTTCTTTCACAAAAACAAAGAATATCCTTCCATGTATGCAGGAAGACTGACTTCAGTCCAGTGATACAAATGAGGAAGAGCTACAGGCCAATGTTATCTTCTATTCACATAATGCTCTGGAAATGTAGTGGAGGTGTTAATTGAAATTTGGCATTTGGATATCAGACATATATACTGATCAGCTTCTCACATCTTTGTTTTCACAAAATGTTATTAAAGGAGCACTGACTGATTTTCTGTTCCATAAAGTTCCATATGTTTTTTATGTTCTTAGCATACTAATGGAACTAATCTTAACTTTACCAATATTTTGAATTTGTGTTCTGTAAACTGGACCAGAAGATGAATGGCATTACCTGAAATATGTAATTCTCAAAAAAAAAAGTAAAATAAAACAAATTAGGAGAGCAGAGCAGCTTCCACTAGTACTATACTAGTTTGTAATGTTGTAATGTGTCTTTTGCTGACATACTTTCTGCTGTAAAATAGTTACATCTATTGCTTAAAAAAAAAAAGTACAGTTCATTTATATTAATGATCCTTTCATATATGTGATCAAATATGCGATTACACTTAGCACAAATACAGATAACCAAACCTGCTCTCTAATCAAAAAGAACAGCCTGATAAAATGGTTTAATTCACAAAAAGAAATTGCCAAAGGGGATGGTTCCTGTGTTTGGAAATTTTCCTTTTAATAACAAGTAGGTGTATCCTCCAAACTTATTTTTTGAATGACTTCTTTTGCTGTATCAATCATTAAATTGTTAATTCCTCACTCACCAATTCATTTTAGTTTTCATTCTTTTTTATTACCATGAAATACAGTTCACTTCCACCAACTTTTTGACTTTATCAACATGGAGTCTTGAAAGGAACCCAATTCTTTAGCAAAGAAAGCAGAAACCACTAATATGAGAAACTGGAGGTTTCCTAGTCAAAAACAGCAGTCAGGCAAACAGCTTTTCTTCAGAATCTCTTTCAGAGAGAACAGACGCTTCTACAAATAACATGCAATACCTGCTTTTGTGACCTTTGGGAAGCAACTGTTCTGCTGCAGAGTCAACAATAGGACTACATGTTATTTTAGCCTTACCTTACAGTAGTTTCACCTTCCAATGCTCTTTTAATAAGGAAGCTCCTGTCATAATTAACATTTCAAGTCCCAGAGATTTTGGCACAAGAATTTCAGCACACATTTCTGACTCACTGATTGCAGTGGCAATTTCAGTACATATTTCTTACTCATTAATTTCAGTGGCATTTCTGCTAGTACTGAAAGGTGAGCTCTAAATTCAAAGCCTGGTTTCACAATTCAAAGAGCTTATTGTTTTGTTGTTTGTTTCAATGCGTTTTTTTTCCTCATTCATTTCCACTGCTTTTTCCCTCCATGTTATACTGCCCTCTCATTTGTGTACCTCTCTACTAGCAAATTAAGCAATGCTGGGATATAGGTATGAGCACTGTATACGAGTGCCCGCACTCTCAAATTGTTAGCACAGATCCAAATAAAAATGATGACAATGCAATATATAATCCAGTGGTTGTCATGGAATAGGGTAGACCAGTTACACCCCACTCTAACAAAAGTCCGTCTACCTTTAGTAATGGGACTAGAGACCTATTCCCTTCTATCTTAACCCATAAAACAAGAAATGATTTCTCAGTCACTCACAACAGGAAATAAAAGTAGTCTAGTGAGGTAAAAATCAGCCTTTCTACATCTCACCTGTGAGGGTCCAGGGAACAAAAGGTCAATAAGTATAATTTAGATATCCAGGAAGATAATGGACCAAATTGTTTACCAGTCATTTTGTAGTCAGTAGAGCGTAAAACACTAGCATAGATTTGTCACAAGCTAATCTTGCCAACCAATGCAACTTTCTCCTTTAATGAGGAACTAGATCTAGAGGACTTTGTCTTGACGTTGGTAGCACATTTGACAAACCCATAAAAGATCTTTTCAAACTAGGGAGATGTGGTTCAAAATAAAGTAATAAGACACAGCACATACATGCTGTTGAACACACAACCACGATGTTCCTGTAGAGGGAGCTGGGACCAAGGCCTCTAGCTGTTGGGTGTCCTCACAGACTGACAATACCCAAATCAGGAGCTAATTACACAGTTCTCACAAGTAATGCCCACGACCTTTCCTAGCCTCAAGTCACAATCATGGCTTAAGAACACCCACAATATGGAAAACCTTCACTGTATGACTTTCTTGGGTACAGGAGTTCTCATTTATCACGAGCCCATTTAAGGCATTTTTTTAGGACAAAAATAAGCTCCAAGTTCCCAGATTCCATCCAAAAAAAAAAAAACATTAAGAGCCAATTCTGTTCTAAGAAATTTACCAGAACTTTAATCCATAACAGTTTGGTATAAAATAAATAAGTGATACTTAAAAGACGCAAGATCTGGAGAGGTAATACCAGTAGATAGGAGCAGGAAAACCGTGGTATCCAGAGCTAGGCTACAGAGACATTAATTTGCTTCTGTTTGATGCTAGTAAAAGATTTAAAAGCCATTATAACAGATACATCATAATGATTGCACGGCTGTGTGCATTGTCTCTGATCCTTGCAGCAACTACAGATTCCACATCAGATCATGCCTTTCTCCTAGCACACCTCATTCTTGGGGAGTTTTATCTTTCAAGGCGGCACCCTCAAAACCCTTCCTGTCTCTACCAGGGATCCAGAGCAGACAAGGAACTGCCATGGGAGGGCCAATGGAAAGAGGTTATTTCCCATCCTCTTCTTCACCTACTTCAAATGGAGTTCTCTGCAGGCACCTGGCTGCTCTAGGACAACAGTGGCTGAAGTATGCCCCATATGATGGACCTTTTTGGCTCACTGTGGACAAGTACACAGTTTAGAGAGTAAGACATATTCCAGCTACAATAATTCTCTCACTTGTGCAATGGTGTAATGGACAGGAATAACCAAGCTTATCATAGGCACTGTTCAGCTAAGCAGTATCCTGCCTCTCACCATTACAAAAATAATGTCCTTTAATGGCAGACATGCAGAAAAATCCTGTGATTTTGCTCTTTCTCTATATTTGATATTCAGCAGTCATAATATCCTTTTAGCACTGAAACAGAAACTTTAATGTCATTTTGAAAATGAATCATCCTTAGTTATGATAATGCTGGATGTTCTCAGAATGCGTGTAGTCTTCTAAAAACTGAAAGATGAATATATTTTACAACCCTTCATGCTGTAGGCCTTGATTCACTTATTTGTAGAATTTGAAGAAATGTTCTTGAAGCCTGCAAAGCAAAAATGTGCAGTAAGCCTTCAAATGTGTGCCTAAGCCTTGATTGATTTGACACTTTAAAGTGTTACAACATTTCAAAGGTGAGGATGCAAAACTGTGTTGAAATCATGCTATGTGCAGTGGGTTTGAAAAATCCCTCCCAAAACTGAGGACTGCCTCATTTAGACTCTCTTAGGCTGCATAATGCAACAATTCTTCCCCACATTCAAGAAAAAGATATTGTGCATGTATTAAAATAAAAATTGTTCTCCATGAAAGGTAGTTGAAACAAAGTGTACATCCACTGAAGTAAAATATGTCCAAGAAGGATCCCTAATTTTTAAATAACGCCTTCATCAAGGAGCTATCTTCCCATAACGTGGCAGGTGGCAGGAAAATAGTGTTTAGCAACACACCCAATAGACTTATGAGAGAAGTAAATTTTAGGTAAATGACAATGCTCTCCAAAGACTGGCTAGACCTATTATAACTTCCAAACTATATCAGGCATAATAAACAACAAGAGAAAAGTGACCCCACATTATCTTTTTCAAGACTATTTTCACATGAATAGGCTTTTATTTTTATTTAATTTTGCCTGCACCTCTTTATTTCTATCCAACTGAAATCTAAGGAAAAAACTCCACACAGTCCAACAGAGCTAGAAAATATACAATCATGTACGCTTGATATAAGGAACATTATATCTTTGAGAGCAGGCACAACAAAATAAAAAATCTCATAAATTCAAAAATGTTGAAAACAGACTTCTGACAATGTAATGCCTTCAGTGCATTCCTTTCCCTGCTTTCTTCAGATATGAAGAGGAAACTCTATTTTTTTAATCTGCCTGACAGCTTTCAGCAAAGCATGGTCTTTCACATATCACAAAGGCAAAAACATACTTAATGCAAAAGACACATCGTCATTGGATAATAAAGTTCACTAACCTTACTATTTTAAAACATGCTAATGAAATTTAACATCCTGCACACTATTTTTAATATATTAAATTTTCCCTCTTTTTCACAATAAACGTATTAATATTTGAGTAAGACAAGAAATGTAGGCTCACCAGTCGTTACCAACATCCTGCTAAGCAAGAATACACGAATGCATTGACCAAAATGCCACAACTTCCATAGTATTCAAATACAGCCTTGAAGAAAATCCTATGTACTGAATGGAAGGACAGCTTTTTGAAATGCATTCACAAGTAGCTGAAATTGCATGGTAGATAAAACCTTCTGATCCACAGTTAAATTTAACTTGATGATAATTATAAAGGGAGGCTACAGTGAGCTAAAAAGATTGTGAGTATAGTACCATAATGAAGTTGCATTTACAATTCTCAAACTTCTGATTTTGATCGCTACATTGAGGAAATGAATTGATTTTTAGTGCATTTTTGGCTGCAGTTTTGTAGAACCATGTAGATTTGGCTTAATCTTCTCTCACATACTTATGTAAACCCAGAAAAATTAATTGGAATCATCAGCTTACACAAGACAAAGAAATCTCCATTTTTTATTTTTCCCATCCAGTTTTTTTACTTCCAGGTGTGATTTGTCCCTCCATACTGTTTGTCTTCATTTTAACTCATCATACAAAAAATTGATTTTATCAAACAGATTTATTCTGAGCATGTCATCATCTTCTACATACCATGTTATATCTGGTGCCAAACTGTCCGGTCACGTTCTACATCAGCCACATTTTTATTCTGCTCTGCAAGAGTGTCATCAAAAAATAGAGTGCCCTTAGAAAAAATCGTGATTGTTGTACTATATAACTTAATCATCTGAGCAGAAACATGCCTTTTCCACCTATAAGGAGATAACCGTCATTAATTTCCTCACTAATAATTAGCCAAAGACAGGCATTTAGATAAGTTATATGCAGTCAAAAATGAATATTGTTGTAACTCTTCCTATGGCATTTTCAGGTGAATTTCCTGACTGTGCTCATGTGCCTGTTTGCTCTGCTGCATCAGTGTGCTGAACAAGCAAGAAAGTAAAACTATAAAGAAAACAGAAACAATCTAAAGATAGCTTTACACATTTTTAGATTAGCATCTTACCATTTTACAGCCATATAAGAAAACAATGGGTGTGTACTCAGGCTCTTATCAGAGATCTTCAGTAACCTCAGCTGGCCCCAGAAATGCTGCAGAACCTGGTGTTTTACTCCCTGAGATCCCACCTTGGCACCCACAGCCTTCTGTCTAGCACCCAGGTTCCCAGCATGCTATTTTAGGAGAGAGGTAAGTGTCTCCAAATTAGATGCAAATTGCAAACAAAGACTGAGCAAGGAGTGGCCTAATTCAGTTTAAAAGGAAACAAGGTCTGACATGTTTTAATCTTCCCCCACCCTCTGCGCTTTGGCATGCGTAAGGGTTATAGACATCCCTTGGCATGGCAGAGAGCAATCAGAGGAGGATAAGGCCAGACATTTGAATTTGAATTTCCCCCAGATATATATTCCCCCCGGAGCCTTTTGTTAGAATCCTTTTATCTGGCTCCCAGATTCCCCACAAATGAGTACTTGCTATGTTAAGAATAAATGTCTTACCAACATCTTTCAGACTCAAATGGCAGGGACTGTCCCTTGATGTAAATATATTTATTTATTGCTCTGCCTATAATATACTTCAGCCATAGTTTGCTAGGTTTTTCATTTAGTAGTAGTGTTGTACCAAACAGTTTCTGTCATTTTTTCCTTAAGCTTTGCTATTTCTGCTATACTGGCTGTTTGAGGAGGTTAAGAATTGGGAAGCTGGTCTACAATAAAAAAATATCCTATAAAAATATACATATTTTTAATCTGGGTAAGCTCCTTAGCACAATTCAACATAAGGCTCAATATCAAGTCCCTTTCGTACAACTAAGGGGCTGCAAAGAGGCAGAAATGAGCTTTGTGGGAAAGAGGGGATAGGGGTGGTTAAAGCCATCACACCTTTTCCTATCCCCACACGCCCTGACAAAGAGTCCCTCCCCAGCTTTCCTGCAGGCCCCTTTAGGCACTGGAATGATGCTGTAAGGTCTCCCTGGAGCCTTCTCTTCTCCAAGCTGAATGAACACCACCAGCTCCCTCAGCCTGTCATAGCTGTTAAGCTATGATATTACTTCATGCCTAGCTCACAAGTGTGTTTTCAAATGTAATATAGGATCTCTAGTCATTCAGTGACCTTTGGAAAACAGAGGAAGACCTATCTTCAGTGGTCTTTTGCAATCCCGTTTTGTAATGCCAGGGTGGCTTCTTCTGCTTTGGTTTCCCTCACAGAGGAATCTCAGCCTCGCAGTCAAATCAAGAGGCAGAACTTCATTTACGTGGGTGACTGTAGCTCTCAGGTTGATTTTCACCTGGTGTTTCATGATGGAAAACCGCTGCAGCTCTGGCTGCTTTGTCAGTTGCCAGAAAATACTAGCAAAGTGATTTTGTTAGCAAGCACAACGCTCTCATCCAACTAGTAACAACATGCAAACGAAAAATTCATAAGGTAACCTACTAGATGTGAGAACTAAAGTAAGACGTCTTGTCTGTTCTTTACCAGGTAAAGTGTCGAGACTGAGTTTATAGGGGTGGAATTGAGGGATGAGGGAACAGCAGGCAATAAATAAATAAATAAATAAAATTAGCGAAACAAATGGGATGCCTCATTTGACAGCATCCTGTAAATGAAGCTACATGGGATGGCTTACGCTGATTACCACTGTCAGAGAAAGATCATCTTCAGTATCACCACTATGTTTCCTCCTTACTGAATTGATTACATATCCTAATCTGGCAGAAAACTACCCATGGTCTCGCTCAGTTGATGCTTTTCTTGGCTTTACAGTTGAGCAGGCTTGCTACTGTGTCCAGCAAGTACTACAGATACAGAGACAGAAGAGGAAGGGCGATATCTGGGACTGAGATGGACACAGAAAGGAATTGAATCTCTTCCAGCCATAGTGGGAAGCCATCAGATAGCTCCACCTCAGCCTCATTCCACATGTGGTTTTAGAAGAGATGGCTAAGCTCTCTTTTTTCTCCTCAAATCTGTTTCCCAATTTCAGCCATGAGCATGGTCTCTCCCCATCAACAGTGAATTGATGTGCTTGTCCTTATCAAGTAGGTGTTCTGTGAAAGTAAAGAAATAAAAGGAAATGATAAGGAAGACAGTGGCTGTGGGTGGGAAGTGGTCCAACAGATTCACCTCACCAACAGGGAAGGTGACCTGTGAGCTAACCCCAGGTTGCTCCATGAGTGGAAGCAGCATCTTTTCCCAGTGATTTCTTTGAAAGTACTGAGGTCTTCATGTCTGAGCATCTAATTTAGAAGAAAAGGAAAAACACCTAGCTTATGCAACAAAAACACCTGAGGATAAATCCCTTGTGTGAGGAGAGGAGAGGAGAGGAGAGGAGAGGAGAGGAGAGGAGAGGAGAGGAGAGGAGAGGAGAGGAGAGGAGAGGAGAGGAGAGGAGAGGAGAGGAGAGGAGAGGAGAGGAGAGGAGAGGAGAGGAGAGGAGAGGAGAGGAGAGGAGAGGAGAGGAGAGGAGAGGAGAGGAGAGGAGAGGAGAGGAGAATTATCCATTATCTCATTCTCCATTCAGTCTTTTCTGTTCAACAGCCATTTCCCATGATATTTAATACTCATGAATACAGGTACCTCTCGGTATGAATAAAGACCTAAGCAAATAAAGGTAAGGGGAAGATTATCCTATTCCTATTGCAACAGTCTTGCAAAATCAAGTGTTTTTCAGAAATTGCTCGTGTACATGCTCTTATCCTGTAATAAACATGAAGTAACAAAACCCACATTGAAAAAGAGACATAGTACCTCCTATTTTTTACTGGATATGCAGAGAAAGATCAGACACCTGAGGAGTCACGGTGGGTAGTTATTCATTGCCAGCTTCGGCTTAGCCTGGGTTGACTGGGTTCAGATACCTGCACACTCAGGACATAGACTTTTTTGTGTTCCTTTTGTTTTGAATTTATCCTTTTAACTTTTCAATAGTCAATTTTCAATAACCCATGCTGAAATAATTCAGCACACTAATCCAGCAGAAAACTATTCCTTTTCCCTTTTTTTTTCGGTTAGAGGGGATCACTCCTCTCATCAAATCACAACCTCAAAGCTGGTATAAAAGAGGATCTCAGGAAGTTGAATGTATTTGACTTACCTGTATCCTCTACCAGTCCTGTGCTGGTAAGATTAAGCATCCACTTTCACACAAAGGCAGAAAACTTCCCAAGGAGCATGGAACAGCTCAGTAAGAATTTGTTTCTAGTTTAAGTGTACCTTAAGACCTGCAGCTTTAACTCTCTAACAAAATAGAAAACAGGTCAAAAGAAGTACTCGTTAGATGAAACCCTTCTGCAACATTACTGCTAAGATTTTACTGCCGGGGGAACACATTGCAGAGTCTGCCTTGTATTTATCTCTCAGTATATCAGAGGACTGTGTCAAAGGAAATGATAACTAAAAGATAAGTTAGTTCAAGACTGACAAGACCATTCCGTCTATGTTGCTTGAACAGTAACACACATGTTAACCAGCATCATTAGCAAAATTGTGAATAGGAATTGCATGCCTGATGGCACTTCTGAGGAGCAGCCACAACCTAATGAGTGCCACGGGTCTTTGGTTATTGCTGTGTACTGCCAGTTACATCTGTGAAACAAGGTGAAGATAAAAGATAAAGAATAATAAAATAGGATGTCATTAATCAGCTTCTACAAAAGTAGCATATCAGTAGATAGCATTTAATAATGCATCGCCCCAAGCAGCTCGATGTCTGAACCTGATCTCATCTTCTGCATAAAGCATCTCCCTTTAGCCCAATCTGCCTTTGTTCACTTTGTGATCAGTAACATTGGACCTGCCTTACTGTTAGTGGGTGGTAGCGGGAGGCTAATTCTGCCACAATAGATGGGCTACCTTTTTGCTGGATTTAAGGAACTAACAACAAACATTTAGGTTAACATATCCCCTGTTGAGCCATAGTATTGCCAACCAGTCCACCCACTAGCAGTTAATAAGCAAGATTGCACAGGCTAGGCGCTGAAGACACATGTAAGCCAAGAGGCATCACGCAGCATCTGGGTCAACCAATGCAAATGAGCTAACACATTAAAATGTCAGGAATATCAATATGGGGTGTGGGATCCATCTTGACTTACTTTAGACATCTGCAGACAGTTTAGTCATACTGAGGGTCTTTACTGGGAGAAGAGTGATAAATCACTAATTTTGTGGAACAATTCATAAGAAAATCTTTTTTTTTTTTTCTTAACCAGAGGCATCCCTATCATGTGATACTCTGGATTGGCCAAGATATACACATGGGGCTTGTGGGTGCTCTACAGAATATATAGAAAAACAGTGCCCTTCTGGAACAGCAGCAGAAGGCCAGACAAGACATTCGGGTGTATCAAAGTTAGCACTAGATGTCTCTGAGTGAGCAACTGAATTCACAAACTCTGTATACTCTTGACACCTAAAAGTTCAGAAGGCTTCACTGAGAGCATTGAAAGAGCTTTCCATTGATTGTGATAGGAGCTTAGATGCTCAGATCACATCCACATGTAGACACTTATATTTAGGTATTTTAATTTGCAAGCCAAATCCCCGTCCACAAGGTTCAACAGAAAATCCTAGGACCTAGGTAACTTGCCTCCTGGCTTAGTTGTAATTATAAGCCCTCTTCCAGTCCTTGAAGAAAAAACTTACCCATACTTTGAAGAACCCAGATTTTATTTGGACAGGGGAGAAGAGTGCTAGACCCTAGAAATTCATATTAATTCTGGGTAGTGCTCATCCACTTTCCAATAGGAGAGCAGGCAAATCATGCTTCATTAACTTTCAATTCCCTGCTCTGATATCCCACAGAAGACAAACAAACTCTCTGGAAGACATGACTAAGGCATACATAGCCCACAGTATGATGAACCATGGAATAATATACCTGAAAATGACTCAGATTGTGATACTGAAATCCAGAAGATGCTTTAAACACCAATTCATGTAGGAACAAAACCAAGCAATGAAAAAACCTGCAATGAATAAATTCAAGTCTCTATCTTCACATTGCATATACCCCTAAGCATACAAACTGACACAATAAGATACAGTAGTATAAGTAAGGCTTTTTAGTCCAGACATACCAGTTATGAGAAGCTGGTGACTTGGAAAACGGACAATGAATTTTGAATTGGAATACAAATTTTCAACACATGTACTAGGTTTACATGGAAAGGGCTTGGTGGCAGGGGGACTGCAGGGGTGGCCTCTGTGAGCAGAGCCCAGCAGATGCCCAATGTCAGATCAGAGCCAGCTCCAGACGGCTCCAAATGAGAACCACCACCGGCCAGAGCCAAGCCATGAGTGCTGCTGGTTGGACCTCTGGGAGTGCAGATTTAAGAAAGGAAAAAAACTACTGTGCTACAGTGGCTGGCAGAGAAAGGTGAGAAATTGTGGAAGAACCAGCCCTGCAGCCTCTAAGGTCAGTGAAGAAGGAGGGCAGGAGGTGCTCCAGGCAGGCAGCACAAGTTCCCCTGCGGCCTGTGGAGAGGCCCCTGGTGGAGCAGGCTGTCCCCCTGCAGCCCACGGGTCCCACACGGAGCAGATCTCCACGCTGCAGCCCGTGGAGGAGCCCCCGGTGGAGCAGGTGGATGTGGCCTGGAGGAGGCTGCGGCCCGTGGAGAGCCCCCGCAGGAGCAGGCCCCGGGCCGGAGCTGCAGCCCGTGGAGAGGAGCCCACGCAGGAGCACGGGGTCTGGGGGGAGCTGCCGCCCGTGGGGGACCCGTGCTGGAGCAGTTTGCTCCTGGGGGATGGACCCCGTGGTACAGACCCCTGTGGGAGCAGTTCTTGAAGAGCTGCTGCCTGTGGGCAGCCCCCGCAGGTTCAGTTGTGGAAGGACGGCATCCCGTGGGAGGGACCCCACATGGAGCAGGATCAGAGAGTGACTCTGAAGGAGCGGCAGAGACAGAGTGCTATAGACTGACCGCAGCCCCCATTCCCCGTTCCCCTGTGCCGCTCGTGGGGAAGACATAGAGTAGGGTGGATGGGGGGAAGGCGCTTTTAATTTCCTTTTAGTTTCTCACTGCTGTAGTCTGCTAATAATAAACAATAAATTACATTAATCTCCCTATGCTGTCTGTTTTGCTTGTGTCAATAATTGGTGAGTAATCTCTCCATCCTTATCTCAGCCCTTGAGCCCTTCTTTTCTTTCCAGCATACTTTCTTCTCCCCCTCTTCTTTTGAGGAGGGGAAGTGAGAGAGCAGTTGTGGTGGAATTTAGCTGCCCATCAGGGTAAAACCACCACAACATGGCGTTTGGGTGTATTTGTGATTTTGTGGACAAATTGTCTCTCCGTAACTCATGAACAACAGCTTGTCCCCCTAGAAAGATTTAAACGATTTTCTTTCTAAGTGATCTCCTGAAAGATCCTGTTTGTTATCCCCAGATAAACCTACCGATATATTTATTTGCCTTTAATCAACCGGTAATAATCGTGCTCAGATGGTCACTACTGGAAAATGGTAATTCCTATACTGAAAACATAAGTCTATTTGCATTGCTTCCAATTTATATATAAATATCATCACTTCCCAAATAATCCTTTGCCTCAGTAATCCCGATTTTGATTGATAAGAATTGGAGGATTTAAATCCAGACTGAAGATCCATTTTATTCACAAGGAAGAGGAAGAATCCAACAGCTAATACATAAGGGCAACATAATGCGGTACAATTAAGTGCTGGAAGTTGAAATAGAAGGCATTATAGGTGGGATTCACTTGTTTTCAAATTATCAAAATGAGAGACTTAGTATAAACAGTACCATTTATACTCTTTCTGTTGTCAATGAAGAGCAGGAGAAGATGTCTAGAGGATGACTTGTCTCCCTAAAAGAGAGGCTGATGACAGATGAAATGAATCATACACTGAATGTGCCTCAGTTCGCCAGACAACCATGTTAGGGGACTAATTTTAGACAGCTAAAAGCAATTGCAATGAGTCTTCATCTTCGTAATCAATTACGTTGTTTGTCATACAGACTATTCCATCTCTCATGTGAAAGACACATGGTGAAGAGCAAATTTTTCATGACATTGCTTCTGGCAGGTGTGTTATATGACTCAATTGGGTAGGTGTACAGCTGTTTGAAGTCAGTGTTAGGGAAGCAACAGGTGTGTTTCAAAGACAAAACAGCAGTTCTGCAGCATGCCTGGATATTCCATGAAACTGATATGTGTAGTATTGCCCATTCTCATGAACAGGTGTTGTGTGACTGTGCAACTGAGAAACAATACTAGCAATAACACACACATTAAATACAGCACTCAGGTCTATTGCAGGAATAGGTGATGTGTCATACCAGGGCTATGAGGGCAGTTTTATTAGTTAAATAGCTGAAAGATAAGTGGAGAGCTGCAATTTTGTGTTGCTTCTAACAGAGGAAACATAACACATTCTAATTATGCCTACAGACCCTATAGAGCTATGGAGCAGGCTTAGAGCTACCAAGCAGGCTCCAAAAGAGATACACTTGATGAGAAGAAAAATAAGCTGTGAGTAGGTTTTCTTCCAGGTGACTTTGCACTGCTATTTTCAATAAACATGAACTATTTCATATATCTCACACATCTACTGCTGTCTAACACATTCTCTGTGTATTTTACAGAACCCACACACTGTAGGTCAATCACTGATATCATTCTACAGTAGGAAGAGTAAGTGCTGTCTCTACAGAGAGCCAGAACACTGACTTGAGCAATAGTGTGATTTCCTATACCTTTATAATCTTCACCCTTGACACAATTTCAGGACCAACCAACTAGCACTATACTCCGAAATGCCTTGACATGGTTGAGATGTTAGTAATGCCAAAGGCCCTGTCTTATAATCAGCCTGGATGAGGCCACAGTGTTTCAAGGGGAAGAGTTCAGCTCTACTGATCAGAGCCAAACCATCTGTCCTCAAGGTCTGAAACATTATCCTAGATACACAGTAGTATAAAGACAGTAATTACTTCCTTGGAGCTCCCCCTTACATCTCTTCCTGAAACTGTTGGTTTCCTCAACCTTGTCCTAGAGATATAAAATTGTGAATGACTTGATCTACATGATAACTTTTTTTAAAGCCTTCATGACGTCAAGGCAGTCCTTTAACTTTGCTACTCATCATCCTTTCTCAAACATCTGCTGTAACAATAGATGAGGTGCATCCCTCAAGTGCTTCCATTACCTATAAAGGCAGTATTAAGGAGAAAAGTTCTGAAGTAGACAACTAGCTTCTGGAGCTGGATGAGAGGACTCTCACCCAGCAGTCTAGATGATACTTTTTCAGGGACAGGTATTTACCATTGTCTGCAAACTCTGAAGATTGTGTGGAGGCTAGCTAACAAAGGTAACTCAAATGGCAGCAGGCTTGGCTATTAGTAGGTGCATCCCCTGCAGGGAGTATAAGGTTTCTGGCTGAAAGCAGGCGAATGAATCATGGAAATCCTGGCAGGCAGTTAAACACAGACAGATTTTCTGAAGTCAGTCCAGAGAAGTTTAAGAAACACATGAGGATAATTAGCAATGAAACACTGTAGAGAAGTGAAGGGACCAATCCCAACAGATGACCTAGCTACAGATTGCCTGCATTCAAGTCCTGAAAGCACAGAGGTCATCTCCCTCACCCGGAAATGCAACGGTACAGGTTCGCAGGAGATTGAACCTGTCTTGATTGAAAAAAATAAATAAATAAATAAATAAATACTTCTATTTCATTCTTACACCTGTGTTAGCTCATCTTGGCTCTCCCTTGTTGTCTCAACAGGGACCAGGTTAACATAGATCCAGATGTTCTGGAATTTAATCCAAGCTTTCCAATTCACACTACAACCCTAAGCAAACCCCACCACCTCTGTGATTCCACTTACTATTTGACAGAGGAAGGGAAAAGTGTTTACCTTTTTGGCTTAAGAGCTGCTGTGAGAATTCGTCACTTTTGATATAGTGCCAGAACACGTTAACCATTTGATGTATCATACTTCCAATCTCTGCTGATTCTGTTCTTATACATTTTAGTAAAATTATCAAAAGAGTTTATTTCTTCCTTATTCTGCTTTTGCCTACTATTTCAGTAACTAGAGGATGAGACTACCTTCAATAAATCAGCCCAGAGCAGAGCAGGCCGAGAGGAGGCCTCATGGCGGCCTGCAGCTCCCTCACAAGGGGAGCGGAGGGGCAGGCGCTGAGCTCTGCTCTCTGGGGACAGCGACAGGACCCGAGGGAACGGCATGGAGCTGGGACAGGGGAGGGTCAGGCTGGGTGTGAGGGAAAGGTTCTGCACCCAGAGGTGGTCGGGCACTGGGACAGGCTCCCCAGGGCAGTGGGCACGGCACCAAGCTGCCGGAGTTCAAGAAGCAGTGGGGCAATGCTCTCAGACATAGGGTCTGGTTGTGAGTGGTCCTGTGCGGAGACAGGAGCTGGACTCCATGATCATTGTGGGCCTCTTCCGACTCAGGATATTATGTGATTCTGTGAAATATTTAGGAGGTAGCTCCTTCTTTATAGAGCCTGCTAGGAAATGCATCTACATTTTGTATGCATAGATTTTAAAAAAATAAACAATAATCCTCTAGTTTTTGCTAACATTTTTCTTCTGAAAGCTTCGACATCCTTATGTATAAGCCCTAAAAAAATATGCTTTCTCTTCTGTTATCAAAAAGCAGACTACTTAGATTTTCTGCATCCAGGTATATTACCTTAACTTCAGCAATATCTTTCTAAAAATGAGTAATAAGCATAAAAAGTGCTAAAAAAAATCCTTATAGTGGTAAAAATTCTTTACAGTCCAGCTAAAATAATAGGTTCTTCAATGTCTACAAATCTCACTGCAGATATTCGCTTTTTGTTGTGTATCGATACAAATTCTTAAGCACCAAAACTCAATCCAAGCTGCATCAGCTCCAAAAGTGATTTGATTTTATAATGACATGTATTCCCATACACTAAGATAAAACCACTAGGCAACCCAGGGGATGGAATATTCCATAAAAAATGCTAAAATCTGGTGCTCACCATGGTGACACTGTTGGCCCCCTTTCTCCCTGGTCACATAGACACAGATCTCTTCAATCCCAGGTTAAGCTCAGTCACATCCTTGCATACACTGTGTATAATATTATTGACTATTTATTTTACATGCACAAACCCAAAACATCTGTCATACTGCAGACTTGCAGTGCCCGTCAGCTGGGCAGCGGGAGGGTAGCAGATAATGCATAATATTGACAGATGTGTGACGGGGTGCATCTGATCCCGCAATTTTCTGCTCGCCACATTTCAGCTAGAACTGTACAGCACATGCCAAGCTGTGCAAACCTGCTCAATGTTGTTCAGAAGTTTGCTTTCATTAAAAATAGAGGAGTGCCCTCTGGTGGAAAACTGAACATTGGAAGCTGAAGTTTCAGTGCTAGTGAAAATTAACATTTTCCTCAACTCCAAAACAATAACAACAACAAAAATGCAGTTTGCTGATAAAACAAAACCTGCAAGGTTCAGGCCTGTTCTTAGTTACACAAAGAGAAATTTTCACCTAGAAATAAGAGAGTTTACTAAAAATTGCCTCTGTTCGGGTAACCTGGAGATTATTGTTGTTGTTGTTGTTGTTATTATTATTATTATTATATTAATTTAGGTTTCATCTTTTTTTCTACTTTAAGAAAAGTCTTAGGATAAAACTTGCCTTGGTGTACTATTTCTTATTTCATCTCCAGAAACTTAAAAAGATGACCTGCTTAACAGTTACCCAAGGTAACACACTTCATCCTGAATATATAATTTAGATGGGATTGTAGAATGTGGAGCCCTGCATTAGATGACTAAATTTTCTCTACTGGTATGGGAGAGCTAGGCACAGACAAAAAGGCATCCTTTATTGACAGTATACCACAAAAAACTATTCTTGCAGCCAGGGAGAGCTATCCTGCCCCTCTCCATGGCTCTTTTTTTGAGTTTAGTGAACATCCTGTGTGAGTATGTAATCATAATCATAAAGGAGAAAAGAATCTCCTGTACTGGCAAAATTGGGATGGGAGACAGTCTGTGTCTCTTTAACGGCGGTAAATTCCTCACATTCAAGCTTGAACAGAAAACAAAAACAGAAACAAACAAACAAAAAAATCTACCCATCGCAACACTAAATGATGGCAGCTTAACCTCATGACAGAGAAATTGTTCACATCTAGCAGTGTCTCTCTGTGTTCAAATTATATATATAAAGGTAATAGACACATGCAGAGCTTAGTTCTCCAAGATGCTGAATCTTTTGGCTTGAATATAAAAACTCCTGGGCTAAAATTGCATGTATGCTTAAGTATTTGTCTGGATCACGGCCCAATGATATCAACTGTTTGTGCTGTCGAAATTGTAGTCAAAAACTAGTTCAGTTATGCCAAGAAGTTCTGCACAGTTAAGGTCCTTCCTTCAGTCTTAGTCATCATTATCATAGAAGAGCAAAGTACTCAAATGTGTGCTATCATAGAGTCAAAAATAGTTATTAAATATACTGCTAGTGTAGTCAGAACAAGATCGATTCCATAGAAGAAATATCATCTGTCTTTTAACATCTTTTATATATTTGCAACAGGTCTTCTTCCATCCTGAGGTAGAGCTAAGGCCACTAGCAGAGTTTGGAAAAAATCCAGCATGAACTTGTTTCCAGTCTCTGAAGTTTAAGAAAGCAGAATTATTTTTGTGCTAGTCTTTATTGAAAAATGCATTTGGCTGCATGCAAAAGCACAAAGACTGGTTTCAAAAGTGAGAAGGTTGTAAAACCTGATTCTTGGGTTCAGAAAAGGCTTGCTACCTGCTTTCTGTAGCTGCTAACGACACCTGCAGCACTACTGTAACAAGAGTTCACCCTGTCTTACTGTCATATGACATTTTCTACTTAAAACTTATTGCACTATGTTTTGGGGGAAAAATATGTCATCATTTCAAAAATTATTAGGCCAACATACGCGTGCAAAAGTGATGTCAGCTCTGCCTTGTAGAGCAAAAATTGTTGTTTGTCTTCAACTTGATGGCTTTAAAGACTTCCTTTTAGACTTCCAAGGCTCCAGACCAGTTATAGGCCACATCTCATGTGAAACAGATTTTTTTCTGTGGCCAGGATGTGCACTGAGACAGTTGGTTTGGGGAAACTGCAGACCCTTCAAATTCAGAGAGCAGGACAGGAATACAGGCGCCATTCTTTTGGTGTGGGTCTATGTGTTTTATCAAATAATAAATAGATTTGGTGTTGCAAATAACAGAAGAGTACAAGCAACAATAGCAGGTGGCATATGTTCAGTGCAGCTTTTATAATGTCTATAGAGAATTATATAACTGGAAATTAGAGATAAGAAAATTCAGAAGAAATTAGTCAAATTTTTTCATAATAAATACAGCCGTGCTATGAACCAGTTGCTGTTTATATAGAATAACTGTGTATTATCAGCAAACAAAAAGTAATATTAATGATATCCAATCAAATTCCACAGATAAAAAAAAATCAATTAATGATAAAGAAATAAAACTAATATTTTGTGATTGTACTCCTTCTGGCACTGAGCCTAACTTCAGGCATTAATTTCCATTCTCATATACCCCACTTTTTTTTTTTTAATTTCATCTCTGAATTAACATAATCTTAAACATAATTTACTCATATTTATATGAGATTATGTGAATAAAAAATGACAAAAAATATATCATATAGCTCATCATGCTGCAAGGAATGAATATGTGGGACTGTTGTTTTTTATTTAATATGCAGTGGTGTGTTTAAAGTTTTATTTTATTTTTTTTATTTTATTTTATTTTATTTTATTTTATTTTATTTTATTTTATTTTATTTTATTTTATTTTATTATATACTGTCAGAGACTAATTGCTTGGCAGGCGGAGCAGGGTGCGGTTGCTTCCCAGAGCCACTTCAGCAGAGTATAAATTCAATATAGGTGAAACCATTTTAGGTAAGTGCTCTAGGTCTGTGAATTCTGCATTTGGACTTTTCAAAGTTCCTTACGACCCTATTTTTGATTTAAGCAAGTATTTTGAAATTGAAGTGCAAACTGCTCTTCATTCTTCACCATTTGTTTATCAGCCATACAGAAAAAAATGAAAAGAATCATCAAGAAGGAAAAAAATACAAGGCAGGGTACTTGAAATTAAAACAGCAAATCTCTAGAGGCTGCAAGAAGGTGGTGTCATCGCTTCAAGAAAAAACAAAGAAGCAGAAGCCAATATTGGGATTTCAGTCGCAGTGATATTAATTTTATCCTATACAGCTTCTCATGTTGGAAACAAGTCTGTATTAATAAATCTGTGTTAATATAAAGCCTTTCTGTCTGAATGTCATAGCATACAGATTTTAAGCTGCAATCAGATATCATACCCTGAGCAAATCTACTACACCAACACAAAAATAAATAAATAAATAAATAAACTTGCAGAGTTGGGTTTGCAAAGAGGTGAGGAAGCCCCTATAATGACATCCACCTGTCTTATCCCCAGGATGGCCATCCTCAAGTGGTCAGGGGACAGAACACCCAGCTAAAGACTGTGTGCGTGGAGTATGTCTGTGACAGCCCTGCTCTGCAGGGCATGGCTGCACTCCATTAGAGGGCAACGCAACACCACGCTCATTAGAAAATTACTGCCTGGAACTGCTTTTCCAGTGGGAATACTCAACAGTGCATTTAGTGACCTCTGCTTGCTCCATGCTAAGAGGCTGGGCTGGGGTTTCACACCGTATGCCTGGGCATTCCTGACTGCAAGGAAAGAGATGGAGAGGAAGCTGAGCAGGGAAAATGCTTCTCTGCGCTGGCTGTCCAGAGACAATATCCCACTGATGGTACCATCAATGATCCATCCAAAGTCTCTGCGTAGACTGGAAGCAGTTTCCTAAGCCTTTCTGGAGGTGTCCACCACCACAAACTGAAGGAGCTGGCACTGCTGGCTACACCTTTGGCCACGGTCCCCCATGGGATGGACCAGGGAAGGATGGCTGGTTTTGATGCTCCATGGCACACTGGTGAGCAGCCTCTCTTCTCCAGAAGAAATCTGGTATGAGTTGCTGGGTATGCGAGGTACAGATGAAGTGAATCACCTCGTTTCACAGAATCCCAGAAAGGCTGCAGTTGGAAATAACCTCTGGAGGTCATCTTATCCAAACCCTCTGCTCGAGCAGAGAAACCTAGAGCAGGTTGTGCTCCTTTAAGCTGAACAAGGGCAAGACAAAAGGGAAACCTTAAAACAATATTTGGACTGTACTGAGACCTTAGGGTGGAGATTTCTTTGAACCCCTTACCTAACTCTTCTGGATCTCCAGAAGCATAGTTTCATGGTGTTTTAAGATTGTCTATCTCCTGCTTGATCAGTTTGTGCCTGAATAAAGATGCCAGAGCAAATAGACCCGAGAGAGGTGATAACATTAAAGGTGACAGAAAAAGGAACTGGGAAGCTGGAGGCATCCCCTCTAAACTACATAACCCTCACCCTGGTCCACACAGCTGATTGATATTATTGCCACTGTGCATGGTTTTTCCTGTATCTTCCTGTGCCTTTCACACAGGAGAGAAAAAGAAAAGATTTTGGAAGGGAATTCAAGGAAAGCAGCTGCTTTACTCTGAAACTTAGGCTTTCAGATGATGACGTTCTTTTAAGGTAAATATACATTAACTGTTTATTTGATAAGCTGAACAGAGCTTGCAATTTGTTGCTTGGCACTTAAAGTGTTCTTGTAATAGGTGAAAAAATGCTCAGGTTGTACAATAGGGAATATTAAAGAAAAATTACTTCAGCAAACAGAAAGTTTCCTGGTAAACACTCTCTAGCTCCGTAGGAGTGGTACTTCGGTGATCCAAAGTGTTTGCTTTTTACAGAGCAAAGGACAAGCAAGACAAAAGTGCATGAGACTAATCTGCAAATCTGTCATATGAGAATGTCATGACGTGAAAGTTTTTTTCTCTCTCTCCTGAAGCTGCACAGATATGAGGATGCCCAAAGTAGTGTGGTGGTTTCAAACCAATGGCCAACTAAACTCTGCCACACTGTTCTCTCCTCAAACAAAGAAGGAGAAGGGGGGGGAGAAAACATAATGGAAAATAAAATGACTCATGGGCTGAGGTAAGGATAAATTAAAAGAAAAAAGAAGAAAAAAAAAAGAAGAAGGAAAAAAAGAAGCAAATGTTGCACAGAAGCAAAGAGTGAAAACAACTGTTCTCTGCTTCCCACTGGCAAGCAATGTTCAGCCATGTTTCGGGAAGCAGAGCCTCAATACACATAGTAGGTGTTTGGGAGGACAGATTTTCATAATAAGAGTTCCCTCTTCCCAGCTTTCATTGCTAATTGTGACATAACATGGTATGGGATATCCCTTTGGCTGTTTTAGGTTAGCTAGCCTGGTGATGTCCCCTCCCCACATCTTGCCCACTCCCAGCCCACTGGCTTTGGGGGAGGTTGGACAGAGTCTTGATAAAACATTGGTGTGATACCAGTGCTATTCTAGCTACGAGTGCAAAACAACACTATGTGGACTGTTGTGAGGAAAGTCAACTCCATTCCAGCCAGATCCAGTAGAGGTAGTTGTACACAGTGGAAATGCAATAAATCTCCACATTGTCTTTCTTACAATAGGAAAAAAAAAATCCATCTTGAAGATTAAAGATAGCAGTGAGATGGCAGAGAGGTATTCAATTATGATGAAATTTACCACTGATACTTAAGGAACTAATTGAACAAATCTTTGAACCATGAACAACCAACTTCATAAAAGCAACCACCTGACTGAAGAGGTGATTTAGAGCTTTGGGAAGAATGAATATGTAAATTCATAATAAAAAGGGAAAGGAAGAATCATTGTAACTTTGGACTTAACAGCCTGTTTTGATACAAAGAAAAATCCTGGATCAAATTATTAGGGAAAAAAAATACATAAGGCCATAAATGCTTTCTTGAGAACAAAACACATGTAGGACGTCAAAGTTCCTGTCAGTCATCAAGAGAACCTGGCCCCACAGTGACTAAGCCCTTAAAAGGGAACCACGAGTGCACAAAGCAGAAGTGTGAAAAACAGGTTACCCTGCTGCTGTGGCATGCGTACTACCTGCACACAGGATAAGAGCCTGCTTGTTTTCAAGTGGAGCTAGGCAAAAGAGAGAAGACTAAAGCCAAATAATTATGTCTAGTGACTGGATATGGTAAAGTAAATATAACTAATAAGAATTGGGAAAGGATAGGGGTGGTTGGGGTTGTAATGCCACTCATATCTATCATATCAGCAATGCCATATAAGTCCAAAATTGCCTAGGGAATTGTATCAGAAATTTCATGTTTTCAATAGAATAGTGAAAGCCTAGGCTTGATGGAGAAAACATAATTAGGGAAGGACTATTTATTTGAGAGGAGTTTGATCAAAGAAAAGAGGGTGCAAAGGGAGCAGTAAGATGGTCCCAAACTCAGAAAAATGGAAAATAAGGAATAAAATCAAAAAACAGTTGTATTTGAATCTTCAGGCAGTACAAGGGTGGATACTTGCAGACATCAGTGATGCTAACTCATGGACCTGAGTCCACCAGGACACTGGACAAACTTTAGGACAACTCACTGTGTTTTGCATCAGGACAACATCTGGAAGTTCTGGTGTAGAGGGAACACCATTGCATCACAGTATTTATAGAATAGTAATTTAATAGTGGCTCCATGTGATTCATTAGATTTAAGAGCTATAATTAACACAGTTTCACAGCTGTGTATAATCACCTGCACAGCTACATATCTGTCAATTAATATTAGTAGCTTGTTCTTTGGTTAATTGAAGTATGGATTATTTTGATTACTTAAATTACTGATTTAGATTGCTTACTGCTTTGTGTATTACCTCAAGGCAATTTCAATAATCAATAAACAACTTAATCGGTTTGCATCAGGTACACCTGAAGTTTCCAGTGCAAGGAGGGTGTATCAGCTCTCATCTGATAGATGGATAATTGGTAAAATGAGTAAACTGAAAGGTATAGACAAGATGTACTTCAACTTTGATAAGACTTTTAATATTTTCCTATACGTAATCGCATATAAGCAAACAAAGGGACATTGTTTAATGGTTTAGGGACATGGTTTAGCGATAGATTTGGCAGTGCTAGGTTAACAGTTGGATTTGATGACCTTAGAGGTCTTTTCTGACTTAAATGATTCTATGATTCTACGATAATCCGGTTTAGAGTTTAGACTAA
Organism: Anser brachyrhynchus; assembly: GCF_964034855.1. Classification (NCBI taxonomy): domain Eukaryota; kingdom Metazoa; phylum Chordata; class Aves; order Anseriformes; family Anatidae; genus Anser; species Anser brachyrhynchus. The sequence goes on along the minus strand of NC_137696.1, from coordinate 121,448,969 downwards.
ATGTCCATGATGAGAACACACACTTAGCTGAAACTCAGAATGTTTCAATTTGCATATCACTTAGTTGTGAAAAATTCATATCAGGTAGTGGCCCTGAGGGCTCCCGTGCTGTGTGAGGCAATCACTATTTTCATTGTTTACTTGAACAGTTGAACAAGGAGTTCAATTATAAAAAAATTTTGCTGGCACCAAGCTGGTTGAGGTTCCACATTATGTAGAGGATTGGACTGAAATTCAAAAAGAGCCTAATAAATTGGAAATGTTGTCTGGGATGATAAAAGACGAGGCAAAAGAATAACAAGGCATATAAATGCAAAATGGAAGATAACAAGCTAGAACACAACATGGCAGGAAATGACCTAAAGATTTAAAATCAGATCACAGGTTTACAAGGGGAAGAGCAACTTTGGTCATAGGCTTGCCAAGCTAGTGAAGGGGCCTTCAAATTAATCTTAAGGGGCGGGGGAGAGGTTGGAACCTCAATCCATCCCACTCCTCCCAGTTTGATGTCAATGTCAGCGATGCCCAGAGCCTGAAGAAGAGTCACAGGTGAGCAGAAGAGCACCTGAAAAGCTGCACAAAGGAATTACAGCCACTCCAGTAGCTTCATCAGGGGTCCAACTTAAATGTCTTTATGCTAATGCAGGAAGCATGGGCAATAAACAAGAGGAGTTAGAGATGTGCGCACACCTGCAGAGCTATGACATCATTGGCGTTACTGAGAGAAGGTGGGATGGCAGATCCTCCTGGAAACTACGCTAAGGCACATGGAAAACACAGAGGTGACTGGTGACAGCCAACATGGCTTCTTTAAGGGCAGATTGTGCCTGACAAATCTGGTGGCTATCTCCGATTGTGTTACAGCATTGGTGGACAGGGGAAGAGCAACTGACATCATCTACCTGGATTTGGGAAAGGCATTTGACACTCCCCCATGATATCCTTGTCTCTAAATTGTAGAGATATGGATTTCATGGAAGGACCCCTTGATGAATAAGGAATTGTCTGGATGTTTGCACTCAAAGTGTTGTGGTCAATGGCTCAATGTCCAAATGAAAATCAGCAACAAGTGGTGTTCCACAGGGGTCAGTATTGGGACCAGTGCTGTTTAACATCTTTGTCAGCAACACGGACAGTGGGATTGAGTGCAGTTTCAGCAAGTTTGCCAATGACACCAAGCTTTGTTGTGAGGTTGACACGCTGGAGGAAAGGGATACCATCCAGAGGGATCTGGATAGGCCTGAGAGGTGGGCCTGTGCAAACTTCAGAAGGTTCAATAAGGCCAAGTGCAAGGTCCTGCATCTAGGCTGGGTCAATCCCAAGCACAAATACAGGCTGGGCAGAGAATGGATTGAGAGCAGCCCTATGGAGAAAGACCTGGGAGTGTTGGTTGATGAAAAACTCAACATGACCCTACAGTGCATGTTTACAACAGCATTCTGGGCTCCATCAAAAGCAGCGTGACCAGCAGGTCAAGGGAGGTGGTTCTCCCTCTCTGTTCTGCTCTCCTGAGACCCTACCTGGAACACTGCATTTAACTCTGGTGCCCCAAGCAGCACTAGAAGGACATGAACCTAGTAGAGCAAGTCTAGAGGAAGGCCACAAGGATGATCAGAGGCTGGAGTACCTCTCCTGTGAAGACTGGCTGAGGGATTTGGGGTTGTTCAGCCTGGAGAAAACAAGGCTCCAGGGATACCTTACAGCAGTCTTCCAGTACCTAAAGGGGGCCTAAAGGAAAGCTGGGGAGGGACCCTTTGTCAGGGAGTGTAGGGATAGAACAAGGGATAATGGCTTTAAACTAAAAGAGGGTAGATTAAGATTAGATATATGGAAGAAATTCTTTACTCAGACAGTGGTGAGACCCTGGCACAGGCTGCCCAGATATGCTGTGGGTGCCCCATTCCTGGCAGCACCCAAGGCCAGGCTGGATGAGGCTTTGAGTAACCTGGTCTAGTGGGAGGTGTTGTGCCCATGGCAGGGGGATTGGAACTAGATGTTTTTTAAGGTCCCTTCCAGCCCAAACCATTCTATGATTCTATATTCTACAATGGATTAGAGATTAAAAGGAAAAAAAAAAAAGTCATGTTTTGTTCTGGGATGCATTAACCACCATCCTGTTAGTAAGACCTGTAACTTAATTGTTTTATTTTGTTCACCGTCAGTAAGTCCTAAATTGACATATTGATATTGCAAATAAATTCATAATATATTGCTCTGTAAATATTAGTACAGAGATGACTCAGTATGTAACAACTATACTGCAGTTTGTGGAAATTCCTACCATAGCTTTTTAGAACAGAGATTTGCAAGTTCAACCTTGTTGGGCTAAGTAATTTGCTTGATAGCTTAAAATACTGCACAAATGCAGTAAAGAAGAACGTAGGTTCTTTCCTGCATATATTTGAAGTTTGCAATTCTTTCGTACTAAAAGTTCACAACTGTAATAATTCTCCATCTTAAGCAATATTGCCCCTCAGGCAATGGGACCTTTAGTGAGGGTGCATTTGGCCACACATTACATCAACAGCTTTCAGAAGAAATATAACAGGAAGCAGCCTGAGCAACAAGGACAGAGGGATTATTTATTCTTCTTTTTGAGGAAGAAAAAGGAACTTTACCAAGATGAATACGTAGTCAGGAAAAAATAAATAAATAAATAAAAACTGCAATACTGCAATATAATAATAATCCAAGCCAGAGTTCTGGGTGGGCCATAGGCCCACCATTTAAAAAAAAAAAAAAACACAATCCAGAAATCAATATGTCTCCTTTATAATGTAAAAAAAGGTTTAAAATATAATAAGATAATAAGAATAATCACACCATCAGAGAATATCAGAATGGTTGTGGTTGGAAGGGCCTCCAAAGATCATCTGGTCCAATGCCGCTGCCAACCAGGGTCACCCTGAGCACATTGCGCAGGACGGCATCCAGGTGGCTTTTGAATACGTCCAGAGAAAAAGACTCCACAACCTCTCTGGGCAACCTGTTCCGGTGCTCTGTCACCCTCACAGTAAAGAAGTGCCCTCTCATATTAAGACGGAACATTCTGTGCTTCATTTTGTGCCTGTTGCTTCTCGTCCTGTTGCTGGGCACAACTGAGAAGAGTCTGGTTCCTTCCTCTTGACACCCTTCCCTCAGATATTCATACACATTGATGAGGTCTTCCCTCAGTCTTCTCTTTTCCAGACTAAATGGGCCCAGCTCTCTCAGCCTGTTCTCGTACGACAGGTGCTCCAGTCCCCTCATCATCTTAGTAGCCCTTCAATCAACAATAATCTATAGCAGAAATCTACAGCCACAGTCTTAAGATTTCATCAAAATGCTATAAATGACGATATTAGAATTTTAGCTGTGTTTAAAACAAGAAGTATGAAAAAGTCACCAGCCTGGGACTCCCATAGTTGTTAAGTACTTCCCCCAAACCAGTCCAATCTCTATTTTTTTCATCCAGTGCATTGTTTCCTCAAGATTATGAGGTGGTACCTTGACAAAGTACTTACAATAATAGCCAGAAGTTAGTTTTCAGATCTGGGTAATGACTGTTCCTTTCTACTACCAGATAAATGCTGACATCAGTCATATTCCTAAACCTCTCTCACCACAGATGAACTGAATGCTGCCCAGGGTTGCACTGTAATAAACTATTCTCAAAGAGAAATACAAATGTGAAGCATTATTGAAAAAGAGCACTAAGATCTGTAATTATGCAGTATCCTAACTTGTTAATTACAGTGCCAAACTGTTCTGTAAGAACTAAATAAACAAAGAAATATTTATTGAAGAGTCACTTTATGGAAGACAGTTTTAAAATTAAGGCTCAGACTTTGGAAATGAGTTTTTGTTGTTGTTGTTTTTTGTTTGTTTGCTTTTTTGTTTTGATTTGTTTTTCCTGGAAGGATCATTAAAATAATTGCTACTTTTGGGTGTTCTTTTTCTGCAGCTGAAACGGAGACCTAATTGTGGAATTTTGTTTGTGATAACTAAGTGTGACATTCTCCTTGCCATTTCTCAAACAAATTAGGGAAGAAATAATTCACACTGGATCACCCCAGTCATCAGGGCACAATGTGCTTAATTCAGTATATTTACAAGGAAATCAAAGACAAAGAGAAGTGCACAACATTGTTAGATTTCTATCTCCTTCACCAATGTGAATAAAATACTTCACCCACAGTGCAGGAAACTTGGATGGATCCCCGTCCTGTCTCAATGTGCTGAAGCACACATCCCTCTTGGAAGAGTGCCCTGATCACCAGGGATTTGAGGTAGCTTGTGCTCATGAACATTTTCTTTCTCTCCCCTGCAGCCTCTTTCTGTTGGAAGTGGCTAAGACGCCCAAACACAAATGTCTCACACCATATCAGATGACACAGTGTCTATAGTACATCTGTGTGGGTCTGGCAGATCACTTCTGAGAGATCCGCACCCTTCTGGAATAGGAGGAAAAGGCAAGGTAAGACCTACACTACACCCACAGACACTGTGGGCACCTGCATCTAAACGTATAGGGCCTGCAGTTTCTAAAGGAACACTGCAATACATCTGCCCTGCTTCCAAGGGAAGTATTTAATCTTACAGCTCCAGACTTGAGGTCAATAGGGGAGAACAGCTCCTCCAAAATAATGTATAGATCACTTTTGGAGAACTCTGTTAAGAATGGCTATGTCTTCTCTATTAACACAGAGGGAATTAAGATGGATTTCATGTTGCCTCCTTGGGTGTTTTAATCCCATTCTAGTAGAAAAAAGGAATAGTGTCTATTCAGCTCTGAAAAATTATTTTCAGGCAAAACATGCCTGATGTGACCCAAACTACCAGTAGTTTCAGGGTAACTAAAAGAGTTCTTTTCATCTAGGTCACAATTTTCCAAACAAGAATACAAAAGAAACACTCCTCTACCTCTAGCACTGAACATTCTGGGCCAAAATAAGTTTAAAAAAATATTCATAGATTTATAAACTGATCAAAAGAAGTGACATAAAAATAGACATTGTGGACCCAACCTAAGAAATTGGTTTGTAGTTGTCTCATCAGCCAAAATACACTTCTGACCTCTGCATGCAAGGTCATCCTGATCATTTTCTGTCATTGTTTTTATGCATTTTTTCACTGGACTGAAAAACTCAGATTCAAAGCAATGAAGACACATAACAAAGTAATAATTTCTCTTTAGATTAAACCATCCAGATAAGGCATTCCCTTTCCTCTGAAGAGGTTACTCTACAGTTTCTGAGTCATCTAGCTGAGGGATGATTTGTTACAGCTTGCAAAGGGGACAGATTAAAATGTGTTTCATTTCAAAACCACAATATATCCTTTCTCTGCAGGCTGCACTGTCTTCAAAATCAGTGAATATCAGCCTAGCTAACTTCACAACCCAAGCTGACATTAAAAAGTGGCATACTATCCATATCAGGGGAGGTTCAGGTTGGATGTTAGGTTCTCTATCGAAAAGACAGCACTGGCTCCCCAGGGCACTGGTCATGGCATCGAGCCTCCCAGAGTTCAAGAAGCATTTGGACAATGCTCATAGGGTCTGATTTTGAGGCAGTCCTGCATGGAGCTAGGAGTTCTACAACCTCTTCTTCATGTTTGGTGTCACAGGTAGGACACGAAAGATCTGCTACTTCCAACGTCAGAAATTATTTTTCAGCTACAAGTTGACTCGCAGCTGGCATGCTTTCCTTCACTGGGCCACAGTTTTTCTATTTGTCTGGCAAACACACTTAACTGCTTAGTTTGAGCTGGATGGATCAGAAATTAAACCCTAAGAGCTTCAACCTGCAACAAATTCCCCTAGGCTATTGCTGCACTGTTTGCAAAGTGCTGATCATAGACTTCTGCCCTTATGCTTTGGGTTTTATGAACTGTTAGCCCTGTGTTTCCTACCCTATCCATTTCCTCTCTGTACCCAGCTGCAGCCTCTGCAAACCCACATCCACAGCTGTTACAGCAAAACTGATATTTTCTACTGCTCTGCAGTTACACCAATGCAGTGAGGGACAGGATTCCCACCCCCAAAATCCTAAATGTAAAAAAGACACTAGCCAAAGGTATTAAGCTGTTAAGAGCTGAGGACAGTAAAAGAGTTAATACCTATTTCTTTTTGCACTTGCAAGTTGCAAATCCAGTAACATTTTGCAGTAATTTCTCACTGCCAGCAGTAGACATGAGGAAAAGAAAGAGTAACAGCTGTTTTAAGAGCTGATTGCTAAATTACTTGTCTAGCTGTTGGCTGTGTAGTCAATGGACACAAGACAAGCAAAATTTTGTTCTAGTCACCTGAGAAGCTCATTGTCATGCTCCCTCCACAAAGCATAACTGCATGTGGGTATGAATTCAACAGTTATGCTCAATGGTGTCCTGTTTCTTAGCTGACATTCCTTTCAGTATACTTGTATCTTACTTTTGCAGGGTTCTCTTTTTATGTCTCCTTTCTTTTCCCTCCTTCTCAGTACTTCCTATTCAATAAGTTTTGTGTGAAGGTTCCAACATGTCCTAACATGTACCAGGCAAACCAAATAGAAAGGAGTCACTGTTACAGTTTTTAAAACAATAAAATACTGCAGAAAGTCAAAACACAGAACAAGGATGACAACTTAAACCAGCCATGGTCAGTAAATGCACTTGAATTTGTAATGGTAGGTGAAACAAAGCCATCAGACACATAACTCTGAAGGCAGATTTTCTGAATGAGATGAATTTGTTATATAGACATAATTTATGAGACATCTGTCACACAAAGAAAACAGAAGGCTGGGAGTATTTATTTACTGTTTATATAACAATTTCTGGCTGCAAAAAATGAGGGACCATGTGGAACCATGTCAAAGGCCTTACAGAAATGCAGGTAGATGGCACTGGTAGGTCTTCCCTTGTCAACTGGTGCAGCCACTCCATCATAGAAGACTACCAGACTGGTCAGGCACGATTTGGCTGTCTCAGATCACCTCCTTATCCTACATGTGCCTTGACATTGCTTCCAGGAGGATCTGTTCCAGGGGGGATCAGGTACTACTGATCTCATCTGCCTTTCACCTAGAGATCCACTTGAATGTGGGTCAATGAAGACAACATGTGCATATCTTAGCATGAGATAAGACTTTCCCAAGACAGCCCTGATAGTCGTGTCTAAGCACTTAATTCAGTTGGAAGCCCAGAACTTGCTGAGGTGTCCCAGAGTATCCTGCCAGACCTCCAAGTACCCTTTGGAAGGGAGCAGATCTTCCCTATGCCCTGTGTAACATCTTTAGCAGTGCACTGTGCCTTGTACATCTTGTTTCATATGAAATGGTGCCAAGAGTTTACATATAGGCTTCTGCATTTAGACTTAGGTCTGCACAGACATAGATCTACAATGGGTGAACTATGTAGGCATCCACATACCCTTTTTAGTTAAATACAACTAACTTTCATGACTTCTTTCAAAAGAGTCTGTTCATCTGATTCATTTATTAAGAAGTGAATTTGCTTTTCCCCACCTTGATCATAGAAAAGCACTAACGTAAGCACATGTACTTAGATATCATTGATATTAGTGTGAATAACTGGGTACTTTCCAATATCAGAATCTTGCAAAAGTATATCGGTTTCAGCCAGGAAACTTTTTTTTTTTTTTTTTTAACAATTATTTTTCTACAGCTCATTACAGCACTCAAGAAATCAGAGTGTTCCAAGCTCTGCTTCCTGCGCTGTGTGTACATTTTCTATCAGATCATGCCTCTGCAAAAGGCAAAGGCATTACAGGATGCAGGAACCAGAACTGTATGACTCCCTTTACAGTGCTTTTTATCAGGACCTTTTTCATGCAATTAAATGCTCCCTCTTGCCTCTTTTCCATGATTCCTGCATGTCAGACCATGGAATGGATTAGTTTCAGCGAGGTGCATGGAAAGACCTCTTAACTGAGTTGCACTGTGACAGGGCATGTAATGCATCCTCTGGTTATGTAGGTTTTATATGTCCTTTATAAAGCAGGTTCCCATTTCAGAGTGTCATTTCTACGCTGTTATGAACATGATGAGAAGCTGCTGCACAAATAAGCTTGGCTGTGGCCAAATACAGGACTTTCATTAATTATTACAAGTCAAACTGTGATTAATCAACAATAGCATTTCCAAGTGATTCTTCATGCTGGTATACTGTGACTTTAGGTGAAGCATCTTTAATGCATCTTTTCACTGCTCCAAAAGTTTCTCATTTGTTTACTGTGGCCAGTCCAATGGAATAGTCAGTGTAGAATTCACTGACTTGTGAATCAGATTTTCCTGTTTTCTTCTACATTTTAACACACTTTTCAGTCTCAATAAGTTCAAGATATTTTTTACCAACTGGACACTGTTACAGGAAGACCAGACCTCTTGTTGTGTTGTCTACAATATGGTTTTGGTATACTTTTACTTCAAGCATAAGAAAAGGTTAAAATGCTTATATGTGGTATGAATGGCTGAAACATTTTTCAAGAATTCATGGCAAAGGGCCACACGTCGCCCGTCACTATTATTATATTTAAGAAACACCTTTTCCCAGCAAACTCACATAGCAAACAAAAAATGCATTCATGAAAACCTTCAACTGTTTGTATAGCCTGTTTTAGGCAAAGGTAGCTATAGCTGAAGTCATTAACTATGTAAGCTGGAGCTGAGCCCTCATGGGAAGCAGTCACACTGCAGGTCTGCAGGCCTGTTTCTGAGGGTGGACCTGAAAAATCACTGATAGTCAATGGTGCCTGAAATATCTCCTTTGTAAAGGGAAAGCAAATTTCAGTCTGCAGTTGTGCCAGAGTGGGCAGCATTCGAGTTGGGGCATCTACTTGGACTGAAAGATGGAGGAGAAAAGCCATGGTGAGTGGCTTTCTTCTCCAAAAGCTGAGGGCAGACATTACAGCATGTGTTACTGGGGGCAGGGTGGATTTACTCTACCTGTTCTCCACACTGGCTGAACACACAGCTCCTCCAGATCAAAGACAATGTAACAGAATAGTGCTGGAATCACAGTTTTCAACATGCAAGTTGTCAGTGCCCAGCATCTCAAAACTCTGGTAGTCCAACAGCTTTCAAAGATTCTTGTAGCTTCTGCATTTCTGTACCTTGCCTTTGCATTGGCTAGCTTTTGGAGGGGCATTTATGCCCATCTGAACATCTGTTATAATTATTATCCCATTGTTTATCTTCTTGTTAATAGTTCTACTCTACGTCTGGAGTGGAAGGTGATTTGGGTTGTATGAATTGATAATGTTCCTTTTTGCAAAGCAAAATTAGCAAAAATGATCAGTACTTCAAGGTGTTTTGTACAGCTAAGAAAAACATCTATGCAAAATGTGAACACAGAATGAATTTTAATCAAAGGCACTAAGTTGTCATTAATTTCAGTGGGATTGAGGAATTGAAGAAACTGGAATTTTGCCTGCATTGCCTGGGCTCACATCAGTCTCTTATAGTTCAAATTTACATAGGGGCTGGAAGAACTTCCACATTAAAATCTCTCAAGCTGAATTTGTTTATGTTTTGAACTAACTAACTTTCCATAGATGTGTCTAATAAAATAATAATAATAATAATAATAAATTAAAAAATACAGTTGCAGAATCTTTTGGAAGTAATCTTTTTTTTTTTTAATCTTTTTTTTTATTATTATTAAATTGCTCCACCCTTTCAGGTAGTCCACTTAAGAGAGAGGGAATTGATATGTTAAATTGCTCTTTGTACCATGGTTCCGGATGTCAGTTTTATTAATCTTTGTTTTCTTCCCAGTTATTTAACCCATAGACCATGATTTGTAGGGTATCTGACAGATATTCTTTACAAAATAAATGGATTTGACTATTTAAACAGGTGTGTCATGTTTTAAAGAAATAGTTGCAGTAGTATTATTTCATTTTAACAATACAAATAAAGCTCAGGTGACTGTAGCAAACTAATGAAAATTACTGAGTGCAATGGATGGGGTGATTCAGAAGGGAATGTGTGCTTCCAGTTAAAGTCTTCTAGTCAAGCTTGGATAAACACTTTCTACATGGTATTGGGGAAAAAATGGAACAATCTTCCAAGACATTGAGTATCTGGTGTTGCTAAACTCTGCCTTCTCTCACAGTCAATAGAGAGATGCAGTCTTAATAGCGATGGTAGGCAATTTATTGGGCTTTCTTGTGATGATAACTGTAGTCTATGAAGTTAGAACAAAAAACAAACAAACAAACAAAAAAAGTTTCCACAGAGAAAAAAGCCCCCTTGCCCTTATCTCAGAACATTGAAGGATATGGGAGACCTTATCAAAAGTGACTTCCCATAGTACTGCCCGCTATACAAATAAAGAACAAAAGCAGCTCTGTTACAAAGGAACGATAATCCAATATTAAAATGTTACCAATAGCAACAGCTGCAGAAATTCTGCAGAAAACAGGAAATATTGAAACAAAATTGAATTTGTAGTTTATAGACAGTAAACTCAACTGAGCATCAGCCAAGATGGTGCTCAGTGTAGAGGCATCACAGCAAAGGCAAGGATGAGGAAGGGAACCACATGTAAAGAATGAGGAGATGTTTTTAGACCTCTGAAAGCCAACAGGTAACACAGAAGGCAGGAAGACAAATTGTATTTAAACAGAACAGAGCCGAGCATTGAGAATCTGTCAAAGTTGAATTTGTGATACTACTTTAGGGACAGTGGAAGTAAAGGTGCCATGAGGTGAGTTATATGATGCTGTCCTGGAGAGAAAAAAATAAATAAAAATAAAAATAAATCAAACATAATTCAAATATTCAGACTGAAGGGGAAGGGATACACATCTGTAGTCAGTCTACAAGTAGGTTACTCTTGTGCAACACATGGGATGACAGTCTTTTATTGTGCATATAAATAATGCTCAGTGCCACAGCCTTTTGGCCTCAGTGACCTAATGCAATGCACATTTTATTTAGTAAATGAAAGTTCAGGAACAACTTGGAGGAAAATGTCACTGTGTTCCCCAGTTTGTAGGTCATTCTGTGCATGGCCACAAGATGACTGGCTGACTTATGTTTCTGTCTCAAAACATTTATACCACTCTTTTGCTAGAGACAGAAAAGACAATTGCCAAGCAGCTATCCCAAAACTTGAGCTTTCATTTCGTGAACACAACTTCAGCACTACAGCCTGCTGATCAGCCTATAAGCTTTTTTGGCAAAGTCATTTTGTGTTGCAAAAGAATAGTCTTTTTATCTTCCCTTTCCTTGCCCTGTAAACAAGAGGAAAAAAAAAATGTCCAGAGCAATGCAGTTGGATTGTTTCATTTTCAGTCACCTGTTTCTTAAGATAAGTTCTTTCTTTTAAAATGTGTAACCCCAAAGCTGATGTCATTTATCTGCAATAAATATTGACAAAGAAAGAGAAGAGAATGTATATATATATACAACCCCAGAGTGAGGAGAGCCTCTGACTTCTACCACTCTTCCCAAGAGAGAAGTCTAGCTAGACAAAGGTAACGTATGGAGAATTTAATTTATTAGAAATTTTATCCATAGAGTCACTTGGTCAGCATTAATTGGGCATTGTGTTGTGCAGGCTAATGTAGTTAATATGTAAGTTTTACTAAACCTGGTAATTAAAAGAAAATGTATGCTTGTATTTACCACAGAGGCAGAATTTAAAAACAATTTACATTTTCTGCTTAGAAAACCATCTACCTGTCTGGGTGAGAAACACTTTACATGAAGTCTAATTTGTGATTCTTTATACCAAAAAGCAACACTTGGTCTTGTTTGCTTCATTCTTCAAATGTGAACATATATTAATCCATTTTGTATTTGATTATAGTCAATCACAAGAAATGTTTTTCTAATAAAACTTGAATTATTGTTACGTTAAATTTATTTATCTGGAATGTGGGTATATATCAGTACAGCTAGACTCATAATTTTGCTATCTATAGCTGTCAAGTACTTGTCCAAGCTTGCAGGTATATACCGTTTTAAAATATCTTTTATATCTTCTCATATACAATAAGATGATTGTTTCTTCTTAATGCAGAATGAAAATTCATTTGTTACAAAATGAAATTTATAGATGCAAACTCAAAGACAGTTTAAAAAAAATATATATCAAAGTAACTGAAGTGACAAATATCCTTACTGTTGTAAACTTTCAGACCTGCTATACCCTGAAAGTTTTATCAGCTGGCAGGAAAAAGTCTCTGCTGAGGAGTGAAGCACCGGGATTAAACAGACATGCACACACCCACAAAAAAAAAAAAAAATGTGTCTGCACTCTATTTTTCAAATAGAATTTTTTTCTAGCTTTGTAACTAGTAGATTTTTAATATTGTTTTAACATCTGATGAAAGTTGCATGAAATGTCCGAGTTTTCACGCAGAGCTACATAAAACTATGTTGCCGGTATTTGTCTCTTCAAAAGCATAGAAGTGATTTAGTTGATCGAGTAGTATAGTATTGACATGGAAGTATCTGGGAACAGTCATCTTCTGATTTTGAAACTAATGCCAAATAAATTTACTCTAAGAGATGGATTTGATTGTGTGGTCTGACAGTTGAAGATGTGTGGTAGTATTTTAATCAAGTTTACTGCTGAAGCTAGAAATGTTTTATGTTTCCGGTTGCAGCACTTTCCTTTGTAGTCACAGAAAGATCTTGTTTCTGTATGTTGAAGTTCTGCATAGCCAAGCATCCAAAGAAAAAATTCTTCTGATACACTGATTCATGCCTTATGCTTGTTCATGAACGCTTTGTTGTGAATATTAGCACAAGATATAATATAATATTAGCAAGATCTTTTGGCTAGGCATAGCCACATGGTACGTTTATGTTCTCTGGTTGAGTGAGCTCCAGTCATAAAGGAAAGTGTTTCCTACGTTGTAAATTACTGTGGAATGCTCATAGAATGTGAACAGAAAAGGGACCTCAAGCATAAGGAAAACTTCATGTAGGCCATTACCATATCCTCTGCCCAGTGCTGAATTTAGCTTAGAGATTTAGCTCCAAACGAGAATTAGAAATGGACCTACTTGTGCCCTGGCAGAGACCACAGTGCACCTCATTGAAGATGAAAGTAATGGAGTTGATGCTCTATTTGTAAATGGAAGAAAAGAAAACACATTTTCTGGACCCCTATCATTATTTATTTATTTATTATTATTAATATTATTACTATAATAAACATCAATTTCTGACACCACACATATAGAACTGACTCACACACAGAGGAGCAAGAAATCCTCTGACTTCAGTAACATAAACCCAACATAAATGAAAGGGAAATCATATCATAAATCTAGAGACAATTTCAGATATTAAACAGTTAACAGGATATTAATATTAATAAACAGCTAACAGGATATTAATAACAGTATTACTGCCATCTCTTCAAAATCATCATTCTAGGGATAAAAAATATTTGTACCACTGATTAAAAGAAGAATGAAATGGAAGTTGTTTTTACAGGACTCTGGAAACTTGCTGTTAATTCTTTGTGATGTTAATCAATCTTTTAGTTCTTGCCAGAAGGAAAAGCTCTTAACTCATTCTTCTCACCTAAAATCAACATGTTTCTTTAATCACTTAGCAGAGATGAATCGGTGAATCTACAATATTTTCATAGTAGATTTACAGTTTTAACAGTTATTATACCAATAGTATCCCTGTCAAGCAGGATTTGCTAGATCTCTACCGCTGACCTGTACTGCTCACACTGGATTTTCCTCAGAAGCCAGATCTGAGGTTTATTATGTTCAACTAATTTTATTATACATATTTTCCCTACTTCCTTCATTCTGTTTTAAGATAAACTGTTGAGTTCAAAGTCTGTCTCACCAAGGATTTTGCCAAATCTTCATTCTTTAACAACTGAAAAGATGCAATTTCATGTATGTCTTCAGTAGAAAAAAGTTATGTAATATTTGATTTGCTTCTTCTGACATGTAGAAAAAAATATTCCATGAATATGAGTGGGTTTTAGACTGTGTGCATACTGTGGTATTTGCTTCTGTAAAGTATCTTATCAGCCAGAGACCAATAGCAATAGTATTGGCTGAAGGTTTTGTTTATGTGCCAGATGCTGCTTGAGGGTGATCAGCACCATCTGATTGAGAGATTGTGATGCTGATTTGATTGGGAAACAGGGAGAAGGAAAGAAATGGAGACAACTGTTGATGTGTGGAAACAGTACCCCACTCCAGAATAAAAGTTCCCAATACAGATGATGCTTGCTTGAGCAGCACATTGGTGTGGCCCCAGTGAATATATTTTATTTTATTTATTTTTATTTATTTATTTATTTATTTTATCCAAGGAGGCAAAGATTTAAAAAATGCTACAAATTCAGGACATTTTGAATAAAGAAATCAAGAGGAGGTTGATCCATCTGTTATAGGAAACATGCAACTTTATACTACTTGTGGTCTCTGCCTCAGTACAAGGTGGAGCCTTCTCTCCGTATAAGATAGTGGTGACCATTCACCATCATATAGTCATTTGTGCATTCTCAGCACATGCAATGGTATTATGTAATGACAAAAAAAAAATCTCCTCTGTGGTGGATTTGATTTTGAAACTGTTTTGCATCTTGCTTACATATCACAGTACACCACAAATTTTATGCAACAGAGATTAATGTTTTTTTGTTTGTTTCTTCTTTGCATGTTTTTTCCTTCATAGAAATGGGCCCAATAACTGCAGTCCTTTGCCTGGTTGCTTTGATACACCAAGCTGATGGACAGGTAGGACCATTCGTGTATGCAAAAAAGTTATATCTGAGGACGTTGTATAGATATCTGCATTAGCGGGTTGAGTGATCTCGAGCTCTGCAGTTCAGGGTTGAAATTATTATTTGCACATCCTTTCCAGAACAAAGATGAACTCCTGTTTTTCTAAGATTTATGTATTAAAATTCTGCCTATCAAAAATATTCTCCTCTTTACAAAAATAATTTTTAAAATACATTTTCCTAAAATAATATGAACTGATGCTGCTCTAAAATAATTTACCTAAGTATCAGAAATCTAGTCTTCACTTCTCTTCAGAGAGGATTAATCTTGTAAGATGTAGATATCTACTATGTACACATTTGGATGTGAGCTATTTATAAAGATATGCTTAATAAGGAATGAAAAGAAATAGGTTCTTTAGGAATGCTAATCATCTCTTTCTTTAGGAAATAATTCTTTACTCTGAGGACGGTCAAAGACTGGAACAGGTTTCCTAGAGAGGCAGTCAATGTCCTATGACTGTCAGTGCTCAAGAGGAGTTTGGACAATGCCTTCATTAACATACTTTAACTTTTGGTTGGCCATGAAGTATCCAGATAGTTGGATTAGATTATCTTTGTAGGTCCCTTCCATCTGAAATATCCTATCCATCTTTAACAAAGCTCAGGTGATCTATGCCCTAAATTGCTTTTTTAACTGACTATACCAAGGGCTTAAAATAACTGGCTGAGATGTAGTTTCTACTACTGTAAATGCCATAAATTGAACAAGATGTACAAAACCTCTTGAGGGAGGTTTAGTTGCCCAAACAGAAATGTCTTAGTGCAGTTTGAGATTGCCTGGGGTGCCTGAGACATTCATGAGAGGCTCTACAGGCTGTACAAAGAGCTTTAACCTTCTGGAAAAAACAGTTAGGGCTCTCTGGGCATTTAAAATGGCATTAGGTGCCATTTTAGGTCACTGACTACAGCTTTTAAAACCTAGAATTGAGCTCTGAAGTCAAAGCAGTGAGAAGTGGGATTCATTCATATTATTGGGACATCTTAAAATTTAGTCTCTCTCATGTTGTGGTTTTCTCATTGACCATAAGGGCAAACTGAGATGACTTTTAGAAATTTACATCTATGGTATAGATGCCTAAAATTAAGTAAGATGAATTGGTTCCTAGCATGGAAATCATCACACTAATGGTGAAATTCATCTCACCAATCTAAACGTCAAAATATTAATCATCTAGATCTCTCCCAAGCTCTCACTATAAACAAAGGAAGGAGAAAGAGGTACTTCTAGAGAATAGCTTTTCCAGTCCTAAAAACGAGTTTGGGTTTTGTTTGATGAGCTATGTCTGCCCTCTCCAGTAATGAATAAGAGTAAGGTATCTAGCTTAGACTGAGAGGATTCATTTTCAGATATTAAGTGGGAAGAATCCCTTCCCAAGGAACATTCCAGTCTGAAAACTCTAATGTGGGCATTGCAACCGTTGTTCTTTGCCAGGATTCAAAACCTGTCATCACTGGATAAGAGGCAATTTAAATTGTTCATTGCCTTCTTGATCTTATGTATTTCAGAAGATGGTCTGCAAAGGGCTTTAAATTCTGATCCAGCTTCACGTATTTCCATAGCTTGCAAGTGATGAGATCTAGGGATTTTTTAGTGCTCACAGAAGGTCAAAGCCAGTACTGACGTTTGGTTCCAGAGCTAAGCTTTCTCCATGTTTGATGTGGAGACAGCTGAAGGTAGAAATATTAATTACAAATTTCATTTAGGGTCACATCTCCATATTAAAAAGATGGTTCAAATGAAAGGAGGGAGAAAAAAAGATTAAAAAAAAAAAAATCACCAGTTACAAGAATAGAAGAACCAATAAAGGAAAATTGAGAATTTCCATGCAGCTTTACTTTGACAAGAAGTTCACAGTCTTTCTTGCTTATTAAACCTCAGATAACTGGAACAATCATTTACTGTTTTCCAGGTGTTTCAGAGTAAACAAGTGGACACACCCCTCTTTCAACCTTTTCCCATTAAAAACCCAATACAGAAGCCAATAAAGAAACCGATATACAAACCGATACACAAACCAATAAAGAAACCGGTACAGATACCACTACAGAAACCCCAGCTACCTCAGCGACCAGCCCAACAGAAATACAATGGTTTTCAGATGCAAAGCAAACAACAGATGTTTCAGCAACAAAATAATATTCAGCTGAAAAACAAGCAAGTCATCCTTAAAGAACACAATGAAATAAGAAGATCTGTAGTTCCAACAGCCAGGAACATGCTGAAGATGGTAAGCTACGCATATCCACTAGCCTGTTTTCCAGATTATTAGTAGAAGATTGTAGCCTTCTAAAAACCCCACACTCAGTGAGTAGATAGGGCAGGAAAGGTAAGAAATCAGAATTTTATCCCTTTGTTTCTGCTGGCTTCATGCTTTAAGTCTGCACACTTCAGTGCTGTAAGCGCTTGTAAAATCATTGCAAAGATCTCAGAACATGCCCCAAGCACTGCTCTTAACCTCTCTCATAACCAACATGTCTTAGTTTCTGCAGTTAGCAAAACTCAGTTAAGCAACATGGCACGTCTCCCTTATCCAGGGACATCTGTCTAGAGGAAATATGAACACAGGTTTACTGCAACCATATCCATTTATTGTTGTTAAACCTGTATTAATATAGCCTGCAAAGTGAATCACAAATTCTTGCCTTATGTTTTCTCATTGCAATAGGCAGAAACTGCAATCTTTTTCAGGGAAAACTTTTACCTTAGAAGAAAAGAAACACATGCCCCGAATGAAGGAAAGTGGGCAAAGCAAGGGTGGAGCTGGGATACCAGCAGCATTTTTCTGAATTAAACATAACTGGGAAGGCAAAAAAAGGCCTAGACCTGCATAGCTATCTGGCCTCAGATGAACTTGCTTTGCTCATCACTGTTACCATACCCATCACTCTTGATATTTTTTGTTATACCTATCCAACGGGCAGATGAGCTGCTCAGTGGTTTAAGGTTAAGTCTGCACGGTAAGTCTTGCAAACATTCCCCTGGTTCAAAGACCAGCTGGTGTCTATCACTACATCTCGGCTCCACCTAGGCTGAAGCTCAAATTTGTACCATTTAGAGCACTGTACCATACAAAGTTAATTCAGACACAAAGGTAAAAGAAGGCAATAGTATGTTTTAACATTTCTATTAATCGGGATTTTCTGGAGATCAGGACTGTGTGATACTCTGCAAAATTGCTTGATCTGCAGCCCTTAAGGGCTGAAGAAACATGGTGCCCATGCCCCATGCCAGGTAGTGTAAAGTGGCACAGCTCCTTTGCTTTCTTTTGAGGAACCCAAAGCATTCAGCACTCAATGCGCAAATAATTCCCCATGTTTTTCTTCTCCTTCATGGACTGCACAAATTTGCCTGTGACTTGTTTCTTCCTTTGTGTCTTTCAGGTTTGGAATGAGAGAGCTGCTAAAAATGCTCAGAAATGGGCAAAGAAGTGTGAAATGGAAATCAGTCCAACAGATCAGAGAGTTATTGATGGTACATAAACAACATGGATCCTAAGCTTATGGGTTAATGTTGATTTGCAGATGACCCTTGTTCATGTGAACTAGAAATACGAATACATTTTAAGCTGTCGTAGAATATCTTTGGAGGATTATTAAACGCAAAAACATCATCTTTGTCAGAGAAATTCCCTGAAAGACAAACTGTTGGAGCTTGAGAGAGGGAAGCTGTGTACTTGCCCTGTTCTTGTACCTTTTTTTAAGTAACCTCTTTTAGCTCCTAGCTCCTGCTGGAGACAAGATAGCACAATAGAAGACTGTGGGTATGACTAAGTATAGACATTTTTGTGTAGCATATTGTAGTTAAAAGCTCACCAAAATCAAAATAGTATTCTCTGCTGCTTTCATAAGATCGAGTGTACTGTCCTCTTTAAAATCACAGGGGAAATAGGTTGGCATTGCAGACCTTTTGTTTAGGATGTAACTACACTCCCCCCGTCATACCTTCCACCCTACAACTTGCTTCCTTCCTATGTAATAAAATACACCTACTTCTACTTCAGGCATCACCTGTGGTGAGAATATATTGCTCTCCTCTCAACCAAAAACATGGGCTGAAACAATCCAAGTCTGGAACAGTCAGGGCTCCAATTTCAAGTATGGTTTTGGAGCAACTACAAAGAATGCCAATGTCAAGAGCTACGCTCAGGTATGGATAATTGAAGCAAATAGCAATGATACACTAGAATTATATGAGTACAATCAAGGTTGCTGAGATGTATTTATTATCAGAAAAAAAAAAAATCTCATTGATAGAATTCAATAAAATATGTCTCTGAAATAATATGTTTATCTTTGATTCTACAGCTAGTGTGGTATAACAGCTACCAGGTTGGATGTGCAGTTGCCTACTGTCCTAGGAACCAGTACAACTACTTTTATGTTTGCCATTACTGTCCTCCGTAAGTATTGACTTTTAATTTTCTTAAGATGTGATAATTCTGGATATGTTTTCAAAAACTCCAGTAGTCCATTGGTGATTTGTAGGATCAAATGCCTATAGTTTCTTTTAGCTACTTGTAATTTTGAAAACACGCATGTGAATTGTGTTTTTAACATCAGGTTAAATATTAATATTTATTTCATTTCACACTGAAACAGAAATTTGGGAAATTTTAGCATTTGAATAAAGAAAGGTCTGTCTGTGTAAGGATAGGGCATCATGCACAAGTCATGCTATAACTTTGACCATAGAGAAGACAGACAAAAAGTGAAAGCCAACAGCAAATGAATATTCACAGCGGTAAAGAGCATATCTTTGACTCCTTCATGTCAGAAGGTGGCTGCTGAGGTAATTTTCTTATGAGCCACGATGCACTTGAAAGCCATTAGAAAAGCACAGCCAGGAAGCACATAAGACTTTTTAAACTGATAATGTTATATAAAGGCAAATAGTCAATTAGTTTTCTTTCCCCAAATGCCTATTTGATTTAAAATCACAGTTCTTATATTCTATGCATAGCTCAAACTGAAACATGACTATCTATGAAAATAATTTTACCCAAAACCTGTGGATGTCTTTCATTGGGATAAAGAAAGTCAATTGTCAGTAGCTCAGAGCTACACTTTGATCTCATTTTGTGTTGTGTTTCTTTCAAATTTCAGAGGAAATAACATAATGCAAGTGGCTGCACCTTACAAAAGTGGACCAAGATGTGCAGATTGTCCCGACCACTGCGACAAAGGGCTTTGCAGTAAGTGTTTGCCTCCTTACAACAAACATTGCACTACCTCAAATAATAACATTCCCTTTTCCTTCTTGATACTTACCTTTTGCCAATCTGCAGGTAGAATGTCATAGAATTGCTCCTTGGTTTTCCTTCTAGACATGATAGTGATTAAATAGCCCACCACAACTGGCACGATTTTGAGCCGGGGGGGGGGGGGAGGGGGGGCACCAGATATGATCCATAAAATCCCTTCCAGCCTCATCCATCCTATGCCAGTGGGTGCGTTGTGTTGCTGCCAAGCAGTGAGTGATCACATCGCCAGTCTTCTGCTGCCCTCTTCTGGAAAGCTCAAGACAACTTGATGTGCATGTGCATCTTAAGTGCATGGACAGATTGTCAAGGTTCATATATGTCCATGTATACATAAAGATCTCCACATGACCCTGGGTATCGTAGACTTCCATGCGGAGCAACTCCAAGTATACAAATAGACAGGAACTGTAAGATACCACCTTTCTGTCTGTTTTCCCTTTTACACAATATTCAAGCAGTTTGAACAGCAGAGCAAAGGTATAAAGGCTAAGTAGGCAAGAAAATTAATGAGAAGATGCATGCTGGAAAATGCAGAAGTATCAGACCAGCACTGTTTTTTTCAGTCAATATTTCATGTTCTTTTTCTATCTGTTCTATTTTAGCCAATCCTTGCAGGCATCGAGATGCATTTCCAAACTGCAGAAATATGAAAACCTTGTTTGGCTGCCGCCATTCGGTGGTGAGAGAGAAGTGTGCTGCTACCTGTAAATGCAACACTCAAATCATCTAATATGCTGGTGGATGTCACTGTAGCTGCTTTGGGACTTACTTATTAGGAAAAAGTAGAACTGACCACGAAGCGCGTTCATGCTCAGTGTATCAGCTCAGATTGACCTGTATGTAAACTTTTTTTTTTTTTTTATGAAATCGCACAATTATGTCAGTCCCAAATTAGTCTAGAAGCTCAGATAACCTCTGATGTTATTTTAGGCTTTATAGAAATCATGATTAAGCTACTCATGTGTTACTTTTTGGTTTTCCTTGTGGTGGATCTTCCACTGATTCATTTCCTTTTAACAGGAAATACACTTTTAAAACATGGAAATATGTTAAATTCCACTTAACTTTCTTCTGTTACCTTTTCTTCAATTATAAATGGAATACATTCCTGCTAAATAAATATATGTTCACAAACAGAGCTTTTCATTGAAGTTGTTTATAATTTTTCCATTTGGAAAATACCTTATGAGTATTTCAAGGATCTGCAAAACTTTATGCAAATGAGGAAAAGAAAAGAAGAGCCAAAAGCATTATTTTGCACAGCCAAAATAAGAGGAACTCCTTGAATCTGCCAACTCTTGCCATGTGGCCTTAACACAAATCTGATACATCTGTATATCCAAGTGATAAATTATATATATTTTTTCTAATATAGCACCAACAGTCAAGAAATGAGAAGCTTTTTAAAACCGTTTATACAAAGAAAGAGGTGGCCTTTCCATACTCTTTATGAGTAAGTCCCTCTCTTGCTTGGAATTTATACATATATATATATATGTATTATATATATATGTATATATATATATGTATGTATAAATACAGCCTCAAAAAAAAAGAAAAGGGAAAAATAAAGTCCATGTCTCCTAAAATACTTATTAATAGGGGGATATTTTCTCCCAAACTTCCAGAAAATGCTTAGACCAGATTACACCAGCAATACGAATGTGAAACAGACTGTGATTTTATCTTCATATGCAATACATAAACCCACACACATTTTTTTTCTGACTTTAATAAAAAGCTAGATATATAGAAAACAGAAGCTCTTTATGCTTCCAGTTTATAAACTTTGACAGACATCAAAAAACGTGCAAACAGCCAAAAAAGCATCTTCTCAATGAACATAGGAGATCCTTTCCACTAATCTTCCTCCTGATGGTCCTCCCAAGCCTCTGCAGAGCAAACACCACATCCCAGTGCCACGCAGGGTGCGCTGCGGTGCCCCATCACACCTCCAGCTGCTCCTTAAGATGACACTGTTGTCCCACAGGTCCTGAGTCACATATGCCAGCCCTGAGCAGGACTGATCCCTCTTAACTACCTTCCCTTGCTGTTTTAGACCAGCAAAATTTTATTCCATAGGACTGCAATTCTAGTTCAAAGCACAAGAGGGGGAACCATACCCAGATATTCAACTGTATCAGTTTTCCATTCTGTTACCTGTATGAAGGGCTTGTCCTTTTACTAGAAATTGAAGTTACAACTCTTCCCTGAGTGTTTTTAACACTTTCCTGCACATTACTTATTACCTAACGCTGAACAAATAAATAATCACTACATATAGAAATACTTTGGAAGCAATTTCTTCCTCTTCATTGCTTTATCCTATTTCTGTCAGCCAAATTACTATCATATTAAAGCCATTTATACGATCAAATTAAGGCAATATTTTAATTTATAGGATACCTCTGACTAATTCTGACAGCCCTGATTTTCTCCCTGTCTGAAGTTCTACTCCAACCATATGCCACTATTCAGGGTTCCTGCAGCCACAAAGATGTTTGTACAAAGTGTATTTGAAACTGAAGCTTGGTGAAAATTTACTGAGACCTATGGTTTTCTCAGAAAATATTAATCTACAAAAACCCATCTCTCTTAGAGGCAGGCACATAGTTTTGGCAAAAGTCTTAGGAGTTTTCTGGACTATTTTCCGACATGTAATTCCTCCTTACAAACAAGGTGATAGGAATTGAAAATCCTTCCATCTGCACGCTTTCTTTTTCCTCCCTCTCTATCCCAATGAACACTTAAGGATGAATGATTAATTATCAGAGAATTATGAGACAGCTTCCTCCCCAAAGAGACAACTGTTGTGCCCTGGATATTCAGCTCTGGCATCTGAGCAAGGCAGCAGTAGGAGCTGGAAGAGGTCACCTGCATCAGAAGTGTCACCCTGAAGCATCATGCATCCTTCTGGGCTACTGATGGGTACCCAGACATTGTCCTTCTTACTTTCATAGGTAATTTTAAAAGATTCTGGTCCCCTATTGATGTGGAATAGGAGGAATAACAGGTGAGATGAAATGCTACCAGGATGATCCTTTTTCTCAAGACTGCAAGGAGAACTTGGCTCCCTGGCTTAGACTTAGCTGTTCATGTCCCTGGAAAAGCTGAGATGTTTCTGAATATGAGTTTCCCATAGACAGGTGAAGTAAGAGATATTTGACATTCACTTATAGATTCAGCACATCAAATAACGCATTTCTCCATTTTCTAACTCTATTTTCACAAACTTATTTTTATAGTGATACTCTGAGTGTTGTTTCCTTTCTGGTACTAGCATAGATTTTTTGATATTTGCTGAAGTTATATTGTGAGAATTCTAATGATTTTTAGACGTAATTCAGTTTTTGTAATTCAAAAAATAATAACACCAAAAGTTTCTTACAATTTCTGTTCCAGCTCCAGACATACTCTCAAGAAGCACATATGCTGAGAGGTGATAAGAACAACTGCTATGGTACAAGCCTTATCTGTGGAGAATGATGTAAGAGCACCTAAGCAGCTAACTTACATGACATGGACTTTAGGCACAGTTTTAAACAAATGTTACAAAGTGACATTTAACAGTCTTATGGCTTTTGAAGAAAGAACACTTATGATATTTAAAATATGTCAACCGCAGTCGTCATGCTATCTATTTTAGTTGTCTGAGAATCAGCCTTGGGGCTAAGCAAAATATAAGGTCTTTCACTTCCAGTGTCTTAAAGTTTTGCTGAGAGCCTAAATCTTCCCTGTTTTTCTCCATCAGTCTGATAGAGACAATAGCTCTTTCCATAAATTTTGGCTTAATATACCATACATATAATAACACCAGGTTTAAGAAACTATAGCTAAATCTTTCCACCAAATAGAAAACAAGGATTGGAAACTCCACAAGGTGATTCATGCCAAGATGCCAGAAATTGTCTAAAATCACTGAGAAAAGATAGATCCCACCAAAGACTACATCTTTTCACTCACCAGAGAGCATAGATGACAAATTTGCACTGGATGCTTACCTTTTAGATAGACACTCATAGGTGAAACATGCACCATGCCAATTGTGCAACCATCTATGTGCCCCACACCATTATTATTCCTTCAGTCCCATCAAAAAGATTGGGTTCTGGTGTTGCAAGTTGGTCATTTGATGGGAATAAATATTTAGATGATAATCTGTACATGAACACAAGGAATCTCGGGGACTGCAGGTAGAGATAGAGTTCAGAATTGAAAGATGAGAACTTGCTCAAAAAAATTGTGCAGAGACAAGATATTTACCTGACCACCACAGTGGACCACCACAGCTCAGCTGTAACATCTCATATTCACACCTGGTCATATATGGATGTGTTTCCCTCAGGCATACCTTTTTCCATAATGTCTGTATACTCTAGGCAGATCTACAGTATCTACACTTACTATTTCCTCTGAAATCCTTATCTTAAGGTCCAAGGAAGCCCAGATCCCAACCTTGGCCTAAGCCCTCACCTCAAGTTTGTCCTGCAGCAGGCTATGCAAACTCACTCACTGCTGTCTGCAAATGCATGCTTGACAAGCCACCAGAAATTCATCTTGTCAGAAGACTCAATTGGTGCCCAAGACACAAAACCGTAGCAAGATCCTTGAGTGAGACCATGCAGCAAAAAGCCAGCAGAGCCAGGACAGGACGAGGCTGTTCCCCACCCCTGCTCCTGGCTGTTCTACACCAGGCTGCCAAAAAATGGATTCCTCTAAGTGCAAAGGCCACGGTTAAATTGTTAAAAACAGGAGTCGGGATCTTCTCGTTAAAAAATATATTTGACAGCTCCCGTCTCCTCTCCAGGCTGCAGGAAAGACTTTTAACCTGCCTGCTTCAGTCTCTCCAACTGCAGCACAGAGATAAACTGACATAGCCAGGGGTGAGAAAGATTAATTGGGGAACACTGAGAAAGCACCTGCGAAGCACTAAGGCCCAGTAATTATAATATGGCATTCCGTAGCCACACCTCCAGTATAATTCTATCTCAGTTTAACCACAAGTCGAGGGGACACGGGAGCAAGGAGATAGAAGTAAGGAAATGCCACTCCCTCCCGCGAGGCAACATCTGCAAGTTCATGGGCTGGCCACTGGGCTCGATCATCTGGTTTGGGGTCAGTGCAGTGCAGCCATATGGCTGTTCCCTATGACTAACAAAGCTCTTCTGATTCTGGCATCAATAAGTCTTGTGGAAAAATAATTTTTAGAAGTTGAGCTAAATTGGCATGGAAATATCAGCGAAATTGCACACATTAACTCTTCGTTGCGTTTACTGGTGAGCAACCCAATGTGCAATGTGTAAGTGAGAATAGCTCTCTAAAATGCTTATCACAATTTATTTCTTTTTCCTTAGCAACTGAAATGATCATTTCAAATCAAATGGCATTATTGTCTTTCAGTTTGGCATCATCAACACTCCCTCTCTGCCTTCTTCTCTTCTCCTACTTCTGCATAAAGTGGTGGAAGTAAAAGATGAAAACCCAAGCTAAGTGAAATAAAAATAAGGGTTTTGTTTATTTCATTGACAAACTTTGAATGAAACATTATTTTATTTTATTTATTCAATGTAAAACAGATTTTTTATTTTTTATTGTTTTATTTTAGGACTTGCTTAACTATTCACTTCTCCAAAGGACCGTTGTTTTTAAAATAGCAATGGAATCTACAAAGGAAGTCACTGAAATTTTTCACATCAGCCATTCTAATTAGGGACATGAACTTTCTATTAAGATAGATGATAGGATGAGAAATTTTTTCTTGATCACAAAATTCAGAACCAGTCTAGTGTCCATTTTACCTACAGATCTCACCAGTGCCATGAGATATAAAAAATTATAATAATAATTTTCAGTCTACTAGAACTTGTACTTGTGTATTAAGACAGGTTCAGAAAAAATAATAAATGGGATATGGAATCTATATACAGAACTAATATGCAGTGTTAACCAATTATGTACTACACGATTTTAATTTTTTTAATAATTTTCAGATCTCAGAAGATCTGCCCATGCATGTATTTTATACCATTTTAAACTTTCATTGCATCTGAGATCATTTTTGTTGAAATAATATCAAAGGCAAAATATTAGGTTCATTTCTAGAATGAAATCATTTCATCATTGTATGGTAGACAAAAGACAAAGATGAAAATACTCAGGTCTCCTGACTCCCCACACTTTTGTTTTGTCTGCATTTCTTCTGAGACACAGCTTGTATACCGAGGGAGAAACACAAAGCATTGTGAAGCCAATGAAATTCATCTTATCTAATTTTAGACATCCACAAAATGGATTTTACTTTATTTATTATTTTAATTTTAATTATTTTATTATCATTTAATTTTAATTATTTTGCTTTTATTATTTTATTTCTTCAACACACCTTACCCTGATGATATTTATTTCAGTACAAATCTTTATAATGTCTGCTCTGATGTTCCCTTATTTAAATTTAAGTTGCCCCAGTTCATCTGCTGATAATCCTGTTCCTATTCAAACCACTGCCTATACTGACTTCACTTAGGACTTGATAGGGCAGGGCTGTCATTTCCCAGTGTAAACATATTCCAGAAACCTACATTGAAGATAACAAAGTAGACGTAGTTTAAACCGTGTTATTTTTGCTTACAGCATTCTTCACGCAGGTATTTATGACAACCACAATTTGCAACAAAGCAATTCCTGAATGGTAAAAAAACCTGTTTATTTTGGCAGAGTTGAAATTTAGCTCTTGTGATTTCTGTGCAAGTTTGAAAAAAGGACAAGTAAGGGGGAGATTCTAAGCACTTCTGCTTCTAAAACACAAAAATTACACGAATCTAATAATTTCACAGCAAGAATGGATTCACCTCTTGTACAGCAGTGGCTGTGTAGTTCTGGCTGTATGATGTAATACCACCCAGCAACGTATCAGAAAATGTGAAAATGTCTCCTATTTACTTGAAGTAGAATCCTAAGTTAATGCTTTAGGAGTAGTGTCCTGTGCATGTTTCACTATTTCATGTGTCAGGAGATGTTTCTTGAAGTACTGGTTGCTGCAAGTGAAAAAAATATTGTTTTGTGTTTTTTTTTTCTTTTTTTCTTTTGTAGGAAGGTAATGCATTAGTAATGCAAAACTGTGTTTTATTAAAAGAAATCTGAAAGAAAAATGAACTTTAGCATGAACGTTTAATATTCTACAATTTTATCACGAGACCAATTAATCATTCAGTTTAATCATGAGTTCAAAATGTGCTTGGCATCATTCATCCCCAGTCTGTGGCTTACCAGCAAGTCCCCTTTAAATTTTTTTTCACTCTTGAGTTTGACTCCATATATATTTATTCATCCTGATGAGGAGCACAAAATACAATACTGCTCAAGCATCGTCTGAATGTTAGAAATGATTCATGAGAATATTTTTGTCAACACAGAGGTGTGAAGAGTCATTGCCTTGCAACATTTCTGTGCTGGCAGGTGTTTTACTGCACAGAAGCTTATAGCAGCAGAATGCATCCTTCAGGGATTCTTTTCCAGTGTTGGAAAGAGATGTTATCGAATGAACTCTTTTGCTACTAGAAGTTGTGTGTCCAGCTAGGAGGGATTTGGCAGGATGCTCCATTGGTATGTGAATAGACTTCTCATCTACAGGTAGACTAGCTCAAAGTCAAGTTCTCTTTTCACCACTTTGACCTGCAAGGCAACGAGAGTCTAATTATATGAGTCTAACCATGAATATGTTCAGTAAGAGTCAGAGCCTACTAATTGGTTGTAACAACAGTGTATGTCAGAGAAAGTCAGCTTCATTCGATAAGGTCCAAACGAAGATCTGGAGGCAGCTCCAACAGGCTCCAACTCTTCTGGGACAATAAGGTGCAGCTTTCATCCTCTTAGTTCAAGGCAAAATCTAGGTATTTGAGACAATGGCAGGAAATGAGGGAAACACCCTGCGTCTGAAAGTTTGGTAAATCTGGATGCATTTTACTGACAAGCCTTTCCAGATCAAAATCTGGTTTTGAGTCTCCTCCCTGCTATTTTTTTTCCAAAGCAGGCACTATTGTTCCAGCACTGTGGTTATCTAACAGGCTTTCCTGGAATTCTGTGGCTTGTGACTGTCTGGAGAACTATTGTTGCAGGTTAATGAGTTTTATTTACCACTTTACTTACCTAGAGGAGGAGGCTGAACCCTTTATGCTTTCTTATTCCTCAGTCACCTATACTGAATGGATTTTTTACATGCAGAAATGGTGTTATCTAGTACATTGCTCTCTCTCAGCTATTCCTAAGAGAAACTAAAGCAGACCTTGTTTAAGATACCTATTTATTTTCATTACGTGTTTGCCTTTAGCTATAAATAACAGGCACAGGATGGTGTGGACATCTTCAGGATGTGCTCAGAGTACTAGCATCTAAAAAGTTTTTTTCAAAGCCTATTGGAGACAATGGAATGAGTAGGTCTGATCAATATCTTCCAGTGACAAAAAACATGGGATGTTTAATTTGCCAAAAGATACACCCAAACTTCTCACTGCTATTCACAGTGAATTTTCTGATAAGTCTCCTTACTATTTTATGAATGGCATTGGACATTGAAATCAGAGCAGTAACCTGACCAGGTGTCCTAAAGACTTCTCAAAATACAGACTGATGCTTTGACACATCTTCATAACACCCTTATCTCAGCAAGCTAGATTTGCAGTTAAAACATTGGAGCTGGAACATAACAAGCAGGAGTCCTTTTGCCTAACTTTTTCAGGACACTGGGATAAGTCAGGGCCTGATCCTCAGACTGATGGAGGTTAATACTTTTCTTTGTTTCAGACACCTGAACACAGAAAATATGTTCTCTCAAATTAATAATAGACCGCACAGCTAAACTAATAAAGTTCTGTGTGAATTTCAGGTGGGATTCATCTCACCTAACTTTAAAAGTCGGTGGAGTTAGTCCTTTTTATAGTTGAGAGAAAGAGCAAGAAATAGAAATTGAGAAAGAAATGTCATATCACCAACTTTTTGCATCTGTATTAGGATAAATTTAATTGCTCAAGTAGCTATTTCCCTGATAAAGGGAGCACCAACTTACTAGGGTAAATAGATATTTATAGTGTAGACATTCATTTCTGGCATGTCAAGCTAGAAGCTAGGAACTCCACATTTTCTCTGTTAATAATACAAGAGATATTATTGCAGAAATCTTAAAGACATTTGAAGTGTGCTAGTATGTCTTCTCTTAGTCTTTTCTTGTTATAAGTAAAAAGAAAACTTTCAAATTTTCATTCTAGGTCATTGAATAGCAGGCAAATATGCTGCAGGTGGGTAATTACCCACTTTAGACAATGGTTATTTGTCCAGTTCTAAACAGCTGAATCTGGAGTCTCCTTGTGGTCAACAGGGAGAAGAAAAGTGAAAATAGTCCAGAACTTGTAGGATGAAGCATAGGCTTGGAGAAACTTCAGACCGTAAAGGATTCACTAGATGTTTAACGTACTCAGTTTTCTGTGGTAATATGGGAGGCAGTCCCCTATAGCTTGAAGCAACTCTGCAGGGGGAAAACTTGGATGCATTAATTATAGAATGACTGCAAGCCTTCAAAGCGATGCTGTAGTAAAATGTTTCTTTAGGATATATCACACATTCCCAAAAACAGAAGTTTTAATGCTATCTTACAGAACATTGGTGAGAATTGACTTGAAATCCTATTTACAATTCTGGTTATTTCTCATAAAGTGAACTGAACTTGAGACCAATACGAAGAGATATTAACATATTCAGGAAAACAGACAGTCTGCAAAATATCAGAGAAAACAGAAGATCCCCGTTGATAGGCTGAAAGAAAAAAAAATGAAAGGGAGATATGATTGCTGTCTACAGATATCAGAAAGGTAAAGAAAACGAGAGAGACACTTGAGCTACCAGGTATTTTTGTCACCAGAAATAGTTATGTACACTGTATGATTAAAATTAGTGCAGAACTAAGCTCCTCAGTGCTAAAACTGGAAAGATCATTAGCAGCATCCCAGCTGACTGAAGAAGGACATAAAACTTAACTTCACAAATAGACGGCAAAACTTTTGTGGAGGGGACTTCGTGGTAAGCTACCCACAATTCCAGGAAGAGCCCCCAAAGACATAAAAATTCTGTGTTCCTAAACAGGCAACTGCTGAGTGATAGAAGAGATAGAAAATGCAATGACAATAAATAATGTGTTGTGGAAGCAGACACCATGCTTCTTCCACAGATAAAATTGGCTGGGTGTTCATAAGAAAATAAGTTCATTAAAAGAAATGGGAAACAGAAATGGGTGAAGAATTAGGATGGAAAAGTAAAGTGAGAGCAATCATTACAATGTGAAGGCAGGGAAAGAATGAAGTAAGAGGGAGTTCATCAAGATAAAAATGCAGAAAGTTCTCTGGAGAGGCAAAAATCATAAGAAATATGAATGAACATCCATCCAAACCTAGTATTTAATAACAGCTGTCATTGAGCCACCACCTGCCTGTGGGAACCCCATTTTGTCTCGTTTTGTCCCCTGTCAGTGTACCTGTTTCCAATCCTGATTTTTGTCCTGCCTCCTGGATGGGTCTTTTGCACTCCCCCTTTTATGTATGTGTGTATGTATGCGTTAATTATTTATTTATTTATTTATTTTGTAATCAATAAACATAAAGATGGGTGCTTTAGAAAAACAGCAATAACTCAGATCATTTTTACAGAATATTGACCATAATATATCACAAACCAAGTTTACAACTTTGAAGGTCAGTTTATTCCTGTAGTCTCATACTGACTAACAGTGATTGCAGATCTAGCTAAGCAGATCAGTTAAACCAAACAGAATGAAATATTTGTATCTAACCTTATAAGAGTTATTTAATGGTGGTAAGCATTTATTTTAGATGCACCTGGAAAGTGCCTAAGAAAATCATGGCATCTAACTAGTTGTGGCATGAAAACCTCATATCTTCCACAGGTTGGCGTGAGCACTTCAGAGACTGGACTTTTCCACTGAGATTATTTTTCCAGATATACCTGTATTTATTTGTTCTCAATTCATTGTAGTACCTCCAGTGCTGGCTTGGCCCGGATGGGGCGTTGTATTTTAGATAGTAAGCTGGGTTGCAGTTGTTCATTGAAATATTGCTTGGCCCATTGCAAGGAAATAATAAATTCATCGTGTCAGTTCAATAGAACAGGACTACTTCTGTGTATTTGGTGATTTAGTACCTATTTCCTGGTAACTAAAAAAAAACAAAAAAAAAAAACAAAAAAAAAAAAAACAAAAAAAACAGTTATATAAATTAATTACGAAGCTCACAAATCATTTCCTCCATTTGGTCTGCATTCACGTTGCAAACAAAGAAGTCCCTATTTGCCTAGCATTAAGGGAGCTGAAGAAGATGTTAGTTGTACACAGGAAGAAATAAACAATACACGAGTTTCTTGTAGGAATTTATTTTATGTGCAGACTGTTCTACCCACATTTGAAGTTTGTGCCAAAGTCATACTGACCAGAATGTGTGGATCATTTTTAACATACGTGCAAAATACATAGTTTATGTTGTTTTCTAACTTTTGGTGTGATTCAAAGCTTAAAACACTCGCTGAGCCATTGAAATCAGATATGAACTATCTCTCTTGACAAATCCTCATGTAGGTCAGACCAATTATTTCATGAGTGGCTGCTAAAAGGTATCTTGCTGCTGTGCCACTAAGAACATTATAGGTCAGGCTCTGAGAGGCTGATGTTTATATAAATGATGATAGTACCACACATAGCAGGAGGTCTTCTGGGATCAGCTCCCTGAAGCCTGTTTCCTACAGTCTCAGACTGCAGACACCCTCTCCGTATCTGGCTGCCATGGATGGGCTGTTTTACAAAAGTAGCACTGGGAGCTATATTAGCCAGGGAAATTGGAGCTAACACATCTTTTCATTGAAGAATATTCCCTAAGCACCCTCTTTGACTCTTCATGCATGCATTGCAATTACTGCTGCAAACCTCGCATTATGTAGCTCACTTAAGATTGCTCTACCGTTTGTGTACTCTGCAAGATTTAGTGGAGAGAGAAGTACTTAACCTTCTCAATGGGAGGGCACAATGAAGTGGCAGAGACAGGAACAGCCCTCTTGCTGAAACGGAAAGCACGCCAAGTTGCTTGTAGTCATCGCTCCCATGATGTAGCCTTTCTGTATAGCAAATTGGGGCAGGTGGGACCTTTGCAGCAATAGCACAGCAATGTACTGAGCAAAACTGCAACTGTAAAAGACCAGTGGGGGAAAAAAGGAAAAAAAAAAAAAAAAGTGAGAATTTATTGACCTGAAAAGGGTTGATCTAGTTTTCAGTAAACATGAAAATGCAAATCAGAACTGTTATTCACAGGTAATGAAATGGAAAAATTAAAACTTAGAAACACAGAAAAATGGTAAAAATCTTGATATGAAAACTCAAATTTCCTGGGCCACAAGACAGGGACTATAATGCAGCATGTCACAGACAATCTAAAGAGATGAATACGCATACTGTTGCAGCTACATCACCTGAAGTCTTAGCTTTGTAGATTCGTTATTTCTCGAAAGCACTTTTCTTCGCTATTATTCCTCACAGGGAAACAGATCCACTCTCATATTTACAAATAGTATCCCAGACTTAAAGCTTTAATCTCATTTATACTGCTTTTCATTGCTTCCTCAAAAAAGTAGATAAAGCTTTAAGGTGCATGTAAAGCATCCACCTTCCTGCATTAGTCTTTTATTTATTTATTTATCACAGGAGCAGTACAAACTAGCCCTTTTTTAAGGGAGCATGAACCCATTTATCTTTTGTAAACATCTTTCCTGCAACTTTGGGATACACCTCAACCAAAAGCTTCTGCTTGTGCATTTCATTCCTTCTTCAGCATGCTATTGCAGTAAAAGTAAAACAAAAACTGTGAACTCAGTGTGATTTTAAATAGGAAAAAATAAAAACCTATATTTACTTCATCAATAGAGACCCAGTAATAACCAAATAAAATTTTACTAATTTACATTAGTGAGTATAGGAAATCCCTTGTTTTCCAGACACTATATAAAAAATTGGGTTAGGGGCTAGTGTGAGTGATATGGATCCAGACAAGACAAATTTATTGTTGTTATCTGGGGAGTCGGAAAAATGCATTCAATGTCACTTTCCCCTTCAAGATGAAGGAAACTATTTAAGGACTGCATGTACAAACCTTGTTTATTGAGCTGAGCTTTCAACTTGAGATGGAGTACGTGTCAGGAGGTGGACTCTATCATCCTTGAGGGTCTCTTCCAATTCGGGATATTCTGACCTGTTGTGCTGACTCAAAACATTACAAAAGTTAATGAGTCATTAAATAACTCTTCTAATGTGACACCACAGAAATGGGATAAATGTTAATGTTCTCAAAAAAAAAAAAAAAAAAAAAACACGTATTCAGCTCAAAGTTCAGGAGACCAAGAAATATTTTCTGTCACAGCATGCAGACAAGATGCACCTTATCCTACCTTTCTGGTCACAATGTCCACACTAAAAGCATGTACCAAGAAGTAGTTTAGAGATTGGCATGCTCTCAATTCATTGTTAAGGTATAAATCCATGCTGAGGGATACCTATAGCTCAGACATAAATAAAACAAACTCAGTGTTTTAGCCACACCAGCTTCTTTACCAGACTACACTGGGCCTCTTCTAGGAGACATCCTGAGACTGATTTGAGTCTGAGATACCCAAAAAACATGATCAAAAGAGCATCAAGTGCTAGGTCCTTGCATTCATTTGACCTATTTAACCTGTTTGAGATACTTTCTTTTAAGATGAAATCAATTTATCTCAGAAGATCCTATTTCTCACTCCTCACTTAAAAGGAAAACATTGTTGGTTAGGTCAGATACAGAAATCTATGGTGTATATCTGGTAAGATGAACACCACTCCTAATTGTGCTTGAGCAATAAACTTCCTATTTTGTAGGAAGATTATTAAACACAGATTTTTTCTTGTTCTTTAGGTAAGGATATTGCTCAAACTACTCCTTTATCTCTTGCTTTTATTAGTTTGGAAGACTGAAAGTTTACCATAACTTTTCACACATTTATATTAAGGTTGTGATATCTCACCAACACCACAATTTTCTGTCAGACAGAAGTAGGATGAAAAACCCAACAGCCATTTAAGACAAATACTCAAAGTTAGTTGAGAGATCCAGATGTGCAACAATACTTACCAAAGAACATCCTCACTTCTTCCACTTCCATAAGCAGTTATGATTGGGCTGAAGCTAATAGGGAGACACAAAGGAATTTTTTGACATTAGAGACTGGCTACTCAAGATGTGTACATTTCCAATTGCACCACGGAGCAGTTAAACGCACATGTAAGGACTGCTGGACTTTGAAATAAGATGTTGAACGTGGCTGTTTCCCATCAACTGGCAAGGCTGTGTCAGAAACAAGACAATTAAAAATAAATAAATAAATAAATGTGGGGATGATAGAAATGATAGAGACTGCCATTGGCATTACTTGCTTCAGCTGTGAAAGAAATCAGGTCATCAAGCAGGATCTACTTTCTCCTGCAAAGTTTCCATTCTGATGTAGGGCTGCAGGATCAAGATTCATTTACTGGGCACAATAAATGAAATAAATATTTGAGTACATAAAAAGTACTTTTCCAAATAGGAATTCAACTAGGAGACTATTCTGCATCCCTGAAAGAATTTAATCCCACATGATGTGGGAATTTAATCCCACATCATGTGGGATTGCTCACATCATGTGAGATATTCACAGGGGAAAACATGAGGCAACAAACAGTAAGAGATATTCATGGTTGAACTGTAGGTTAAAAAAAAAAAAAAAAAAAAGAGCTTTACTCGTGATTTTGTTCTCATTTAATCACTTCCTGTGCGAATGAAGGAGCTTACAGCTCTTTACAATCAAATGCTGCCGTCTGTTTTATCCTGTGGCACAGCAAGGATGATCAATAGCTTTTTAACAAAGCTCTGCTTCCTCTCTTTGAGCTGTTCGAATTAAATACAGTTGCTAAAAAGGAAAAAATGTGTATATGCTCATTTTAGCTTTGCCATGTAGAAGTTTGATTCCATGATAGACCAGTATGTTCTTCTTGTTGAATAATTTATTTTCAATTCCAAAGCCACCGACATTTTCAAAGAGAAAAGGTTGAGATCATTTTAAACTTTGTACAGACAATGGTTTAATTTTACCTTTATGCTAGAAATCTGAGCAGTGCCAGGACTTTTATCCTACCTGAAATTACAACACCAGTGACAAGCAGACACAGTCCAGAAATTATCATGAGCAGGACACCATACCTAAAAATCACCTTGCGTCTACCACCCAGTTTGGTGGGCTGAAGACTGCAAAACATGTAAATCAACCTCTTTTTCATGGGATAAGTTTTTATGAGATAAAGTCCCCTACAATACAGTTTAGGCCTGTTTTCCAAATATGGGATTATCAGAGGCCAAGGTATCAATATCACATCAATAAAATGTTATCCCCAAACCCACAAAATTTTAAGATTCAGTACAAAGTTCGACAATCGGTGTGGATCTCAAGGATAAGTGATCATCCTCTCATAATTTTAGTGAAATTTAATTAATTTTCTTATTCATGAGACAGTTTTAAAAATGAGCTTTTTAAAACCATATAAGAAATTTGGTGTGAAAACTTTGGCTGTCTGAACTAAAGAAAATTCAAAAAGCAGTAATTTAAATTGAAAAATAGAACTGTTTTTTCAAATTCCTCTTTTTAATATTCTACAGCTAGGGAGATCCTTTTTTTTTCTTTTGAGGAATTATAATTATTTTATTTTTAAACAGCAGTTCACAATGAGAACTTGTGCCCTCTTTATGCATGTTTCATTCAATATGAAATAGGAACAAGATTCTCTTTGCTCATCTTATCCTATTATCAACAGATAAGAGATTGTCCATATTTCATATAACATGAGAAATGATTTACCTTTCAAATGAAAGCTACATTTTGGCGAAATGACTGACTACAGGAAATACAATTGACTGTAGCTGTGTTCCTCACTAAGTGCAACAAATCAGGCTATGTGAGCTTTTCTTCTAGGCTACTTCCTTTTTAATATATATATAAGACAATAAGAAACACATCTGTTGCTAAATGAGCTGTCTCATATTACCAACTGAGAAGTATGTAAGCCAGCATTTCATACACAGAAATAGCCTTGGAAATAGAAATCGCAATATTGGCCTGTAGTGTTTCACTCCCATAGTGGGTGTGACAGGTATTTTGCCTGTCTCTCTCTCTCTTTTTTTTTTTTTTTTTTTTTTTGCTATATCACCCAGATCCACTGAATTAGGCAGCTGTGCTGAAAGAGACCGCCCTTTATCAGGCTCTTGCAGCCTCTGACTCTCCTGCAATGCCTTCAGCCCTTGACACCAACATGAGGTTCAAGTTCTCGATCCTCGCTCTTCTTCTACAAGTGGCCATCATTGTTTTGTTTGGGATATTTGTGGAATATGAAACTGACAATCAGTTCCAAACATTGCACCCACGTAAGTACTGCTGAGGTTTATAGAAGTTAGAATTTCTTTAAACTAATTCTAACCAAAATTTCTGAATAACTTACAAGACTGACCAACATAGCTTGAAAAGGAAGGCAATCTTTGGGGCAAACAAGTCTTTTTATGAGGTGTGAAAGCAGCAGACTTTAGAGATAAATTCAAATTGAGCATATATAAAATTCTAATAGTAACTAGGGGCTGAGAAGTTAGCTGTTTTGGGAGAGTCCTGAAAATAGTTTTAGTGTTTGCATAGCAGGTTCAAACAATTTAAGCATTTTCCAGAGATGCATGATGGTGTTTCTTGCCAGTCCTTCAGTTCTGCTTACTGTATTAAATGGTGTAAAATAATAAAATATTTCATTACTGTTATCCAGGTTTCAAAAGGTTGTCTTTTCAGAACATGTAAATTGGGCAGCACAGTCATAATCAGTACAAGATAAATTTGCAGAAACTGGGCTCCACGGAAGGCAATAGTTTTTGTCACAAGGTGGCTAACTCCTTCCTACCTTTCAAAGCACGCCAGTGTCTTGGCTGTGGGCAGTAACAGTTCAGCCTGCAAATTTTTCTATTGATTTGTTGTTCCGCAAAGGCTCGATGAATTTCAGGGAGAAAGCATTTAGTGTGAGAAGTAGTTGCTGACTTCTCCCATACCCCCTCCCTCTCCTGCAAAATGTTGACCATTGTAAATAAATAGACAAAATAAGTTTGCAGAGGAGCATCCTGTGTCTTGCTTGCAGTAATGAATGTTCTCTGTTCTTCTTCTTGGCTCGGACATCTTAACAATTTGTGGTCCCGATTGCAGTCCTCTTAAGAATGATTATAACGATACAGAAATTTTTGCCTGTATGTAGTACTCAGTTAATTTTGAATGCATCTCTCTCTTTGTCTCATTCCAAGGGGCCTTTCTGTGACTTTTATGGGGAAGATGGTCTTGGGGTCACTTCAATCCCCATTGGTCATACATTTTATATTCTCATAGTGAAGATTATCCAGTTGAGACAACAGTGAATGCTTGGCATAATTCAGCTCCAGAGGCAAGTCAGCTGATGAATTAGGGACTAATTACTCACATCTGCTATACTGCAATGTAGCAGTATCCTTGATATTAATTTTGTGCAGTCGATTAAATTTCTTTTAGTCATATATATGCTAGCAACTTAGCCTATGCCAGAGCTCATTCTCTCTCCGAGATAACTTGGCTATGTCCACAACTATACCAGAAACCACACTAATAATTTAACAGCAGAGACAATTGTACTGTGGCACTGTTACACTGTTACATAGTTACATATGTATGTAATATTATGTTGTTTTATAAATATGTAATTGTTATACAATTGTACTGTAGCACTATTAATATAGCTATTTCCTAAAATGCCTCTCCACCTACCTCTTCTCTGGCTGCCCTCCCAAACAACATAACAACAAATACAGCCACAGAACTATAGTGCTTTGGGCATCCTGGTAAAATTTAAGAAACCAGAAGGATGTTTTCTTGGTCTATGTTCAGACTCAGATTTGCCTAGTCTATTTGCCTCAGTCTATTTGCCCTGAAAGAACACAGAATATTACCTTCTCCAGGCTGAATATCATACCTGCAAGATCTGGTACTAAATTGTTCAGCATTTTCTTGGCATTTGCTTTACCAAGGAAAATGAAGAAAGGTGCCTGGGATCCCTGTGTTTATTCCAGTATTTTAACAGTCATCAGTGATCCTTTGCAGTTCTATAGTACGTTTCTTGTTAAACCTCAAATCTTCTGGAGGGAGACTGCCTGTGCCATTGTAACTGTCAGCTATCCAGTTAGGGATAACCTAAAATCTTTTCTAATACCAGTGTCTAAGATATGACAGAAAAATTGCCTTGTCTCCCTTTCTGTCTCTCATGCCTCCTGCTCAGTAAGTGTATGAGTTATACCTGTATATGATCCCCGAGTTGTCCACACTACTGAACTGCTAGCAAGTTTCTGGAGTGGTTTTGGCCATTTGACCTTGACCTCCTCCTAGGTTTGACATTAAACATAGCATATAGCAGGGTGTTGTGGTTTAATCCGGCCGGCAGCTAAACACCACACAGCCGTTCGCTCACCCTCCCCCCTCCCTCTCTGGGATGGGGGAGAGAAATGGGAAAGTGAAGCCTGTGAGTTGAGATAAAGACAGTTTATTAAGACAGGAAAATAATAATAATAACAATACTACTAATAATAATAATAGTGTTACTAATAATGATGTGTACAAAACAAGTGATGCACAATGCAATTGCTCACCACCCGCTGACCGATGCCCAGCCTATCCCCGAGCAGCCGGCCCCCCCACCCCGGCCAGCCACCCCTATATATTGTTTAGCATGACGTCAGATGGTATGGAATACCCCTTTGGCCAGTTTGGGTCAGCTGTGCTGGGTCTGTCCCCTCCCAGCTCCTGCTGCACCCCCAGCCTGCTCGCTGGCAGGACAGAGCGAGAAGCTGAAAAGTCCTTGGCCTTGTGTAAACACTGCTCTGCAACAATTAAAACATCAGCATGTTATCAGCGCTCTTCTCATCCTAATCCAAAACATAGCACCCTACCAGCTACTAGGAGGAAAATTAACTCTGTCCTAACTGAAACTAGGACACAGGGACTATTCACAATAGGTTGTACAGGTGGGAACAACCTTGTTTAGGAGGGAAAAACATGTATAGATGTGAGTTGAGCTATGCCATTTGCCCTTTGACCAGAGGATAGGCCCCAGGCTGTTCAGTTTACTAGCACAGACATAAACTAAGCAAACGCTGCAGACCTAATGTTGGACTTGCAGATGCTGATATAAGAGTAGATAAATCTGATT
Organism: Anser brachyrhynchus; assembly: GCF_964034855.1. Lineage (NCBI taxonomy): Eukaryota > Metazoa > Chordata > Aves > Anseriformes > Anatidae > Anser > Anser brachyrhynchus. Next base: position 121,409,588 of record NC_137696.1, on the reverse strand, counting down.
TACTGTAAACAAGTGGAAGAAAAACAGGATTCTCCAACACTTGTATTTTCACTTGTGGACCCTCTTCTAAAACATCCCTATCTGCAAAGCGTGCACAAGAGCATAATTTGCTGAAGGACCTGGCAGAAATTTAATGCTACCATTGTATAGATGTATTAGGACATATCCTGAATCAGGACTTCCCCTGAGTTCCCAAAATAATGGCTTCAAACTTCTTCCCACGTTATCCCAAGGAGCTCTGAGATGGTAACATCATCTGTACCTCACAGATTTAGTTGCACCTTCCAGGCACCAATTTATACTCTCAGCATTGCAGTGCTGGGCCTGCTTTTGTACGCCTTAAATACCTCAGCACCATAAACCCAAGCTTTTCAGTATTTTTGGATTCATTCTTTAGAATGATGAAAATAATTGAAGACGACCATAATTTTGCATTCAGATAAAGGGGGACGTAGCTGAAATCATTCCCAAAGCATAGCTTTGCATTTTATCTATTTCTGGAGGATGTCAGTACAGGCACAGTGGATTGGATGCACAAATTTAGATCTGCTGTGCCAGTAGAATGAGAAGACAAGAGGGTGTGATGGTTTTGCAAGTACTCCTAGAGGATTTCTTCATTGCTAGCAACCAGCATTTAATGTAATGTGATGGGTCTTTGACACTTGGCTTTAAAAAAAGAATTATACACATCTCTTGTTCAGTATTCTAAGGTTTACTCCTTTCAGCAGAGCAAAATTGCAGTTTAAGTATAAACTTAGTGGCCACAAGCATCTTTGTATTGAGACTGACCATAATGCAGAGACCTTGCAGTGAAATTAATATGTTGGTCTAGGGCAGCCTTAGCAGAATCACGGGCAGTGGTTTTGTTCAGGATATGCTTGTGTGTTTTTCCCACTCTTTCTCTTCCTGTCTCAAAGAGCAGAAGTGCCATGTTTTGTTAAACACAACTAGTTCCTGAAACAGCTCATTCCAAACTGTGTTGTTTTCTGCATCATCTCAAATCATTCCAGACCTACTATTCTTTAAAAGAAGGCATAAGAGGTAGTTCAGGCACAAGTTATAGGCTATACCACTTGGAGGTCTTCGCTCAGTTTGTGAAATATGTTGCTTCTAATTTTCAGGTCTGGGGAAAAAAATTCTTAAAGTGCACTTCAAATGAGAGCTGAGCACATAGAAACTTCTTTGAAGGGCTTTGAGAATTAAAAACCTCCATCAAGGTGCTTTTGAAGCCTGTTCTTTTGCTCGTGTAGTGTCAGGTTACTTAAACATCTCCTACTAATCTAGACACGATTTACTGAGATGTTGTATATATGAATGGGATTGGTTTGATGAGAGCAATTTACCTGTTTTGTCTGTGATGATTATAAGCAGAAGATTGAAAACAAGAGCAAATAACATGCTGAACGTTAACAAACCATAATCTCCTCTGGAAGACTAGGAAGACTTGCTGATTGTCCTGTGAATATTCATACAATTGACTAGGTTATTCCTTAAGCTTTTCTGGAAAGTCCATGGCATAGGCTGGTTCCAAGAATAAAAAGAGCAGCAATGGTTCATTTCCAAATGTACCTCTCATTTTGTGTATGAAACTCAAGAGCAATATAAACTGAGAACTGTTGCAGTCATATATCACTTTGAATTATCATGCTAAGAGGTTAGTTAATACATGTCCATTTGTTTCTGCTAAAGTGAAACAAAAACATTACTTTTGTAAATGTTGCCATGCATCTCCTATAGATTTGCCCTCTAGTTCTGTATTTGTCCATTATCATTAACAAGCATCAACACGCATATCAAGTAATTTTTGCAAGAATCAGACAAACAACCCGAGCCATTTCTCACACTTGAAGACATTGGTCCCACAGGTTAGTGGCTATTAGTGGCTAAAGGGTCACTCACAGAAAATTATTTAAAAAAATGTGAGAAGAAGGCTTTACAGAGGTTCACAGGCAGAAGTACCAGCTAACAAATATACTTTAATAACCTTTCCTAAACATCTCCTACTGACTCCCTCGGACACAGAAATATGAGCAAATTAAGCCGTGTTTGCAGTCCTGCATAAGGAAACTAAAAACTTTGTTGCTGGTATGATCAGGAAGGTTGTATTAGCACGGTTTATACTGTCCTCTACCATATCTTTTCCATCCCTTGCAAGGTCCCTTGAAGCAAAGAAATATGTTGAGCTCTAAGCCAGATATTCATTTGCACTCAACATTGCAATACAAAATATGCACGTGCATCAAAAGAGTAGAAGCCCAAATGGGAGACTTGATTGTATATCTCTTAAAACTAGTAAGCAAAACACAGGAGTTTGGAAAGTACTTCTGGAAACTGAATAACACAGAGGAAAATGAGGAGCTCCCAAAGGACTGTAGGAGCCTCAGAAATCCATATTGCTTCAAATTAATGAAGTCAGAAAATAAACATGAAAATGTCCAGCCTAAAGGAGAAACAAAAGGATTGAGCATGTCTGAGAACCACCTGCATTTCTACACTAATCTCAGATGTGTGTAGACCACTGTAAAGGATATTACTGTATGAGTGCTTGCATTTCAGTACTAGGTCAGGAGTGGAATATGACAACGCAGTTTGAGTTTATTAAGAATCTCGGGTAATTTATTATGTTTCTGGGCCCTCTTTTGGCTAAACGTGGTAATGCATATAGCAAAGCTATAGGAATGTTGAAAGTTCCTAAAAGGGAAATGTTACTTCAGTCCAAATATTATACTAAAATGGTCAATGTCTCAAGTTTTCAATATGTTTTCATGTAAGGAACAGCAAAATAGAAATGGAAAGAATAAGTTTCTCTCTGAAGAGTTTGTTACCAATGGGGGGGGGGGTTGGTATGTTCAGTGCTCATTAAATTATATAAATAACTGCAGACTAACTATTTCTTTTAAATATCCCTATTGTGGTGATAAATTTACTTTCTATTTAAAAGCTTAAAAAATGATTAAAAAAAAAAAAGGCATAAAATCATAGTAGATTAAAAGTACCCAAGAAAAGAACTCAATCTGTTGTACAGAGCTTTATTAAGAATCACAAGCATACATTTGCACTGTGCCAACAAGCATTCTCACAAACAAAAGTCATGCACATTTTTGGAGTTAGCCAGAACATGCTGGATGTAACAATCCTTATTTGAGGGGAAAGAGAAATTTTCTGTAAGGACAGGAAGCTGTGGTGTTCCGGGCAGCTTCAGGCCCAGGCGACAGTTCTAGGTACATTATGTTTGCCAGTAGATTGATCTAGTGCTCATTTTATAGAGATATAGCAAGCTATAAAATCAATAATTTTCCAAAAACTCAACTCATAGGCTGATCAGCAAAAATAGAGGGGTATTTTACATTGATGATATGAGTTTAAAACACATTCTCTTTTCAATTAAATCTTCCTTTATCCCTAGCTAGATTTGCCCCTTTTGTAATCACTGTATACACAGGCAGTTTTTTTCTTTCAGTCTTTCAGGATGTCCATGTGATGATATTTGTTGGATTTGGCTTCCTGATGACCTTTCTGAAGAAATATGGATTCAGCAGTGTTGGTATCAACATGCTCATTGCAGCCTTTGGTCTTCAGTGGGGCACCCTGATGCAAGGATTTTGGCATATGGACGCAGGGAAAATTTTTGTTCATATTGAAAGGTACATATGAATTTTCCTATAATTACATTTCTATCCCTTAAGATATGAAAGGAAGACAAAAAACTAGAACATCTGTGAGATCAGTCTTCTAGGCTCACTAAAATTTGATAGAGCATCACTAGCCACCTCTCAACATTCATCTCCCAAGGGACAACATCTGCTGCATTGAGCCAAAGGAACATGGGATGAACTTTGAACTGCTAAGTTTTATATGAAACATAAGCCATATAGAGAGACTGCTTTGAATCTCTGGAGCTGTGCAAGCTGGGAAATTTTCAGCAGTAGTACAGTACCACAAGCTCTCCAGCTCCCTCCTGCATTCAGCAGGAGCAAAAGGATCTGTCCTTTCAGGACACATGGGGCCACAAAGGAAAGGCTGGCACAATGTGTCAGTCCACACATGAGGTTTTCTCCTACTTCTGAAGGAATTATTTGCACAAACATCATACTCTAACAGGCTTTGGACCCCAACTATAAAATAAGAGATTTCACAAGTAACACCTCTAAACACTCTTAATCCGTCTCCCACTCATGTCTTGTTTCTACCAAGGTCTCAGAGTGTTTTCCACATCTGCAGTTCTCCTTTCTGAGAACACTTGTAGACAATTTTAAAAGAAACATCATACAAAAATTACTGAGGCACAAGCAGAAATAATATGAATAGCTCCTTGATGCTTTCAAATAGGCATTTGATGAAAGACTCAGAGCTGGAAGTTTTGGTCAATTTGTGTTTTTATTTATCTCTATCATCCTCCATAACCCGTTAACACTGGTCCTTCCTGACAGTTAAAGCAAACATGATGCAAAGTGACAGAAAGACCTGCCAAGCTCTTGAAATGAGCTAAACTGTCTGACCAAAACTAAGAGTTACCTCTTGTCTTTGAAGTTCAAGTAACAGTCAGACCTGGAAATATCCCTGCATATCTTCAATACACACGTTCTAAATTTTCACTGTAATTTCAACCAGCTGAGCACATGTATGGTATAAGCAGGAGGTAACTTTCCCACATTTTTTCCTCAGTCATCTGTAAGAGGACAAAACCCTTCTAGGAAATTTACTTTTTTTCACAAAGATGACCTCAATGATTTTATGTTTGAAGAGTTACAGCTTTATCATTTAGTGATATAACAAGTTTGAATACAGATTATTTCAGGTTCCATTAAACTGATTTTCCTTTCTGCCTTTCTTGTTTGTTTGTTTTTATTTGTTTTCTTAACTTCAGCATGATAAATGCAGACTTCAGTACAGCAACTGCTTTGATTTCATTTGGAGCAGTCCTGGGGAAAACAAGCCCTGTTCAGATGCTGATCTTGACAATTCTGGAGATCACAATTTTTGCATGCAATGAACATCTAGTTACAAAAATATTTCAGGTACAACTATTTAGCAGTAATTGTTTTCTGTTTAAAACATGATTTCACTTTGTAACACTTCCAGTTTGTATATTCTTGTTTTTACCATAGAAAATAACCTATTGAAGTCATGCAGACTGCCCCTTCATCAAATCCTCATCTTTTTGTTGTATAAATTTATTGGTATTATTTTGGATCCCTGATACAGGCCACAGATGTTGGAGCCTCGATGACTATCCATGCTTTTGGAGCTTATTTTGGTTTGGCCGCAAGCCTAGTCTTATATCGTCCTGGTTTGAAAAACAAGCATGAAGATGAAGAATCTACCTATCACTCCGACTTATTTGCCATGATTGGTAAGTAAAAGAAGCACAGGGAAATAATAGCAAAAACTGATCAGATTTCCATCCCTTTTTTATCCCTGTGTTTTAATAATTCCCTATTATTACCTAGCATTCATTTTCTTAAGTACACTCCTAGAACACCCCTAGAAGCATAGTCTTTTTTTTTTTTTCTGACGTGCACAGTTTTCGGGGAAACACGTATTTTTGCTTTTCTTTCCTAAGAAGATCAAATTAAAGATGAATGCTCACTGTACATTAGCGGTGACTCCCTTTTTCGTGAAATCTTCTGTTATAAGCAACATTTCCACAGAAATAGGCCATAATTAATGAAAGTATTTAGAGCTCTGCTCTGTCCCTATGCCCATATGGTTTGCTGAACGGGACAGTCATCTATCTGTGCAGGAGACCTGTTCATAGATCAATTTATCCACTAAAGCTATCAGTTAAATCAATAAATGACAAAAGATTTATATGTGAACTCTTTTGTTAATACATCATATTCTCGCATTTTTACAGTGATTTTGAGTTCTAACAGCATGTGGAGTATGACAAAGGGTTACAACAATCTTCCAGTAAGATTCATCAGATGTCAAAATCCCAGTTGCCAGTGTCAAATGCATCTGTATATACTGTTATTCCTTCCAGCATTTTGGTTGTTTCATATTTCTTGTTGACCATCTCTCTTGTTTCTTGTAGTTAGTTCTGTTGTGTTGGATCTTTCACAGGGAAATGCCCTTGGGACTGAATAGTCTTTATTTTGTGTTGGCTTATGTCCATCCAGGTACCCTGTTCCTTTGGATTTTTTGGCCCACTTTTAATTCCGCCATTGCAGCTCACGATGACAGAACTAAAGCAATTATCAACACTTACTACTCCTTGGCTGCAAGTACTGTCGTAACGTTTGCCCTCTCCAGCCTGGTGGATCAAAGAGGCAAATTCAGCATGGTAAGAGTCACACCACAATCTGTCACCCCTCTACAAGTCACCCCTCTACAATAAGGATAATTAGGATGGTTCCCAACTGTTTACAAAATTAGGACTATTATCCTTCTAAAAGCTAAAATGTCGGATTGGACCCTGAGTCAACACACCCTGCTTTAGGTATGTGATCTGCTTTTTCAGTGGGATCACTACATCTGAAGAGTAGATAGCTCTTAGACATCATCATGTTGGTTCCACTCCCTTGTTCTCTCTTGGCCACAGAACCTGCTAGACCATAGAGACTTTGGTCCAACATTCAGGTGGACTTTTGTGTCTTATTCCAAAGACAATCCTACATGGGTTATTGTTTTACAATAGGCAAAATAGGTCTCTCAATGTATTCCCTCACAGTCTCGTAGTGCAGCTGCACAACCGGGAAAACCAAACTAGGTTGAGGTTGCCAGGGTCCCATATTTTTGTTACCTTACCGTAAAATTCAGCCCTAGGTTTTCACCCAGTTCTTTCAAGCAGTTGTAGTGCTCATCTAAGCCCAGTGTGAGCTGGCACAGTTCAATAACCTGGCAAAATATTTTCATCTGTTGATGTAGGATGCAATTTTCACTGGCTTAGCCTGGTTTCCTGATAGGTGAAATGACTTTTAGTGACTTTGTAAATGATGGACTGCATTACACTTGCGTCAGTTAAACCGGCTTAGAGCAGCTTTGAACCAACACTCTCAGTATGTAACAGGGAACTCCATTTTAAATTCCTGCTTGTGCTTCATTGGAAAAATCCTTTGCAAGTCATTCAGCCCCAAAACAAGCCTCTATTCAATGTCTAGCATCTCCACTTCTATATACTCATATACTCTGTGCAGGTTCTTGTTCAAAACGCCACCCTGGCAGGAGGAGTAGCAGTGGGTACATGTGCAGACCTGTTAACCCACCCTTTTGCTGCTATGTGCATTGGGGCAATTGCTGGAATCATCTCTGTCCTCGGATTCCATTTCCTGACTGTGAGTACCTAGGACCTGCCTCTGCTCTCATTTATTTACTACTTCAATGACTTTACTGAAACTCCCATAGTTTACTAGAAAGGAAGTTTAGAAACTGGCTGATACACTACAGAAAGTAAGTTATAGTCAACCAATATTTTGAAGTGGGTGTAACTTAAATACATGCTTATGAGATAACTTCATTCCATCATCTAGCTAAAAACATAGAAAGATTACATAGATATTAGAGTTCATTAAAGCTAGGATTTCTGTTCAAAGGAACTGCTTGAATTTTGCTCCAAGCCTATGTTTCATGAACAACCTCCCCCAGAAGAACCGTATTTCATATCAGTGAAATAGTACTAATTAAATTTCAGTCTTTTAAAGTATCTAAATAGTTCTGTAACTGAAAATACTTTTGAAGTACAAAATGGAAGTGTTTCTTATGTAAAACAAAATATTCTGACTAACACTGTCTGAACTGGCATTTCATACTGGAGAAACATTCTGGAAGAAAATACCTGTCTAGTAGACTTAAAACCAGGTACGTATGCATTACTTAGCCACTGCTGTCAACCTTTGCTGCAGTGGCTGAAAAGATTGGGAATATCACTGAAGTTTCATGTGTTCTATTTGTGTTGGTAAGTTGGACATTTGTACCGTTACCTGTATTCACCTGATTTTTTTCTCCATATATAACATCACAATCAATGAGAAGTTAGCAGGTTTTAAGGCTAAACTTTGTGTACATTAAATAGGTTAAATTGTTTCTTGTTCTATGTTACTTTCTTATATCATTCCAAATATCTGATGATATTTCTAATATAATTCTAGAGATAATGGAGACTATAAACTCACCATAAACTTTATTATTCCCCTCATTTTAGCCTGTTTTGGCATCCAAGCTGAACATTCATGATACTTGTGGAGTCCATAATTTACATGGTTTACCTGGAGTACTGGGAGGTATTGCAGGCATCGTAGTAACCGCGATACAAAGTAAAAATGGGTAAGCTATAGAAAGAAGAAATAAGTTCCTTTTAGTGAAGGTTTATTCTAATATTTCATTTTCCTTGGATCTAATTATGATTTATTTTCAGCAAATGCACCTTTGATTTGATGCTGGACATGGTGTTCTGGCTTAATTAGGACTCGATATCCTGCCTTTAACATACAGTTTATATGCAAAGCTTGTTCCACACTAAAAGCTCAAATAAAAATTCTAACAGTCATTAAAGAAACACCATTCAAAAGTAGAAAAGTCATTAACATGCTTCTACAATTGTAATTCAGGCAACTGTAAGATTTCCAAGAAAACCCCAATTGGCAAAATGGGCCATTTCCACTTTCTTAAAAAGACCACAAGAAGATGGAAAGGCGGTCTTTTTGACAAAGGGTAGCATTTTATAAAGGCTTAGAAGATATTAATAGCCTTTTCAAAGAAAAGGCTACGCTTAAACTATAGCCTAAAACAAAACCAAAACATATTCAGTCCCATGCTGTTTTTGTCTTGGCCACAGCAATGACAGATATCTTCCTGTGAGTCATCCTATCCAGCAGAGAGCAAACAGAAAGTTGTAAAACCAAATCTCAGCCTCAGAGTTTAACAGTTTCTGTTTGTTGAGGGTTTGCTTTTCTGTCCTTTCTAGGAAAGGTGTCCCGCATACCCCTGGCATGCAGGCTGCTGCCCTTGGCAGTACAATTGGAATTGCACTGGTTGGCGGTGCATTGACAGGTCAGTACAACGCATACAATGATTGAAATATGTGACATTAGAAGTGTGCTTATGGAGAATTTCAATCTATCAATAATTTAACTAGAAAAACAGAGAACAGAAAAATAGAAATATTTCATGATAGTGCACTAGCAGAAGCCTAAATATGGAAAAGGCAGTTTTCTGATCAGTCTTCAAATAAAACCAAGATGTCTTACCTTATACATAATTCAAATATATTGGGTAGTATATAGAAATCAAAATTATTATTCTGGATGAAGTTCTGTCCTAGATTCAGAAACTTCAGATTCTGAGCAGAAACTAGTTTGAGATGAAGACATCTACCTTTAGGTGTCACATGTTCCCATGTGATTCTGTTATTTATACATAGGTGTCTTGTGCTATTTGAGATGCCACAGGGTCTCTGAGACATCTATGGTGGACTCGTAGATATGACACAGGATTTACAGGAGATACATGTCTGGCCCAGGCCCAGAGGGAACTCAAAGGACACTAGATTTCTGCATGTACTTCCAATCCCTTCTGCCTTATATACGGAGAAGAATCAGCTGAAATAATTTAGTGGTTTCTTTTAGCTAAATATTGATAACTAAACCACTGTAAGATACTTCATCCTAAAGCTGGACAGCGGTGGCTTCCTTAGTCTAATGTAGAACCTATACAGATGTGTAGCCTGTGTAGAGTATTTATAGCCTTCTGATCTCAGGAGCTACTGATCTCAGACAAACTTTCATCATGCAGTTGCAATATATGATATCTGAACTCTGGATTATACACGAGCTGTTTTCCTGAGGACATGTTTGTGGGGGAGAAAAAAAAAAAGTTTATTTCCAAACAAAAATTCAGACTGAAATAAAATTCCAGTCTAAAACCTGGTGTGTGAGCAATTAAAGCCAAGTTGTTACTAAAGTCAATGTGAAAAAGCCAGTGTCACTTCTTATAATGAGAAACCTGATAATGGGAGGCTTAGAAGACTCCCCACAGCACATCTGAAGAATATTTTTGTGGGTTTTATTGTTTGTTTGTTTTTGTTGTTGTTGTTGTCATTGCTGTTTGCTTGTTTGGTTGGCTTTGACTTTTAATGCTCTTTTACCTGTAGGTGCTATTCTAAAGCTGCCCTTCCTGGGACAAGCATCTGACAAGAACTGCTTTGATGACTCTATTTATTGGGAGGTAAGATACAAAGCACTGTCAAAAGGAGCATTATTTTCATTACGTTGGAAGAGGTACAGCACACTTAGGTTTGCACGAGTCAGCTTTCAAAAATGTTGCCCTGCCTTAGGTCATGAATTTATCAAGTCCACCTTCATGATCTATTCTGGACTTGCTACCTGATCATGCCTTTTACATGGGACAAACCTTGAACAAAAAGCAGAAAGTCAGCCAACAAACTGAGACCTGAGTGAAGCTCTTTATCTCTTAACCGCTTACTCTGTCCAGTCTCCTCTTCCCTGTTGTAGTTTAAATACATGATACTTGCATTCTTGGCTAAATGGTGCTGCATTTCTAGTGTTATCTAGAATTTCATACTGAGTTAAATTTAGAGCATTCCTTCAGTATTTGTAGAGACAGCCTCTCTTAGGCTGAGAAGAAGCTCTTCTGCTTCCTGGTTGAATGATCTGACCACCAAGGTTATTGCTCAGAACTGTCACTATTGTTTTATGAATGAAGACACAGATGATGGGGCTAAGAAACAAGTACACGTGAAGTAGCGCTGCTAGGATCCCTTTATACTCAATGAAGAGAGAGCTTCAGGCTGCGGTTCATTTGAATCATTCCAGATCTCTGTTAGGGTTACATGAATTAAAATCTAGAAAGTTTGTCTATTCCGCACTGACAATGAAGGACCCTTCATCACCTAACTCAGAGGTAAAGGTCTATACTGTATATAAATTCAATATAAATAAAATGTTGTGAACCTCAAATGACATTTTATTATTTTTAAATGAATTAAACTACAGTACAAACTATGCATTTTGGCTTTTGGTCAGAGAAAGTTTGTGGTCTAACAGGAAGTTATAAGCCAAAATATCAACTGTAGGTATGACAATCGGGGGGAAAAAAGAAAAAAGAAAAAAAAAAAGATAAACTTTTAATGACAGCTCTGTAAACTATTTGCTGTTGGACCTTGGAAAAGTCACAAGCAACGGTTTTATATAAGTGATAAAAAATGACAGGAAAATTAGAATTTTAAAGTGCAATTGAATAATTCACAGCCTGTATTGACCAGTGATAATAACACAACCCTGCTCACTTGAAGGTTCTTTAGTATCAGTAAACTACTCACTGTTAACAGATACGTAATATATACTAAGAGAATGACCTTCTCAGTGCACTTTAGTCTCCTCTTATGACAAAAGGAAATCTATCTCATCAACTGAACTGTTCTCTGTTTTTCATGGCAGGTTCCAGAAGAAGAGAAACTGCATGCAGTTCACTCCAACAACTATGATGAGCACAGCAGATTTGAAGCTACCATGTAGAAAAACAATTCATCTCTAGCATACATCCTAATGATCTTCTTTTCAGTTTCTAAAGCTAAAAAACAACATTCAAGTACTGTCTTAACCATGCTTGTTTTTCTAGAAGGGGTTGTAAGTAGCTATATTTTTGTAATATAAAAAAAGCTTGATTTTAACATACATTGCCATTATGCCAAGTTCTAGTGAATCAATTAGATCTTTCCAACATATTTGTTCATCTAGAATGAAGAGAAGACAAAAGAAAAAGAATTTGCTCTACAGTTATCTGTATTTTACCATTTGTTATCGAGTCAATATAGCCATTGAAAAAAACTTTGTTTCAAGCCTATAACACGATGCCATATTTAATTGCAAGATTTCTGAATTACAGTCACATCTTTCAACCGCATAGATGTAAACATGCAGATGGCAATGAAGAAATTAATTAACGTTGTTTATTTGGATTCTAACAAGCTTTTCACCGGAGTATCCCAGATTAACGTTTTAAGAAAGTGTCTTTTCCTATTGTTGGATAGCGGAGAGAATGTGCTGTATTTTGAAGATCAGTTGTGACAGGGAACAAAATGTTGAAATAATTTTCATGGCAAAACATAGAATGCAGTGACTGAAAAGGTACACTAAGTAGTAAAATTAGTATCAAGGTTATTTGTTAATATATTCATTGCAAGGAGAAAGAAGTGAAATGGTGAAAAAAATCACTCTTGGCATGTATTTATTTAGACTTTGATGGACAAAATAGGAGAATTGAGTAGGAATTGAGCTATGAAAAATAGATAATTATGTAACACTGTCTTACTAAGTTCAACAGTAATGAGTGAATGGTAGCACTGCTAATATCAATAGATACAAACTGAACTAAATGTTAACTTTAAGAAAAAGTGTGAGTTGTTAGGAACTGGTCAGAAAGCAACTATCAACCCACAATTGACTCAGTGGAGAACTTTGCAGTGAGTCACTCACTACCTTTGAAGTCACCACCTCCTACAAAAAAAAAAAAAAAAAAAGAGAGAGAGAGAAGAAAGGACAAAATTGAAACTAAATTAAGGTAAATTAACTCCACCTGAGAAGTGATGATAATGACTGCTCAGTTAAGAGATAGAAAAACTGAGGGAACTGAAAGAACTCTATGAAATGTTAGTATCCGGAAGCAGAGTCACACATTTGTGCCTAACTACTTGAGGTAATCCATTGAGAGACGATTAAAATCTAGAAGGATCACAGTGCCTCCAGGCATCATTCAGACCACAAAAGCTACCAGCGTCTCAGACTGACAATCTACAATGGATGAACTTTCTAGACTTCTTTATATTAGTATATTTCAAGAAAAAGAAATAATAGAAATAGAAATAAAATAGTTCAGATGGAAGAGATCTTCAAAGAACAAGTCTGGCTCCCTGACCACTTCAGGGCTGCCCAAAAGTTAAAGCCTATTACTGATGGTGTTGTCCAAATGCCTGTTGAGCATTGACAGCTGTGGGGCACCAACCACCTCTCTAGGAAGCCTGTTGCAGTCTTTGGCACCCTCACAGTAAATAAATTTTTCCTAACGCCCAGCCTGAGCTTCCCCTGGCTCAGCTTTGTGCTGTTCCCTCACGGCCTGCCATCAGTGACCAGGGACCAGAGGCTGGCACCTCCCTCTCCATTCCCCTCCTCAGGAGGCTGCAGAGACCACTGAGGCCACCTCTCAGCCTCCTCTTCTCCAGACTGGACAAACCACGTGTCCTCAGCCTCTCCTCATACGATATGCCTTCCAGCCCTTTTACCAGCTCTGTTGTTCTCCTCTGGATGCTTTAAAGGACCTTAACATCCTTTTTATAGGTCTGGGCTCCTTCTGTGGAGCCCAGAACTGCATACAATATTCAAGGTGAGACTGCACCAACACTAAATACAGTGGGAGGATCACAACTTATGACCGTCTGGCTCTGCTGTGTTTAGTGCACCCCAAAATGCAGTTTGACCTTTTGGCTGCCAGGCACACTGCTGGCTTATGTTGAGCCTGCTGTTGACAAGCACCACCAAATCCCTTTCTGCTGAGGTGCTCTCCAGCCACTCGACTCCCAGGTTGTGCTTGTGTCCAATATTACTCTGTCCCGGGTACAGAACCCAGCAGTTACCTTTGCTGAACTTCATGCTGTTGCTGGTCGCCCAATGCTCCAGTCTATCTAGATCCCTCTGCAAGGCCTCTCATCCCTCCAGGGTGTCAGCAGCACCTCCCAGTTTAGCGTCATCAAAAAACTTGCTAACATTCCACTCCTGCATCCAGACCATCATCCAGATTGATAAAAACATTGAACAGGATTGGCTCTTCAAGAGCCCTAAAGAACACTGCTGGTGATCAGCTGCCAGCCAGATGTAGCCCCATTCACTATAGCCCTCTACCTTCAAGCCAGTTCATCACCCAGCAAAGCGTGAACTTGTTTACCTCACTGTAGGACAATTTTTCCAGAAGGATGCTGTGAGGGACAGTGTCAAATACCTTACTAATAAAAATAAAAATTAAAATTAAAAACATTCCCACTTTAGAACTAAACTGTGTCCAGCATTTTCTTCAAAGATGCAGACATAATTACTGTATTGAGTGTTATAGCTACTGTGATCACTTCTAACAACTTTACAGCAAGTTTGACCAAAGATCCTTTTGCCTGAACTAATTTTCTCCTGTTTTTTTTTTTTTTTTTTTTTTCTTGAGTTCAAGTTAAGTGAGGAGGACTGGGACAGTGAAAAGAATGAGTCTTGCTCTACCAAGTCTTGCTCACTAAGACAACAAAACACCACAATAATTTTGTCACGTTCCTAAAAGAACAAGTTCGTTTCATGCAATATGTAAAATAGCACAGAGCAGTGCAGTATTTGACTGTCATAAACTTAACAAACATTCCAGAAACAACTCAGCTGATTCAAGACATGTGCTTAGAGACATTGCCTTTCAGACTTCAGAGGAGCCACAAATATTGGTCCAAAGCAGGACATTGGACAAACTTTTATTCAATCTGCACTTCAAAATGCTCCTGAGCAGGGAAGAAACACTCACAGCCTGTCACTCATGTCTGCAATTATTAAATCATAGAATCATTAAGGTTGGAAAAGCCCTCCGAGATATCTGGTCTAACCATTCCCCTACCACCAACGTCACCCACAGAACCATGTCCCTAACCACCACGTCCAACCTTTCCTTGAACACCCCCAGGGACAGTGACTCCACCACCTCCCTGGGCAACCCGTCCCAGTGCCTGACTGCTCTTTCTGAGAAGAAACGTCTCCTCATTTCCAACCTAAACCTCTCCTGGCACAACTTGAGGCCATTCCCTCTTGTCGTATCACTAGTTACCTTTGAGAAGAGGCCAACCCCAGCTCCCCACACCTTCCTTTCAGGCAGTTGCAGAGAGCAACAAGGTCTGCCCTGAGCCTCCTCTTCTCCAGACCAAACACCCCCAGCTCCCTCAGCCGCTCCTCACAGGACTTGTGCTCCAGGCCCTTCACCAGCTTCGTAGCCCTTCTCTGGACATGCTCCAGGGCCTCGATGTCCTTCTTGTAGTGAGGGCTCCAAAGCTGAACACAGCACTTGAGGTGCAGCCTCTCCAGAGCCGAGTACAGAGGGACAATCACCTATCTCCCTGGCCCTGCTAGCTACACTATTCCTGACACAAGCCAGGATGCCGTTGGCTTTCTTGGCCACCTGGGCACACTGCTGGCTCATGTTCAGGCGACCCATTCATTAGGAACTCACTCAGCTCACACACTCCCTGCTGGCACTGCAGGAACCAGACCTAACGGAGGAAAACAGCAGGGCTGAGCAGGAAAGGGCAACAGGGTTTGGGGGTTTGTTTACTTCTCCCATTGCATTTCTGGAGACATCTCCAGCTCCCACAGCACCTTTCCAATAACCTGGCAAGTCTTGTATGGGCAGGCAAATGCTGTCCTTGTTCTGAAACTCTGCACAGACGTAACCCTGGGCCCATGTCTTAGTAAACAACTCAGAACTGCCACTTCCTTTCATAACCTAAGAATCAGTATCTGACTTATCCCCTGTTAATAGTTAAATCCTAGCGATGTGTGGAAAGAATGACAGGCACAGTGCCTTTTTACCTGCTTATGGAGGTATAGTAGAAACGTGCCAATTAGCACACAGCTGGACATAAGCCCTGGACTTTTTCTGGGACGCCATCCAAGTAAGTGAAACGATCTGATCTTTCTTCCAGTGACCCCAGTGGCAGCAGCAGACTCAAGGCCAGACGGTATGAGAGCAGGTTTGCTTTAGCTTCTCTTCCAGGTTCTCAGCCAGGTTCTTATGTACCTTTCCTCCAGGTCTCTGCATCCCCAGTCCCTGGGAGGCTGACTACTCTCCTCTGCCTTTTGGCAAGTCTCTGCAGGGATCATGGCGTTTTTAAGAGTCAAGGACAAAGGACTCAGACGGGGCACCTTAGGTCACACAGCCTCCACATTCTTGTCTCGAAGCCTTGTACAAGTTTCTGCTAGAAAGCTCACCCAAACACTGCCCTGAAGGCTGCAGGTCCTCTTCCCCGGTCAGTCTCAATGAAAGCCCTGGATGGTTTCTTCTGCATGGCTTCTCCTTTTAGCACTCTCTGAAATTCTGGGACACACAAGTCAGACTGCACCTCAGCCATCTTTCCTCAACAAGCAGAGGCCATCTTTTCTCTATTTCCCCCTCAGCCTTGGTTCAACACTCAGAGATAATCCTACAAGCTCTTCTCTCAGTCTCTCTTCCTGAAATGATTACTCTTGGATGTCAAAAGCAAGTGCCACTGATAAAGATAAATGAATCCAGGCCCTACTGTGCAATGTTAGGTCAACCTGCCTGAATAGATGACCTCCAGAGGTCCCTTCCAACCTCAATATTCTGTGAAAATCAAGAACATGAGTTATCTGATCATTTTCAGCTTCTGATTTTTGAAGGTAAGGTGGCCTCCAGGTGCCCCTTGCTCTGCTCTCGCTTTAAAGGAAGCTTGGGCCTCAGATCAATACATCCGTCACCACTTGGTCAGATCAGTGTGACTCCACGTTTCACTCTGAATACCACCTAGATCAAAGATGTGTGTGCCTCAACAAATTATTCAGCTAGCTCAGAGGACAGTGCACAGAGTTTTTCCTTTCTTAAGCACTCCTGATTAAGGCAGCTTTACACTCTAGGGCCCACAGCACACCAGGGCCATAAATCCACATTCAGGTTACTCAAGAGGAATCTTCACAACAGTCTTAGCTCCCCTCTCAGCTAAACTTCTGTTCTTGGCAAAATCTGACATCCCCAACATCTTCCATAAAGGAAAGGGAAAGCCTGAGCTTCTTCTCTCTTCTCCTACTTCATGCCAATTGGTCCAAAAAGAAACTTTGCTGTGGCTCTCTTAGCCTTAGAAATCCAAATTCCTCTGTGTTACTGCAGTGGTTATACCATTTACTTAGCAACTGAGCACACTCCAAAACTGAAAGTGAGAGCAAGAGATCTCTCTGCCTAATGCTAGGACCTGAATGTTATGTCCCTCACTTTGCAGTCTCATCTCCCCTGGCTGTTGACATCAAAATGGATAAGGAGAGATCTGATAATGTCAGAGTAAAGGCCTCTGAGGACCAATCTCACTGACCTCAGCAGTGATAAGAGGGCAGCTTTAGATTCTCTAACCTTCTTGAGGAGGAACAGTAATGGATCAGCTATAAGTATAGCAAGCTGTAAGTAATAATAAGATCAGCTATAAGTATAGTATAGAAAGAGGGAAAATTGGGAGAAAACAGGAACCAGTGGGCATAATCTGAATTAAGGGATGTGAATATAATTTTACAGTGATAAAAAATAGACAGCCTTGGGTATATGCCTGAGGAAAGCTTGGCAGTTTTCAAGAAGATGATGAGACAGCAATGCTTAAGACCATAGCATAAACCATTTAAATGAAAAGGTTGACCCTTGCATCTCCTTTGTAGACACGCTTCACTAGTTCTCAGTGTCTCTCCTTTGTGGGCTAATGCTTTCAGTCTCAAAGTTCAAGGCACTGTTTGAGTTGCTATTTCTAAATTTACACCCCCAGAAATCTCTACCAATGTACGAGACTCATTGTTAATTCCCTCATTAAACAGTAACCAGGATAGCGTAAAGTGAGTGTATATGTTGGTGAGAGTGCTAAGTAGGTATTCTTCAATGGTAAAATCCCAGAAGGGAGCTGAAACTTCTACCATTTCTTAGAGGTTAAGCTCATACCTCTATAGGTGTAGAAGTGCCATTACTGCTTGAAACAACTTCTGACAGGAGATTGTTTGAATTTTCATCTCTTCAGCTAAGCCTTTGCTGAAAGATAATGGATTGGGCCAGCCTTGTTCCTGTGGGGTTACTGTTTGTCCTCATTCTCCTGCTGATTGTGAAAAGACAATATTTCTGGAAGAGCCATGTGAATAAGAACCTTCCCCCAGGACCCAAGCCTTTACCCATCATTGGAAATCTGCACATCTTGGACTTGAAGAAACTTGACGGGACAATGATAAAGGTAACTTCTGTAGTTCTATTTCTCAGAGCTCTCATTCTAAGGCAGAGTTATAGATAAAGTTTTCTCAAGGAATGGAAATCACAAACACAACAGGATTTATTCTCTGCAGAACTGCTATTCCTATTATATGATATTGTGTTGGTGTGGGGGAATTGGCTTCCAGCCATATTAACAAGAGAATTGACCTACTTCTGTTGAACACAGGAAATGCTGGGGCTCTCCAGGCAAGGGTAACTAGAAGAGAGGGGCCCTGGATCTCTTGTTCTTAAAGGAAATTCCACCAGCAACTGCTGAAACATTTAGGGAGGAGAACAGAGCTTTTTGGAAGATGTTTGCTAGATTCAGCCATCAGGGAACTGACAGCAAACAAATTCTTGATCCTCTCCCTTGATGGAAAAATCTTCCTGGTTTCCCAGAGCAAACTAGGAAACAAACTAGCACTGCTTGTTCTTTCATACCTTGTAGCAGTAAAGTCCAGGATTTTGGGGAAGATAGTCTTTGACAGTCAGATAGGGTATGATTTTTGGTGTAGACTCACTGTGCTATTCCTCAAAACCACAAACAGCAAATCTAAGTGTTACAGGGAGTTCTTGTATCCTACCATGTACTACCACCTTGGAAATCAGTCTTCTTTTGGGTAGGTGAACATTTCCAGCTGTCCTCTGTGAGTTCTCTGCTTCTAAATCAAAAGTTAGAGAGACAGTACAGTGGACACAGTTAGCCTCCTAAAAGTCAAATATCTAGTAGAGAAATCAAATATCTGACAGAAGATTACAGACCCCATTGTGATTCTTTGTATTTATTCACAATAGCTCCAATATTTGTATGACAAATTCTCAATATTTTGGGCAGAGGATGAAAAGCCAGTACCATGTGAGAAGAACATTGAACCCGATGAAAAACAAGTATTTTTAACCTTCCTGAATATCATCTTCTTGCTTTCTTTCATCCCACTAGCTGTCTGAAACATATGGCCCAGTGTTCAGAATTCAAATGGGACCAAAGACAGTGGTGGTGCTATCAGGATACGACACAGTGAAGGAAGCTCTGGTGAACCATGCAGATGCATTTGCAGGGAGACCTAAAATACAAATAATCAAAGAAACAGCAAAAGGAAAAGGTGAGTGCGCTGTTCTGTTCCCCGTACACCTGCCTTCTGCAAAGAAAGATAACAGGATGAGGTTTTCTCCATGAAAAGGGGAATGCTGAACCTCTCACTTTGTTTTGCTATGCGTGTGAAACAATTTGAGTGGTGTGTGGTGATATCTATCAAGGATAAGAAGAGATTATATCCTTAATTTACACACAAACACCTCATTTAGAGGTCTGAACCAGCTGCTGAGACTTAGGGATGTTATGTTGAGGAGCTGTGCAATGGGTTGACCGTCACTGGCAGCCAGACAGACATTTGCACTCACACTCCAGCTGCTCTCTCACTTCCCCTCCTCAACAGGACAGGAGGAGAAAATAAGATGGAAAAGCCTTTGGGTCAAGATAAAGACAGGGAGATCACTTACCAATTGCTGTTATGGGCAAAACAGATTCAGCTTGGGGAAAATTAATGTATTGTCAATTAAATAACAGAATAGGATGATGAAAAACAAAGACAAAGCAAAAGCACCTTCACCCAACCCACCCCTCCTTCATAAGCTTAACTTCACTCCTTAGCTTCTGAATCCTCTACCTCTTCCCCACCCAAAGCAGTGCAGGGGAATGGGCAATGGGGAGTTGCAATCAACGCACAGCACTTCATTTCTGCCACTCCTTCCTCCTCACACTTTTCCTCTGCTCCAGTGTGGGGTCTCTCCCACAGGCTACAGCCCTTCATGAACTGGTGCATTTCATGAAGGGCTCAGCTTTGGCCAATAATCGGTCCAGTTGGTAGTCAGATGGAACTGGTCCTGACACCAGGACAAGCCCTGGCCTCTTCTTACAGAGCCACCCCTGCAACCCCTCTCTCTACAAAAACCTGGCCACATAAACCCTAAACAAACTAGCAGAGAAGTGTCTGTTATATCAGTAGCACTACCTCAAAATACTTCTGTGAGATTGATGTTATTGAAGGCCTATTTAAAAAAAAAAAAAAACAAGTTTAATTTACATTTTTCTCTTTAAGGGAAAATAAACAATAATTCAAGACCTTAGTTTTTTTCGTCAGAGGGACCCCACTCTTGCTCTGAGTTCTTCTGGGCAGAATATACTCTCTACAGATGTTAGACACTGAACAAGAGCTTTTGATTCCCATAAATATTGATGGAATACATGGAAATAGGGACATGAGTAACTAATATGTCATTAAATGTCAACCTATCCGTAAATATTTTCTTTCCTCCCTAGAAACAGTTTCTTGAACAGGACTACAAAAGAATAATGATAGGTGTAATGAAAGTTAATAGCAGTGTCATCTTGACCAAAACTTCTCTGAATATACCACTCAGGATTCTCTGCAGCCATTTTAGGATGTATAGGGGTGATTCCCATGACAGAGTGAGGAAATTTTCCAAACTGGTGTCCATGACACAGGTTCTCATTCAGCCCCTATGGTCACTGAAGGAACATGGGTGCTCTCGAGAGGGAAGGATTTGTCAGCCCAAGGGAGACATCTAACATGAAAGAGCATACCCGTCATCCCAGGAGATGTCCCAGAGACACAAATCCAACTCTAAACCAAATTGAGCAAAGTGTCCTAATGTCTCAGAACACATCAGACACCATGTGAATTCAGAACAGTGGCTACTTCCCTCAGAGCATTCTCCTGACATATTTTTCCTTTCTTTTCATTTACATGGAGACACAATCTATTTTGAGAGCAGCAGAGTGATTTCCCTGTCCTTATCTCAACCCATGAGCCTTTCTTCATCTTATCTTCTCCCCCTGTTCTTTTCAGGAAAGGGACTGAGATATGAGCGTGGTGGACCTTAGCTGTCCATCAGTGTGAAACCACCACAGGGTAGATGAGGAATCTGCTGAAAATTCTGTTTATGTGCTTTCATTTTCAATTTCAGGAGTTATATTTTCTTATGGAGAAAACTGGAAAGTAATGCGAAGATTTACTCTTACAACCTTACGAGACTTTGGAATGGGAAAGAAGGCCATAGAGGATCGTGTTGTAGAAGAGTACGGATACCTGGCAGATGTCATTGAGTCACAGAAAGGTGGGGAGATTACTACCTCCATAACATGTCTCTGACTTTTCTCAGAAAACATTTTCAGGAATGCCAAGATTCAAGGGAGAGGCTTAGAACACTTTCAGAGATATACCTTTTTCCAGCATCTGTGCTGGATGATGAGTTTACATGAGTTCTGTCTTTATCCCTGTCTCTCTACCTGGCAATTGCCTGACATGCAAATGAAAACATTTATTGAGGCTCTGAAAGTCAAACATGGAGGCAAACAGCACTGCTGAGGAAAGGGATTTGTTCCTCCCCGTGCAGCACCTCTACAAATTACAGTCTTTGACTGATCAAAGAGCAAAGGGAGAAAAGCACAAGGCAACTGCAAGGACTTGCATATCTAGACTGAAAAAATCATTGTCCCTAGAGGCACACGTCTGGGAAATCCCTCCCAGTAGGAGACAGAAGATCCATTTATAGATGCCACCATCATCATCCAGGATTGTTTCTCACTAGGCTCAGTTACCAAGAGCAGGAATTAGAATGGAATCATAGATTCATAGACTCGTATAACGTTTTGGATTGGATCATCTAATCTTAAAGATAATCTAACCCAACCCCCCTGCCAGAGACAGGGGAACCTTCCACTAGATCATGTTGCTCAAAGCCCCATCCAACCCAACCTTGAACCTGAACTTGACTTTCCCCCAGGGATGGGTCATCAACAACTTCTCTGGGCAACCTGTTCCAATGCCTCACCACCTTCTGAGTGAAGAATTTCTTCCTAATATCTAATCTAAAACTATCTTCTTTGAGTTTTAAACCATTACCCCTTGTCCTATCACTACATACCCTTATAAAAAAATAAAATAAAATAAAAAGTCTGTCTCCATCTTTCTTATAAGCCTTCTTCAAGTATTGAAAGGCTGCAATAAGGTCTCCATGGAGCCTTCTCTTCTCCAAGCTAAGCAACCCCAGCTCTCTCAGCCTGTCTTCCCAGGAGAGGTGCTCCAGCCCTCTGATCATTCCGTGACTTCAGCAGGCAGCTGTTTCAACCAAGTAGATTTGCCATGAAAACAGATTTCTATATCATCATTCTAGTTAGGCTTCAAGTCCCCACCTCAAAGCCCTGAAAGCAGGAGCTATGTCCAGCTGCAAAGTTGCACCAGCGGGACCTACATACTGTAGAACTAAGAGCCCCAGCAGGAAAGAATGAGTGACCAAGAGCTACTTCTTTAGGAAATTTGACTTAAATGTTCTAGACAAGCACAGTCCAGTTCTCAAATATTGGTAAAAAGGGACTGCCCAGGATAGCACTAACAGGGGAAGTAGCAATTGCTGAGAGTTTTCCTTATACTTGGAAATTTTAAGACCATGTATGACCAAGAAGAGCAGAACTGGGGAAGGGCCATAAAGACCCAGGACCACAATGGTCTTGAAGAAAATGGAGAGGAGCACAAAAACTCGCTTTCAGTCTCAGGTCTCTTAAAAGCTTTTGGTGACTTGTGAACCAGGAGATGGGGGAAACTTTCTTCCTGACAACTCTGTGCCTATCGTATCCCGGACTTTCACAAAGCCTCTGCATGCTACTGTAATATTTTAATTAATTACAATAACCATTGACTATGTTGTTTGCACCACCTTTTCCTATGCTAGGGAAGCCCCTTGAGATGACTCTGATAATGAATGCTGCTGTTGCTAATGTCATTGTATCCGTATTGCTTGGAAAACGGTATGACTATGAAGACCCCACATTCAAAAGACTCCTGTCATTGATGAATGAAAATATAAGACTTTTTGGAAGGCCATCAGTTTCGGTAATTCATACTGTTTGAATGTTGCTCTTCAAAATCACATGCTACACAAAGCATTAACAGTACACTTACCTCACTCCTGATCAGTGCAATTCAGTTATCTGTACATGACAAATGCATTTTGAAATGGCAGAAAGAAGACCTCTGGTGCTAGATGAATTTCTCTTAGCAGCATAGACTGGAGATTACAAGTTCCTCATTTCATGAAGAAGAACTGAAGAACATGCAATACAATACAAGGAGCGTGTCCCCAAGTGATAGAAGTTGATCATTATTCCCCATCTCCCATACAAACAATATAAAAAAAAATGTGAACGTCTGTAACTGTCTCTTAAATAGTAACTGTCTCTTGATACATCCAATTCCAATAATGTGGAGAGGGAGGGATGAATTCTCTAGGAGTGGACAGCTAGAAAACTGTGTCAAGGACATATAAACATTGGATTTCTAGGCCACCATCAGCTAGTGTGATTAATATATACTGTAAGAGAGAATAAATTTAACCATTTACATAGCTGGCCAGAGAAGGAGGACAAAGGGTGTTTTGCATCATGAATATAAGACTATACACCTTTTTCTGTACGGGCTTTTGTTAATACATACTGTTGAACAGTGGTACATTTACTTAGCAGCTCCTTTTTCTTCTTCTTCATCTCTGCATCTTGTAGCTGTACAATATATTCCCAGCCCTTGGATTCTTCCTGAAGGACCGCAAAGCTTTTCTTAAGAATGTGAAGGAAGTCAATGCTTTTATCAAGGTTACTTTCATAGAACATCTTAAAGTCCTGGACAGAAATGACCAGAGGAGCTTCATTGACGCTTTCCTGGTCAGACAACAAGAGGTAATTGAATCCCAGAAGCTCCTTCAAATCTCTTCACTTTCCTTTCAAGTCTTTACAGCTCAATAAGTATTCTTCATCAGAGATCTAGCATGTGCTAAAGTCCTACTAAAAACTGTGCTAGAGTTGAAAGACTGTGCCTTTATTTCAGCTAGAAGATAAAATAATCACAGGCAAGCATCTTCCCTGTGTCCCCATTAATTTATAAGGAAAATACAAAACCGAGCAAAGTATGAGAAGAAATATTTACTTGTAGTTTAAAATCCTGTTCTGTACCCCAGCATTTCTGATTCTTTTTTATAAAATATTGTCCCCCTTCATAGATGCATACCCTGGGAAAGCTCTAGGACTCTTCAGCACATATTTCTTGTTTTCAGTTGACATCTCACACAAAATTTTATATACCTGCTTCCACAAAAAACACACTTTAGTTCTACAGGTCTTGTAAAAATGAAGCAGGGCTTGTACCCACAAATGTTGGCCACTGGAACTCAGAGGAACATGAACCATCTTCTAGGGTTGTTTTTTTGTTTGTTTGTTTGTTTGTTTTGGTGCTAGGGGAAGGTAAAGGCAATATCACAATGAACCAAGTCCCTAGCACCTCTTGAGTTCACATGAAAGCCCAGGCCTGGCAGCAAATCTGTTCTTCCCAAGAAATTTCGTTCTGTAATATGCTCTGCTCCATGACCCAGGAAAAGAAAAACTTGATTTAATTATTTGGGTGGCCCCAGTCATTCCTGTTATTACTGAAATTAACCTTGATGACTTGATTGTGTGTTCTTGTGGGCAGCAGAGACAGTCCAAGCACTCGGTGCTTCAAGGCTCAGCTTATTACAGATTTCTCAAGGCATCACTTCAAAACCTTCTCCTTTAAAATTTTAACTCCTCCCTGAGGTTTGCATATGACTTTTTTTTCCTGTTCTCTGACAAAAAACCACCTTCTCGAATCTTTAACCAGATGATAAAATTATTGTTTCATTTCTCCAGGAGAATGGAAAGGACAATGGGTTTTTTGATAATGAAAACTTAACTGAGGTTGTGAGAAATCTGTTTGCAGCTGGTACAGATACCACATCCACCACTTTGCGCTGGGGCCTTCTGCTCATGATGAAATACCCTGAAATTCAGAGTAAGTGGAAACTGGGCATCCAGTGGCTTCCTTCTCATCAGGTCACCTTGAATGTGACTTCAGACTAAACAGGGTTGAATAAAAAAGTGAATTCTCCATATCCCATTATTCTAACAAGATAAAGAGATGTTCAAGCAGTCTGTATGATCCATGTTTCTTTCACAGAAAAAGTCCAAGAAGAGATAGAGCAAGTGCTAGGATCAAACCCCCCACGTACTGAGCATCGGACTCAAATGCCATATACAGATGCTGTTATCCATGAAATTCAGAGGTTCGCTAACATCCTGCCATTGAGCCTGCCTCATGATACTACTGCAGATGTCAATCTCAAAGGCTATTTCATTCCCAAGGTGAGATGCCAGGAGCACTCCTTTCCTTCTCTCCGTCCCCAGTGCATCCCCCCTTCAAGTCTGGCATCCAGGGATGCTCGCTCACTGCAGGGTTCTCACACACTCTCACTTTGTCAGGAGTTCCCCAGGTAAAGTGTGTTTATTCAGCTCCAACACTCATCACCACTCCGATGGCCACACCACCACCATTGTCAATGTAGTAACTGCTCTGCCTTGGCTTGCAGGGAACCTACATCATCCCCTTGCTGACTTCTGTCTTGCGAGACAAATCCCAGTGGGAGAAACCAGACACCTTCTACCCTGAGCACTTCCTCGACTCGGAGGGGAAGTTTATAAAGAAAGATGCTTTCATGCCTTTTTCAGCAGGTACCTTCTATTCCATTTTTAGGGCTCTGGAAGGAACCGGGCATCCAAGAATCCTTCCTTCCCACTGGAGTTGCTCTCCTCTCCTCTCCTCTCCTCTCCTCTCCTCGCCTCACCTCTCCTCTCCTCTCCTCTCCTCGCCTCGCCTCGCCTCGCCTCCCCTCCCCTCCCCTCCCCTCCCCTCCCCTCCTCTCCCGCTCCTCGCTTCTTGCTGCTCTCCCTTCTCTCCTCTCTCCTCTCTTCCTTCCACCTTCTAACTTCAATGGTCCAGCTTTACCAAAGGACCAGGACTTTTAATTCACCCCACTAGAGCTTAAAACCCCCACAACTACAGAAGCAGCTCCCACTGACTCTCTTACGGTCCATTCTGCATTTCGTTCCAGGACGGAGGATCTGCGCTGGTGAGACTCTTGCCAAAATGGAGCTCTTCCTCTTCTTCACCAGCCTCCTACAGAGGTTCACCTTCCACCCTCCCCCAGGAGTTTCCACCTCAGACCTGGACCTCTCCCACACTACTGGGCTTACCGTTCCCCCAGTGACTTATGAGGTCTGTGCAGTGCCACGTTCCTAGGGGCTTTCTCAGCCATCTTCTTTCCCTGAAACACCCAGATGAAATATTTTAGTCTGTCTCTGGTCCCACGTGTGAAGTGTGGTACTTCTGAATCTGATAAGGGATGTTTAGCCCAAGTACACCTTGAATCACAGCAAGAGGTATGTCACTCACTATTACATCAGGCGGCAGTCCTGACATTCAGCCAGTCCTTGAACGGGCAAATTGATGGTCTTTGTGAGGATGAATCCCATGATGGGATAGCAAAGTCCATTTCATTCAGTCCATTTCTACACCACTGCATGTTGCCCTCAAGGAAAGAGGCTGAGGCTGGACTCTGGGCCAGAGCTCACAGGGTCCTGCACAGATCACACACACACAAGTCCTCTCCCCTTCCACACCTCCATCACACCTGTGTCCAAACTGCCCAGTGAAAATGATCCATTACACATTTTGTTCCGACACCAGTGCCCTGAATGCATGCACACACACACAGAGAAATGTAGAGAATTATATGTATGCTGATGAGAATGACAAAAACACAGAAAAACAATAAATCACTCTCCATTTCAAATCAAACCACTGCTGGTGTCATTCTTCAAAGCTGGAAGATCTTCTTTGGCACCTGAAATGGCTTCTGAGAAAGTACCTATGTCTGGAACAGACAACCAGTGCTGTGCTTCCAGTGGGAACTGGGCAAACCAGTCCTTCCTTGGTGCCCTCTAGGCCCCTCCAACTTCCTTATTAACGAACCACGCTGTAGCTTTTTAGTCTCAAGAACACCTGAAAAATTACCTAGTCTTTCTGGACTTCAGTAAAGCTTTGACACTGTGTGCTATAAGATCTCCATAGAGAAATAAAGTATGGGCTGGATGAGCAGACAGTGAGGTGGGTTGTGAACTGGCTGAATGGATGGGCCTAGCGGGTAGTGGTCAGAGGTGTAAAGTCTAGTTGGAGGCCATAATGAGAAGAGCACCCAAGGATCAACACGGGGTCTGGGACTGTTTAACATAATCCTTAATGATATAGATGAGGCGGGAGAGTGTACCTTCAGAAAATTTGCTCTTGACACAAAACTGAGGAGTGACTGATACGCCAGAGGGTCGTGATGCCACCCAGAGGGACATGGGCAGGCTGGAGGAATGGGCTGACGAGAACCTCATGAAGTTCGACAAGAACATGAAGTTGAACTTGAGCCAGCAGTATGCCATTACAGCAAAGAAGGCTCATTGTATCCTGGGCTGCATCAGGCAAAATATTACCGGCAGGCTGAGGACGGTGACTCTGTCCCCGTACTCAGCATTGGTGAGACCACACGTAGAGTAGTGTGCCCAGTTCTGGGCTCCTGTTGTGGTTTAACCCAGAAGGCAGCTAAGCACCACACAGCCATTCATCACTGCTACGTGCTGTTCACTCAGGGCTACAGAGACAATTTGGGGACTGGAGCATCTCTCTTGTGAGGAAAGGCCAAGAGAGCTGGGCCTGCTTAGCTTGGAGAGGAGAAAACTGAGAGGGGATCTTACAAGTGTATACAAATATCTTAGAGGAGGGTGCCAGAGGCAGACTCTTTTCAATGGTGTCCAGAGACAAGACAAGAGGCAAAGGGCACAAACGGAAACACAGGATGCTCGATCTGAACATGAGGAAAAACTTCTTTACTGTGAGGGTGACAAAGCACCGGAACAGGTTGTCCAGAGACATTGTGGATGATGTCCTCCTTTGACACATCCAACAGCCACCTGGACATGGTGCTGGGCATCCTGCTCTGGGTGGCCCTGCTGGAGCAAGTGGGTTGGACCCGATGGACCCAGAGGTTCTTTTCAATCTCAATGATTCTGTGACTTTGTGATTTAGAATTCCGCATGAATCCAAGGGGAGCAAAGTTATACCAATGAATAAGCACTTCGAAAGAATCTCTCTGTGATTTCAGTGCTCAGGATATCAAGGCCATGCCTGAACTAATGACGAAAATTTAATTAATCAGTAACCTGCAGGGCATGCAGAATTTACGACTGTTATACCAAACAGCAGGTTCATGACCTGTGGGTGTCCAAGGGCTTGGACTTTCATTCTTGAACAATGAAAGATACACACTCACCCAATCACACAAGCTTGACATCTACCTGCCTCTGTACCATACCAACAATTCATTAACAAGCACAGGGGAAGAGAATAAACCAGCCACTAACCACATGAAATACCGTTCACTGGGAAAGAGGCTTATGGACTAGTGTTTCTCACGGCAAAATTTTGCAGGAAGACAGAGATCCAGAGTTCACATTTTCTCTTTTCTTTTCTGCAGCAAATACTCGGCTGAATAGAGATGGACTGGAGCAGCAGCACTACCGTGGGCTTAGTGTTCGTCCTGACTTTTCTGATCATTTTGAAAATCGGAAGTTTCTTGAATAGCAACCGGAGAAAGAATCTCCCCCCAGGACCAAGAGCATTACCTATCATTGGAAATCTTCATTTGTTTGACTTGAAGCGACCCTACAGGACTTACCTACAGGTAGCCATTATCTTTTCTACTGGTCACATAACTACACGTAGCCCCACAGTCCAAGATGTCAGAGTTTTCCCTGACATGTTGCTTCAGAGATGATCCATAGCAAGGGAAAGGAGACAGTTGTTTGAGCAGGAAATTCTGAATGAAGTAAGATTTGTTCTTTATTATAACATCTTCTCCTTTCATTGCAACTTCATGCATTTGGGTTTCAGCCTTAAACTTCTCTCAAATTAACAGCAAGTCCTCACTTTATTTTTGTGGTAATTTTGTGAAAAAATGACAAGAAGTGATTTGGATAACTCCCTCTACTTTCCGTTGATTGATATGCCTAGGGTTGTGATTGTAGCCTTGTGTCCTCATTGATTTAACAGCCCCTGTCATGTTCCTTCCTTCCCTTCTTCCCCAAAATCTGAAGATAACTGTAAGGGACTACAGTTGCCAGAATATACAGAAAAGATCCAAGCAAACCAAAGGAAAAAAAAAGAATCTCTTGCTTTTCTTCTAGTACTTTTTTAGTGCTTTTTCTTTACTGTAGCCCTTCCTGATTTTGAGTCAGAAGACCTCTATGAACCTGGTTCTTTTTTTTTTTTTAATTACTATTAGACATTTAGATTTCATATATCTCCTTGCTGATGATTTTAAAAGGGATATCTAACCTACAAGTCTGTATGTATGTCACAACCACAGATCAAAAGACCACTCAGATGCAGTATCTGGCAAATCATCTGTAGCTATTCAATGCAGCTTAACTGAGTTGGCAAAAGTCTCTGGTTTAATTCCAGTGCATCTATTATAATGGAAGAAGTTTGTCCTCTAACTTGAGCTTAGGTCAAGATTTAAAATTTTCATATACTTAGTGTGAAAATGAATCTGAATTCATTGAAATGAAACATTCATCCTGAGCATCAACACTGCAAATGGTGGAAAGCTGTTAGAGGAGAACACCCTTTGAAAAGATCAGTTTCTGCTACAGCTGCATTAGTCTGGGACAACAATATCATCAAAGAAGCTACCCTTAATTCAGACCCATGTCAATGCTGCCGTGTCATTTCATATAGTTGGCTGCACTTGCTTACCAGCTGTTGACTACTTTGCATAGCAGTGCCAATAGCTGCCTTCTGATTCTCTGTGCAAACAGAAAAATAAGCGTAGTCAGGAAAACCATCTCATTTTGTCTGGAGAACCAAGAACATTGATTAAGTGAGAATAATTCAAGCTAAAAATGTACCAGCTTAGACAAAACAGGGTCTCTGAGACTCTCTTTGTAGACAGATTCATGTTGATTGTAGTCATATGCTAAAAGTGAGAATTTATCTGATGCTAGATTGTGGCCCAGAAACACTGTTATTTTTTACATGGTAATGGTAACAAAGGTTTGAATAGGTTTAGTCTGTGAGCATGGAGCTGCCTAAATGAAAGAGACACAATAACATAAAGATCAGTGTGAAAAATTGAGTCAAAAATTGAATTTATGTGGGCTTCTGGGGGAAGTCAGAGCTGTTGGCACAGAGGAAACTCTCAGTGGTTCTTTGATTGTTTGCGGGTTTCAGGTGTTAACACTAGGCTCCACTCCTAACTGTGCTATTCAGTCATTAATCATCATAATGTCTCTATTTACCTTAATTCTCTTTCTCTGTCCTAAAACTTAGGGGCAGGATGGGAAGATAAGCAGCACTGAAAAGGTGGTGAATTTGTAGGCTGTACAAGTTGTAAATCACTGTTATCTTCCTCTGTCAGCTGTCAAAAGAATATGGTCCGGTCTACAGTGTTCAGATGGGACAAAGGAAAATAGTAGTGCTTTCTGGGTACGAGACAGTGAAGGAAGCTCTTGTAAACCAGGCAGATGCATTTGCAGAGAGGCCTAAAATCCCAATCTTTGAAGATTTGACCAAAGGATATGGTGAGTTGGTTTTCTTTTTCCTATCCAATTTGACTTATTCAAAAACCATATTTCCTACAGAAAAAGCAGAGACTGGCATACCACTTAGAATCAGAATCAACAAAAGGCATTGGAAATACATGTGTAAAACTATAACCAAATAGTTATTCACACAGTAATAACAGAAAACAGATAATGCCCCACTTTCAGGATCTAGAGCAATGGGATGCATGACAGGGAAGGCATTTCTAGTTTTCCTGGTATGACTCTAAGCTTTGTTTGTAGCTTACCATAGAACCTCCTTTTCCTGAAATCACATGAGTGTTATACTGCTGCTTCTCATTTCAAGTGGTGAATAGTGTTCTTAAAATCTAAATGTGGCATTAGAATGGAACACATATAGAACTGGGGATTTATTTTAATAAGTGAAATACTGTATGCCAAGCTGGGTTTCCAAATAAGAATTTCACATTCAAAAAATTCTAATTTTGCATCAGACATTAATAATTATCTCTCCAAAGACCCTCAGACAAATTCAGGAATTATTCTCCAAGCATTTCCATAATTGCATCTTTTAATCACATTATTGCCTGTAAGCTTTCTTTATATATATAATTTATTTTTTTTAAAGAAAAATATAACTGAAGTAGTCAGTTACCTGGTGTGTAACAACTCTAGTGAAAAACTGATTAGGAATGTTTAAGACCTTGGCTAAATTTAAAACACATTTGTGTCTATTCAGGTATTTACTGCAATCATCAGAGACACAGGATCTCAGTTCAGTTAGTTCAGTCCCACTTTCAAAGGATGATGACTATAAATTTGAACTTGAATTTCCAATCCTGTCTTTCTTTTAGTGACAAGTGTCTCTCAGAGATATATATTCTTCCTGATCAAATATCTTTAATATCTTTTAAACAGTTTTTGTTTGGTTTTATTTCAACAAAACCTATTGTTGAAGTTTGGACGTCCTGAAGGAAAAGTTTTTTCTCCTCAGCCAGATGTAATCTAACCTGTTTTAAAAGTTACTGCTACAACTATCTACATTATGCATCTGTAAGTTAGGTATTTCAAATCTGCTACTGCATTGAAATCTCTTTGTGTCAGGGCTTGTTTTTGCTCATGGTGAAAACTGGAAAGTGATGCGAAGATTTACTCTCACAACCTTACGAGACTTTGGAATGGGAAAAAGGGCCATTGAGGACCGCATTGTGGAGGAGTATGGGTACCTGTTAGACACCATTGGGTCACAAGAAGGTGGGTAGATGAGGCATTCTTCAGATCTCTAAAGTTTTGTTCAAGTACCCAGAGGCTTGGCGTTAACCTCTAGTTCTTCATCTGTTGTACAGCTCAGGCTGAGCCAATTTTCTGTTGGTTTGGCATGGTTCTCTAATAATGAATAATAATCACTAATAACAAAAATAAATAAATAGCAGTAATTAATATTAAATTTACATAGTCTCTTGCCGCAATGTAATGTCTTTCTTTGTTCATTGTGTAGGAAAGCCCTTTGATGCTAGTAAAATAATTAATTCAGCAGTTGCTAACATAATTGTGTCAATATTACTGGGAAAACGATTCGACTACAAAGATTCCAGATTTATAAGACTTCTACAGTTGACCAATGAAAGCGTGAGGCTTGCTGGGAAACCTTTGGTTACGGTAATGTTAAACAATTTTATGTTGCTGTTCTACTGGATGCCATGGGAACATAGTAACATGGGTAGTCTATTGTTTGTATTAAACAGAAAAATCTGAGATACCGAGAGATAATAGGTTTACAAGCACTTCCTGGGGCAAAACAAAGCTTAAGATAAAATGTGGCAATCTTAAAACCCACAACCAAACCCCAATCTCTCAAAGACCTACTTAAACTATAGTTTGATGAGTGTTAAATCTGGACTGAAAAAATCAGACTATTCTCCCATCTCCCTTGCTCTGAGACATTTTCTCCCTTGTGACTGAATTGTTTGCAGAGTACTAACATAAAATGGGTGTGAGAAAAAAAAAATAAAAAATAAAGTAAAATAAAATAATATAAAATAAAAAGATAGAGGGCAAGAGATATTAGTGAGTTTAATTTTCTGTGAGATAACTTTCCCAGCACAATGTATTGTTCAGAAATTCGGATGCTTGTGTTGGTACAGTCAAGTTTGGTATGAGGAAAGGAACACCTGAGAAGGGAAGACAACAAGGCTTGTGGGTTTTTTTTGTTAATTTGTTTGTTTTTCTGGCAGCAATGCTGACCGAAATGCCTGCTGAATTGGTCTTTAAGAAAAGCAATGAAATCCTGTAAGCTGCTGCCTGTCAGGGAAAGGGGAGCACTGGGTCTCTCCTGCTTGGTAAATGCAGCAGTCATGATACACCATCAGGGAAGGTGTCTAAACTTCCAGTATATAGACCGTGACGATTTTTCTAGACAGAAGACAGTTGCGACTTTTTAGCCTAGAGAAGAGAAGGCTTGGGGAGAGGACCTTATCAATGTCTGTGGATACCCGCAGGGAGGTGCGGAGAGGCCGGAGCCGGGCTCTGCTCGGCGGTGCCCAGGGCCGGGCCCAGAGGCCCCGGGCCCAGCCCGGAGCCCCGGCGGCTCCCCCTGCCCCTCAGGCAGCACCGCTGGGCCGGGCGGGTGCCGGAGCCCTGGCACAGGCTGCCCCGAGAGGGGCCGGGGGCTGCTCCTTGGAGAGCTCCCCGAGCCCCGGGACGTGGGGCTGGGCACCCTGCTGGGGGGGCCTGATAAGGTCAGGGGGACCAGAGGGGCCCTTAACCATTGTGTGATTGTGTATGATTCTGTAACCCTTTTAACTCCTTCAACAACTAAAACAACAACAACAACAACAACTCATTTCTGCGAGCTCAAAGTTAATTATTCAACAGGAAAAAAAAAAAAAAGAAGAAGAAAAAAAAATCTCTTTAGAGCTGTTACTCCTCCCTTGGTCCAATTCCAAAGATCATGGCAGAAAAGGACAGTCAGGACCATGGACCATGAATAACTTTTGCTGACACGATCTTCTCCCAAATACTCTTATCTGAGAAAGCGGAGATCTATCTCTACACACACATCTTGTAGTGCATGACCAGCAAGCCCAGCATTCTCCCAAAATGTTTCACACGTATAGTGACAGGGCAACACAGGACACCCTCTCAGAGCACAGGACAGGGAGAAGTTACAGAGTTCATGGTCTACCTGTACAAGAAGAATACAGAATATATTTTTGCATGCTTCTGCTACACAGAAATGACTCAGTGAGTAATAAATATGCTCAGCTAACTGCATGCAATGCTGCCACACACCAGGTTCACTTCTCTCCCTTTGGGCTTTGAAACAGGAAAAAATGTTAGCAGAAGAGCTGGCCAAAATAATAAAAATAAATAAATAAATAAATAAATGAATAAATAATAAAAACTTGCTGGACAATATTTCAGTTAGCATGTGGTACAGGTTCTTTTTTGTACAAACCTGAAGTTTCACGATTTTTAGACATTTCATCAGCTGCACAGATCCCACTGTATACATCTGTGCAGTTCTGCTTCCATTCATCAGATGACAAGGATTTAACATACCGCCATTTATACTGTTGTAACAGTGGCAAAGCACAGCTTTTTATTCCAATTTCTTCCTCATATTTTGAAATATGATCCATATATGCCTGTGTGGTGACACAGACTAAGAAAACGCATGTGAAATAACTGGTAGTCTTTGAATTTTTGCTGTTACTTGCTGCTTTCAAGTGATGGTAGAGGTGGTCTGCAAGGAGGGAAAGGTTGTCAAGAACATACAAGGAGCTACACAATCAGTCCAAAGGTCTGTCCCACCACTGTCTCCTGCTGGCCAGCTGCAGATGTTTAAGTCACACCTATGCTTCTGCAAAATAGTCTCTCAGCTTCCAGTAACTTGGGGCTGAGAGGTTTCCTTGGTGGATTTTCAACCATGAATTCATCCAGCCATGTTCTAAAGAAGAAAATATAAAGTCTTTGGTTTTGTATCTGCAAAATGGGCATGATATCATTTATTTGTTCCTGTAAAATGTTTACAGGCCTTTGGCTGGTAAATTTTATCTAATGCCTTTCCCTCCTGTAGATGTACAACATCTTCCCATACCTTGGATTCCTCCTAAGGGCTAACAAGACTCTTCTCAAAAATAAAGATGAATTCCAGGCTTATGTGAAAGTCACTTTTATAGAACATCTGAAAACTCTGGACAAAAATGATCTAAGAAGTTTTATTGATGCTTTCCTTGTTAAACAGCAGGAGGTAACTGAATCTTCTTTTCATTTCTTCAAACTTTTATGGTTATATGAAGACACTTACTATTACCTTTGAGTCCTAATAATTATAGCTATATTTCCTAACATAAATCCTTTTAAATTTATTTAATTTCTTTCTTTTTATTTACTTTTACGGTTTACCAAAGCTGCATTTTTCCATCTGCTCTGTCTATTGTCCTAGCTCTTCTGACTCTTTTAAAAACATAATGCATTACACAACAACCTGGGCTCTAGTGGGATCCTTATTTGCGGCTGTTAAAAATCTTAGTTACCTTTTTCATACAGAAAACAGCTCTCTTTGCAGCTGGCCCCAGTAAGGACAGAGATCATACAAAACATAAAACTTCTTTCAACACTCTTCTCTGGGTACAAGCCCAAAGCTCTTTTTCTTTCACACTTTTTCTTAAAATTCACTTTTAGTAAATATTTAGCTATCTATATTGCATTTTCCTATGGAAAGCTATAAGTTTTCATCTTTTTACCTCATCCACTCCTTTCCAGGAGAAATCCACTTCCAATGGGTATTTCCATAATGACAACTTGCTAAGCTTGGTGAGCAATTTGTTCACTGCTGGCCTTGAGACAATTTCCTCCACACTAAACTGGAGCCTTCTGCTGATGCTCAAGTACCCTGAAATTCAGAGTAAGTGGTTTTATGACAGATGCTCTTACGCTCGGGAACTGAACAGGACCCTTGAGGGTCAACATATCTGTTAACGCACCAAGTTTTAAAAAGCCAATACTTTCAGTTAATTATTAGCCAAGTATCACTATGCCCTGTGGTTGAGATCCAGTGAGGGGCACATCGGTCAGCCTAGCAGTAGATTATAGACAGATTTCATATTGGCCAGGTTCTCATTAGTTGGAAAAACAGCCATGTCCTGTGTTGGGCAATGAAATTGTTCCAGATTTCTTTCAGAAACACGCTGTTGGCAAACCAAATGCCTATGCAGACATTAAATGGATGGTACCTGGTCTTTAAATGCTTGAGGACGTTCAGGGAATTGTTTTTCGTTTAACATCTGCAGTCCAGCTTACGTTTCAGGGTTGTTAGGAGTCTAGCAGGGCTTTTGACACAGAACAAGAAATTTCAGGCAGAAGAGAGGCCAAAAAAAAAAAAATATTTTCCTACTCACAGGGAAATCAAAGAGAATCCTGGAAAACATTCACTAAAATATGGTTAAAATGTAGCAAGTCAAGGAAATATGGTTTTCTTCTTCTCTCTCTTGCTCTTTTTTTTTTTTTTTAACCTTCTCTGGATTGGGAGCACTCTTAAATCTTAAATTATCCATTTAAATTAACCAAATCCAGGTTTCTTAGTGGCAAAGAAATAATCAGACACTGTAAATCTGTCCACCTCCTGTTATTTCTGAAAGAAAAAAAAAAAAAAAAAAAAAAAAAGACTGACAGAATTTATGGTTCTCAGTTGAGGTATTTTATAGTTTTCCATCAGTGAAGCCCAGTATGTCTCAGGGATGAAAGAGTCCTTGTCTGTTTCTTATATTGTATTCCCTCGTCAGGAAAGGTTCAAGAAGAGATAGAGCAAGTGATAGGGTCAAACCCTCCACGAATCGAGCATCGTACTCAAATGCCATATACAGATGCTGTTATCCATGAAGTTCAGCGATTTGCTAGTATCCTGCCATTGGATTTGCCTCATGAGACTACTACAGATGTCATTCTCAAAGACTATTTCATTCCCAAGGTGAGATGCTTACAGGACTGTTTCTTTTAGCATTTCTCCAATCTCAGACATGGTTAATGCTATACATACGAACACTTTTGTGAAGTTACGCAATGGAAGCCAGAATAATCTCTTTGTCCAGGCTGATTTCTTCACATTAAAATCTTACTGTCATTACTGCCAACAAACTATTTTTGCACAGAATAACTCCACTGTCCTGTTTTGCAGGGAACCTACATCATCCCCTTGCTGATCTCTGTCCTGCAAGATAAATCCCAATGGCAGAAACCAGAGATGTTCTATCCTGAACACTTTCTTGACTCCAAGGGAAAGTTTGTGAAGAAAGACGCTTTCATGCCATTTTCAGCAGGTACCCTCTGTTTTCCATTTACTACTGTTGCAAGTACCAGTCTTAGGCAATTCATACTAGTGGTTCTTCGTTATTGAAGCCTGGCCTCCCCACACTGCCTTTCTCATGGGACCATTGCACAACTCATTTCTCAGGATGCATTTCTCATAATAGAGAGTAATCACAAATGTCTACTAATTCCTTCAGCCTCTGGTTGTCATCAGTTTCTCTGTATTCAATGATTATAAAATAGAATTTGTAGTGTCTTCTTTTTAAATGTGAGGGAGGCTTTCAGAAAATTCCATGATAGTTTAGGTACGACATTTCTGCTCTATGACCTGGGCATCTTTTTTCTGGCCCTTTTTAAAAGTCCCATTCAAAAAGTCCTCAGCAGTGTCAGCCAAACAAATCTTCATATCCTGTACCAAAAGAGAGGGGTTGCATTATATAAATACCCAAGTTCTCTTTAATATCAATGAATGTAAAGGGGTTGCCTTTGAGTTTCCCACAGAGAGTGATGTTCACCTAAGCTTACACACCTGTATCATTTTCCAAAGCATGAGAGATTCCTATCCTCACAATGACTGCACCTTCCAAGGCATCTCTCCTGTTCTTCAGGTTCTTTCATTGTTCAGTTAATTTCCTATACATCAGTCCCTGGCCAATATACACACAATACTCTGCACTTTTTATGGACCTTATTTGTGTATTTTTAGTTGTGTGTGACATTTGAATATGTTTTTTTCTCATCATACTCAACATACAACATATAGTAAAATCCATTTGTTCATAAAATAATTTATGATATTGCCAATTCACAAGCCTTATTTTTCAGATTTAAGTCTAAATCTCCCAGCTGAAATCACATCCAGGGAGCATCAGCTCTGGGCATTCCCTGGAAAGCTCAGTTCATAGCACAGCTATGCCTTAGTACGTTGTTTTCCACTTTCAGTCAAGCAAGGGAGTTAAAATCAAATTTCATTTCAGGCCTTTGTTAGTTCTGGCCTTGAATTATCACGCTTTGATTAAGGAAGTTTATAAACTTATGAATTTGTCCAGGACTGAGAAAAAAAATATATTCATGGCAGTTTTGGAGAAAGGCTTATATTAGGGGCTCCATAGAATATCTCCACCACCTCCCTGCTCAGTCCCACCCTAGCCAATATATGTGAGTTTCCAAGGCCTTTTTGATAAAGTGTAATAAGAATAAAAAATTAAAAATTAAAAAAAAAAAATGCCTGTGACTAGGCTACACTAGCCAAAGTCAAGACAAAAACAGCTAAAGTTGGCCTGGGAACCAAAAACTGAACCAATCCCAAGTAGAGAAAAAAAAAATTGTTGAAAACTGGAAATAAGAAATTCAGATTGCATTTGCATATATTTATCCCAAAATACAAACATATACAATACAAACATATAACAAGCCCACTTTTAGGAGAAGAAAAAAAATTAGTTGGCTTTATAATCATACCTGTGAAGACTAAGTATCCTCTCTCTCAGGCTCCTGTGCATTTTTGAGTGCTGCTTTTTTGTTTATTTATACTGGGGACATGACATTTCAAGTCACTGTTCTTTCTCAGAATAAAAGCTGCTCAGAGGCTTTTATTTCTTCCAGCCATGGAAGAAGCATGTCACACTGACTCTCTTACGGTCCATTCTGCATTTCATTCCAGGGCGGAGGATCTGCGCTGGTGAGACTCTTGCCAAAATGGAGCTCTTCCTCTTCTTCACCAGCCTCCTACAGAGGTTCACCTTCCACCCTCCCCCAGGAGTTTCCGCCTCAGACCTGGACCTCAACCCTGCTATTTCATTTAATGTTATCCCCAAGCCCTATAAAATCTGTGCTGTAGCACGTTCATAGAGCTCAAATCAGTATAAATTTGATTTAAAAAATATATGACATTTTCATGATTTCTGCCTTCTTAATCCTTTGGCCAAAATCATTCACAACATTACATCCTAATAAAGCTCTTCAGTACCTCCAAATCAAAGTGGTGGTGTTTTATTTTTTATTTACTGAGGGAGGGTATTTCCCGTGGACCAGAAGCCCACAATTGATGACTCAGGGATCAACCTAATAGATGACCTAAACTGGACTAAATAATAGAGACTCTTTCTTTCTCTGCCCCTGAATTGTAAATGTTAACTAACATATGAAAATATGGGGCAGGTTCCACTGAAGGCAAGGTTTGAAAAAGGAAATCTCTATAGAACAAGTATTAATAGTCAGTGAGCACATTTCATTTTCTCATTTCATCAAAGTACTCCAAACAAACCAGATGTTTTCATTTTTTTCTCATGTTAGCCTTTAAATAAAACACATTTACTTCTGTAATATAAGAAATCCTATGTAACAAGAAGTCTTGCATTTATCTTATAAAGACTCTGAAAGCACAGAAAGAAAGTGATAATTGAAGGCATGATCACAGTGCACGAAGAAGTGGAAGGTGATACAATTGCATTGTGTTTTCCTGAGAGTGCACTTTTTTATGTATGTAACAACCAATTTTATCTAACCACCTTCGTAGATACAGATAGACGTGACCTCCATAAACCTGTTAGCTGAGGCTTTTCCATGTATTTATCTTCAAAGATGGACTTCCAAGACTAATTTTCTTTTCCTATCTCTAACATTTCTGAAAATAAATAAATAAATAAGTAAAATAAACTCACACCTCAGTTTAAACACTATTTCTTTCCATTTTGGAGATTGGAGGTGAAATTATGATTTTATTTTTTTTTTTACACGAGTAAAACAGGCCCCTGTTCATTACACTACTAAGCACTGACTGAGCGTGCCCAACCTAGACTCCATAATTCAGGTTTTTTATACACTCCCAGGGCACCAAACTGCCTTCTTGTTTCACTGCAGGGCCAACCCATGACGATCACATGCATGCCGAAAAGCCTTACTATTAACCCCTAAAAGGTACATTCTGATTTGCTTATCCAACACATACATCTCACTTGAAACCTCAGTAGGGCCCCTTAGTGCCCATAATGGTCTTGCTGTGACATATTAGTACCAGCAAACGAGTGAGCTGGAGCTTGTTAGAAGAAGTGCTAAACACCCAAACTGCAGCATGAAGTGCTCGGTTCATCTCAACTGTCTGCAGCTCACAACTGTCATCTCACAGCTGTGTCACGCCATCTGCTGGCAGCTGTAGCCCTAGATCAGCCTTCTTCCAGTTCACCAACACACACCTGTTTTCCTTAAAGCAACATTTAGCCCGTTGCATCCCAATATATCATCAAAGCCGACCAGTTTAATGTTTATTAAACTGACTTAATGGACTACATCATCTCTGAGATGTAGGATGGCCATCATTTGACTGTTTATTTGAGGATGCTGAAGGCTTTTTGCCAGGAGTTGGCACCAAACATGGAGAAGCTAAATCTCCATTTCTAGGTCTTTTCTAGGTCTTTTCTAGTTCAGAAGGTGGATGGCATCTGAAAGATGGCAATGCCAGACTGTTCATGAATTATGGTACAGTAGGTTGGTGTTTGCAAGATC
>NC_137696.1:120553801-120769067 GCF_964034855.1 Anser brachyrhynchus | reverse complement strand
AAGGAAAGGAAAGGAAAGGAAAGGAAAAGAAAGGAAAAGAAAAGAAAGAAAAGAAAAGAAAAGAAAAGAAAAGAAAAGAAAAGAAAAGAAAAGAAAAGAAAAGAAAAGAAAAGAAAAGAAAAGAAAAGAAAAGAAAAGAAAAGAAAAGAAAAGAAAAGAAAAGAAAAGAAAAGAAAAGAAAAGAAAAGAAAAGAAAAGAAAAGAAAAGAAAAGAAAAGAAAAGAAAAGAAAAGAAAAGAAAAGAAAAGAAAAAAAAGAAAAGAAAAGAAAAGAAAAGAAAAGAAAAAAGAAAAGAAAAAAGAAAAGAAAAAAAAGAAGAGAGGAGGAAAGGAAGGAAGGAAGGAAGGAAGGAAGGAAGGAAGGAAGGAAGGAAGGAAGGAAGAAAAAGAAAGAAAGAAAGAAAGAAAGAAAGAAAGAAAGAAAGAAAGAAAGAAAGAAAGAAAGAAAGAAAGAAAGAAAGAAAGAGAAAGAAAGAAAGAAAAAGAAAAGACAGACAAGTATAAGTCCAGTGACTGACCACTCTCGAAATTCCTCAAAAACTACTCTTTCCCATCTTAAATATAGCTCTGGATTTTCTCATTATCAAAAAAATACTCTGACTGTTATCAACTCTGTGAGTGTACCGAACAGTTCATATATTTTAGAGGGCTTTCTGAAAGTCAGGTTCTTGTTGGGGATTAAAGTTTTTGAGAGATGGAAAGCTTTTGGAAGATTTCTTATGAATTTCACTGTCTATTTTAGATCCTTTTTCTGTGGCAATATGCTAATGCTAATGGCATCCAGCACAGTCGAAAAAGATCTTGCACAGTTTTAAAGCTTTACAGTTGCAATTACAAGTGAGAGCAAGCTGCTATGTTCCTTTAGTCTTTTTAAGTTCCTCCATAGATAGACAGACAGACAGACAGATAAAACAGTAATCCTTATGAAAACGTTGTTCCACTTCTGGTCAAAATACCATTTTATGGCATTCATTGCAAAGGTCAACTGAAGTTGTTCCATACAAAATATCATCGTATGTAATCAGGTTGAGAAAAACTTCTGCTTCAGCTTCCTTCCTTGTATGCTACCTGTTTCTTTGCCAATTGTAGGAATAAATACCAAGGGAAAAGGAAATTTATATAATAACCCACTTCTTTCATGATGCTCCTGTGGAGTTGGTCAGTTAATAACAAGTATCTAAGAAGCAGAGATACTCAGTCTGGTCCGGTTTGATAAATCAGTTTCCTATGCTTTTTCACATAAGAGTACATAAGAGCAAATGGCATATGAAGTGTCCGCAGATTCAGCATTATGCATCATGTCATCAGCTTCATGTGGTGAGAATATTGGTCACTTGCTTATAGCATAGGTGCTTTCTTCTACTAACTGTTCTATCAAAGTCATTTTTTCTTTAAATTTGACTGCATAATCTTAAAATTCGTCCAGTTTGGATGATTGACTTGTGGCCTTGCATGTTGTATTTATGAAGATGACAAATAACACTGTATTAAAAAAGTGGTCATCATCTGATGTTCTGCAAGTATACATTGGCAGAGAAAGTCTCAACCCATGTTGACGCTGTAGACTTTGCACTATCCTAGCCTTACTGAATTGTGCCTTTTCTACCGCTGGTATCTCAGAACAGTAGGTTTGTGCTACCCCGGACAAATGATGTGTTTTTGGTGAGTGTTGTCAAAATGCCTGCCTGCTCTCCACTCATCTTGGAGTAGCGTTGAAACCGACTGCGCTTCCAATGTGGAGAAAGCCACCAAGTTCAACACCCATTGTAACAAATTCTTTGATTTTGACTCTGTTTGCCTTCTTCAGGCAAATTCTCCCGCGAGTCCTCAACAGGCATGATTTGCTACAGAAAGCAATGAACTTGCCTGACCTTGTCCGCACAAGTGAGGCAACCACTTCTACTGCTGCTTGAGTGGACCTGAGGGTGGAAAACTATTTTTGACACCCCTTTTCAAAAACAGGTCATTTTTCTAGAGAAAACAAAGCCCCAGTGACATTCCATAGCATATGTGCTGAAATACAACGGGGTGAGGTAAGGACATGGGATCATCACTCAGGGAGGCACTTACTAGTTTTAAACTCAGAATGTTTTCACAGGTAGAATAGTGTTTACTAAAGATTGTATCAATAATTTCAAATGTGATCAACTAAAGAAAATCAGCACGTGTATTGTATGCATATATCAAATTAGGCAGACGTCACAAATATTGACAGTCCTGTTCTCCTCTCCCACCACTGTAAATCAAGAGGTGGACCACTGAAAGACACTTATGCATAAGAAACACTTTAGTATTTCAGAAAATATGATATAGAGACACTGCTGAAGTTCCCTCTCCTCGCTTAATTTTCATGATTGTCTTGAATAGCTATGTCTCCAGTGGATCCAGAGCACAAAATGGAGAGGAAAGGAGCAGGGAAGGAGTGTAAGATAGGAGTTCAGGCTGGGCAGCCGGGAGAAGAGAAGTGTCTGTCCGATTCTAATTTACTCCAAGATATAGAGCAAACAGACTTGCAGACCAGACAGTTTTCAGACTTACCAAACATCTTGAACATACTGAGAGCTCTCTGTTTATTTCAGATGCATAAAACAACACAACTTGCCAGTAAATGCAACTAGGCATGCAAGTGTGTGCATGAAGATAACATATTAGTTACAAGAATTATAATTGTCCTATCATTATCTCTTCTTTCTTTCCCGAATCAGGGTGAATGTGCCATAATCTCTTAAGAATCTTACGATAAGTAAATGTCAGAAATGGCTTTTTTATTATTATTATTATTTTATTTGGAGCTGCCAACTGTCTATTTTAGACATAACATCACCCTTTGCTGTAGCCTTCCACATAAAAGCACCACGAACAGTAACGTCTCTAAGCAAGCATGAATGATTGGCTTGCAGATTCTTTACCAAAAAGGGAGTTTATTTACTCCACACAGGTCATAAATTTCGTTAGAAAAACTATCAGTGGCAATCTCCGTGTGGTGTTTAGTAAACAGAGTTTTCCTCTGATTCCCTCAGTCCGTGTACTTCAATTGTCGAAAACAGTGGAACAGAGCCTTCTCACACCTAAAACTGAGAAATAGTCCAGCTCTTTAAGTGGAAACGAAGAACTGGGAGACTTTACGTATTCGTCAGCATTCAGACATAGAAATGGGAAAGGATAAGAGAACAATGCAAAGTAGCCAGTTACCTAAAGGCCTGCCTCCGCTTCCCTTACGTGAAGCAGCACCTTATTCCATGAAGGCTCCCATTGAAATCAGTGGGACTGCAGGCAGAATAAGGCTTTTCTTTCTTACTTAGCAAGAAAGAAAAAAAGAAAAAAAAGAAAAAAAAAAAAAAGAGGGTGAGATCTGCCTTTTCATGTAATGGGCTTTTATCTGCTCAAAATCACGCTAACCTCAGGGTGCCAAGCACAGTGTGTTTGAAAGCTTTCCAAGGATGGGAAGAGCTGCTGCATCTTCTCCACTACAAAGGGAGGCTTGGTAGGAATGAGAGCTGCTGTGGTCTTACAAGAAAGGTTTTGCCTCTGCTTTGCCCCCTCTAAGGACCTCTTACTTGTTCCTCCTGGATACTTCCAGGTTATAGCTTTTTATTATTATTATTATTATTATTGCTTAAATTAGGAAAATGTTTGACTGACTGACTTCACTATGAGCTTGGCATGAAAAGACAGAAGGATTTCTCTCTTGCTTTTCAATACATATGCAGTTAATACATTAAATATTTATAAAAGAAACTTAAATAACAGGTTTTGGTATTATATCACATAACCTCCTGTTGTCAGAATACTCCTAATATTCTGAGCTCAGAGAATCTTATTCACATTTGAAAGTCTAGTGTTAATTATTAAGATTTTAATTACTTGTGCTGCTTTTGGGGCCTGACCAGCATTCGAGACACATATCTTGAAACTTACCATAACTGAGTTATGAAGTGCATTAGAACAGAAATGTCCAGAATTTGCACACGACTATTTTTCTTTTCTATCACTTCAAAACAGGCTATTTTAAAAAATCTGTAAAGAATTTTGACTTCTGAACTGACAGCATAAGCCAGATTTCAGCCTGGAAGGAATTTTTATGGTTGAATTATAGACTTCTAAAAGACACAATTTAAAACCGAACTGCTGACAGTCATTCTGATCATATTTTATAAGCTACCATTAACTAGGATGAGACCTTAAAGGAGGAATACGTCCCCTATCTCGCTGCTGACTCTAGGGTTTCTTATCCTTCCCTCTAAAACATCTCGTGCAGCCTACTGTCAGGGAGAACAGCGGTCAGACGAGACTGACTACAGATCCAATCCAGTCTAGCGAGCCCGGTGCTGCTACGGAGGCTTTGCAGAATTTAGCTGCCAACTGCTCCGTCTGCACTGCGCACGCGCAGGAGAAAACCTC
The DNA here is from genome assembly GCF_964034855.1 of Anser brachyrhynchus. NCBI lineage: Eukaryota > Metazoa > Chordata > Aves > Anseriformes > Anatidae > Anser > Anser brachyrhynchus. The sequence goes on along the minus strand of NC_137696.1, from coordinate 120,764,667 downwards.
AACAATTTTCAGAAAGCTATAACTCAGCCAAGTTTGGGTGGATCCTTTTGGTCAAGGGCAACAAAAGGAACTTATCTGATTTTTTCTGTCCCTGCTCCTCTCTTCTTTGGTAAAACGTCCCGTTGCTGCTCTGGAATAGACACTGGGATGACTCTAAGAATGTTTAAACTTTGGTGAAACAATGTGCTTTGTCTTAACACTGCTCTAGAAAGCAACCGAAGTATTCCTGCTGGAAGGTTCCAAAAAAATTCAGCTCGAGGCAGACTCAGGATTGAAAATCTCATCCTGAACAGTTAAAATTTGGCAACGTTACGTGAGTGAAAACAAGGTCTTACACTGGAAAGTGGTAGGCAGGCTTAACTGCAGATACTGCTGGCAGCTTCACCTATAACATTTTTCCTGCCAGATCTTTGTCTTTTATTACTAGAGAGACTCATTCCTGTGATGTTTAGCGTTTTGTCATTAGCTCTCAAGGCTTGGTTCTGGACTGATGCTGTCGTCTTCTGGGACACGGCTGCCAATGCCCCAGTCGTCGGCCAAGGGGTGATCCTATATTTTGCTCCACACACCAAAGGCGTTAAAACCACACCTAACGCGGGGTGCGGGTGTTTTGTGCTAAAACGTGAGCAGCATGCTCAGCATTTTCTGGATTACATTATGTCATAAATATGGTTATGTTCTCGATCCTCCGATCTGGCCTGACTGTGCTCAGTCCATCATTGGAAGGGATTATCAGGAAAGAAAGGACAAAAATAGACAAATTTTTATAGTTCCTCAAATAGTTGATTTACTGCGTACATTGTGTTTACTTCATATTTATCATTACTCAATGCTTTGTTCTTCTGTTTCACCCCTGTAGCTGCCCCTACCTCTTTCAATATTGCATGTTTCCGTCCCTTTTTAGAACAAGTTTTGCACTGTTTTCTCTCTATTCCTCCAGTTTCTAGGTTTGTGTTATTAACAAAAAATCTGCCTAACAATTATTTCTGCCGTTCGTGCTATTGAGAATAGATTTCCAACAGGAATCCTCACCACTGCAACACTAAGAGAGTCCAAGGATCTGAAATGCTTGTGGTTGGGATCATTAAAAACTACCTCTGCCACCTGAGTCTGACATACATCTTGTAGGATCTTCCCTGGGAGCTTTATGGAGCTTGTATCTGGCCAGAGTGCACTTCATTAGTCTCTTAAAAACCAGCATGCAATATGTAGGGACTCTGCAAGGTTCCAAATGTATAAACCCTTTTTAATTACAAACAGTTATACCACCCACTTTCCCCACAGTTAGTCAAGGGAACCAGTTTTCATTGAGGTCAACAGAAAAAATAACCGTGAAGTTTCTGGCTCATGCTGCTTTTATATATGCTGAAAGAAGGAAAAAGAAAAAAGAAAAAAAAAAAAAGAAAAAAAAGAAAGAAAGAAGAAAATGTAAGTTCATTTTTTAGCCTTTATGTCTCTGAAACAAAGTGCTTATTTTGTCTGAAATTATTCAAGAGAATTTTTCTTTTTTTCTCGTTCTGAATTGGTTACACAGAATTTGTGACCAGGATTAATGGAAAGGGACAAAGTCAACCTTGCCATGAAAAAAGTTCGTCCCTAACTATGGGACCCTAACAACTTTCTGCAGTTTGATTTTTCATAGATTGCATGCTACGAGCAAAGAAGAATGTAATTTACTTGAAAAAGATGGGCCAAACGTTTTTTTCTAATCATAGTCCGTTGGCAGCTTTTTAGGGCCAGACAGGCCATACCTTCCCTTTAAAATATTGGTACAAGGTGGGAAGTAGGCCCTCCTTCCTTTTCCATCACAACGATGGCATGGCCATCTGCTGCTCGACACCTCACTGAAAATCACGCCGTCCCATTAGGGTTGCAGGTCCCATTAGGGTTGCAGGTCCCATTAGGGTTGCACCCCCATTAGGGTGGGGAACGGGAGAACCCTACAGCAGGACTGAGACCCAGGTTTTCAGCCTATGCCTGTTAGTGGAGCAGAAAGTAAATCATTAGGAGAAAATCCAGACTTCTGTAACCGTTTACTTTGTCGTTTGCATAACATGCGTTTCGCTGCATGCCATGGAAAAGCCAACCATTTTTCAGTAGTGACACGGCAGGTTTCTTACCAGCTTTTGGATTTCGTCTCCTGGTATTACTGGTATGCTTTACGGGAGGAGAGCCCTGCTAATTTTCTGACTTCTGAGGACTTGACACACATTTCTATATCTTAAAGTATGTGGTAATCATTAGTATCCCATTCTACACTGAAGCAAAACTTGCCCCAGAGCCAGCCAGCATCAAATCTGGAGGCAAAGCAAGCAAGTTTTAGCCATCGGTCCTTGCTTCCTACCGAAAATATGGTGGGAAAAAAGTAATATTAAAAAGTAATATTCTGGAATTTATTTATTTATTTGTCCATCTATTTATTTATTTATTTTAATATCATCATTTTCCAGCCTGACTTTCGAACCTCTGTGCTTATATTTGTATCAGGGGCCAGAAATGCTAAAATTCAGTGCACGGTGCTGAAATATTAAATGCTGTCAGCTAATTTCAGGACACAACGAGTGTTCTTTTATCTAGGCCGTAAATCAAGGGGACAGGGACACAGTAGTTAAACAAACCAGAGTTGTCCAGAGTCTGAATACGAACGTTGTAGTTACAGAACCCATTGCCACACGTCTACTTAACAGACCGAACAACGTGCAAATCTAGAGTTACTATTTGTCATAGTTGTTGGTTTTTTTTTTTTTTTTTTTTTTTTTTAAAAAAAAGCAAAGAATAGCTGGGCAAACAGTCAATTCGCAGCCAAAGCGAAACTAAAGCGCTGCCAAGAGCCACTGGAGCTTATCTTGCCCCTGCTGAAATGAATGGAAATTTGGGCAATCCCTTCTGTAGCACTAAGCTTACTGAAGTTGACACATTTTGACCTGATGCTCGTTTTCACGAGTGAATTAAAGTCTTTGGGCAGGTAGATTTTGGAAAGAGAATATTGGCACGTCCTCAGCTATAGTAATAATTGCTGACGTTGCTGTAGTCACTCCAACTAAAAATATCCAAGGCAATAACAAACCCTGTGAACCCGTTCACTTATTCCTTTTTCACAAAGGCTATTTACTTCTATAGCTCAAAATAAATTCTGTACTCATCATATTTACAGCACATTCCAGCCCGGCAAACTGGCATCGAAACTATTTATTTAGGGAACATCATACAGGTTTGCATCTTTCAAATTCGACAATTATTTCTCCTCTCGAGCATATGATACTTACAACACGAGCACGCTAGGCCCGGGTTTTAGAAAAGTAACAGTAAACAAACCCTGTGCTGTTTAAAACATTACCTTTTTGGCAAAAAGCGATATAATTATGGCTGCATCCATAACTTAATTAAAAGTGAAAAAGCTGAAAGACAATCAAAATTGCAGCAATCGTAGCTGTACTAATGAAAATCTTATTTTATAAAGTGGGTCTGAAGGTGTTTGTTGAGACATAATTTGCAGTGCAAGCACATTTTTTCGCTAACCTCCTGCAATTCTCTAACATCTTAAAATATGACCCATTTTGCAACCAGGGCTAAAATTCCGAGAAGTTCTGAAATGAAAGCCGAGGAAAGCCGAGCAGCAGGGTTGCTCTCCATTTCAGCCAAATCCCAGCCAAAGTTCCAGATTATATATATCATAACATGAATTACTATTTCGAAAAAATCCCATCCAGCTTTTATGCAGGTCCATAAACATTACTGGTAGTTTTATTAATTTGTCCATAACCATTTAAATAAAATGCTAGTGCTCTGAGCTGTGATCTGTTCCAGGCTGTAGTAAGTTCCTGTTAAACGTGTAAATGTTCAGCAGAAAGATATTTTTGCTCGGAGACTGAAAATCAGCTGTGCCAGATACCTGAAACTTTGTTAGGGCGTTCAGTGGAAAATTTTATTTCAAGATTATAAATAACCGTGGACTATTTTAAGTGACCTTACACTGGTAGCTTCCAATAACATATTTGGGTTTATCCTAATTAACTTTTTATTTTATTTTAGTAGGAAGAGAGGCAACTGTAAAACTTTTAGTGTGACTAATTAAAAGTGGAAATGTATCTTCTTGTTTGAAATGTAATGCTTGTCAGGTATATATAGCATTCGGGTATAAGACATCCTCTTGCCTTCTTTCTAGCACCTTTGGAATGGCTCTAATGGAAAGCTTTTCCCCTCCAGCTAAAGGGGGGAAAAATAAATTAATAAAACACCGTGGTCACAAACACTTTACCCAAATAATTGTGAAAAAGTGTGTTTTTCTGTTTCGCAACTACAGCAAAGCAGAGCTTCTGAATATCCCCCATGCTCTCGGTGGAGTGTGACCGTCCTTTGGAGGTGCCAGTGGCCCCTGGGGGGAAGGCAGCCCCCTGTCCTTGCTGCAGGAGCAGGGAGAGCTCAGGGGGGGTGGTTGCTTCTTACCCACAGAGACTGAATATTTGCAGTAGGGCAGGAAACTTCTCCCGTCCCCTCTGATATTTGAAGAGGAAAAGAGGAATGAAAAAAAAAAAAACAGAAAAATAAAGAAGAATAAATAAAAAATAAAGAAGCGAAGAAATACAAAATGGAGACACAAAGAAATACAAAATAAAGAAATAAAGAAATGAAATAAAAAAGAAACGGAGAAATAAAAGATAATAATGAAATAAAAATAATAAAAAATAAAAATAACGAAGAAATAAAAATAAAGATAGAAATTAAAAATAAATAAAAATTAAAGAAATAAAAATTAAAGAAATAAAAATTAAAGAAATAAAAATTAAAGAAATAAAAATTAAAGAAATAAAAATTAAAGAAATAAAAATTAAAGAAATAAAAATTAAAGAAATAAAAATTAAAGAAATAAAAATTAAAGAAATAAAAATTAAAGAAATAAAAATAATGAAATAAAAATGAAGAAATTAAAAGAAAAAATGGAAATAGGATAAATGAAAAAAAGAAAAATGAAAAAAAGAAAAATGAAAAAAGAAAAATGAAAAAACGTAAAATGAAAAAAGGAAAAATAAAAAACATGAAAAAGAAAAAAGAAAAAAAACCGATAAAAAGTTAAAAAGTATAAAAAATACTAATAAAAAGAGAGAGTGCGAAGGAGTGTAGGTGCGTGCAGGGGGCAGGGGCTGTCGCCCCCCGCTGTGGCCGTGGGAAAGACCCCGGGGGGGGGGGAGACGGGGGCAGCCGCCGCCCCCCCGAGCCGCGCGGAGCGGCGGTGCGCGGAGCGAGAGCTCTCCCCTGCGACCGAACGGCAGAGCTCGGCCTCCGAGCGCCGCGGCGGGGCCGCCCGGCTCCTGCTGCCCCACCTTCCCCTCCGCTCCCCGGGGGGGGGACGGGGACACACGGTGACCCCCCCCCCGCGGGGATCAAAAGGGGATGGTCGGCGGGGGCACGGGGAGAGCCCGGGGGGGCTCTGCTCCTCCGGCCCATCTCTCTGCACGGTGTGGCTCGGCGGAAAGGCTGCGTGGAAGGGATGTGTGTCCCCCCCCCCCCCCACCCCCAGGACACCCCCCAGGACACCCACCCGTGGGCACCCCCCCCGGGGGCACCCAGCACGGCCCCCCCCGTCGGGCCGGCCGCTCTCAGGAAGGCGGCAGGAGCCCGAAGGAGCAAACCCTTAGAAATTAGCGGGAGGGATGTGATAGGTCCTTATCTGCCCCGGGAGGCGGTTACACTTTTTTACTATTGGGTATGTAAATTGTTTTTAATAAGATCTGCCTTTTTTTTTTTTTTTCTTTCTTTTTTTTTTTTTTTTAAAGGGAGAAAACAAACCAGACTCCCTTTACCTTAATAGTCTGAGGGGGGTTTTATAGCTTTCATTCATTCAAGGAAATGTTTTAGGCTTTAGACTACCGGAGACTTAGCAAAAAAAAAAAAAAACCTTTGGCACCAGCTTATTATTACTTTTTTTTTTTTTAAACAAGATTTTTCATATTTTTTTTTTTTTTTAAAAAACAAACAAGCCCCAAAGTGTTAATGGAAAAAACCCGGCGAGAAGTGGAGCTCGGAGACCGTGTCCCGCTGCCCCCCTTCCCTGTCCCCGTCCCCCTCCCCGTGGGTGAGCCCGGCTCGGAGCAGAGTTTCTCCTCCTGTGGGGGATGCACATTGTTTTATTTATTTTGAAGGCTGCACAAGTCTGAGGGCTGAAGCACCACGTGCTGCTGACTCTCATCAGCATAATGATCGCCTTAGCCAGAGAGTCCTGTATATATAAACCACAAAAACCTAATCATTAGAAATCCCAGCCTCCAAAAACCACATTCAGGACAAAAAACCGTGGCGTGTTTTTTCGGCTCCTTCATCTTCCCCGGCCTCAACTTCTTGGGACCCAAAAGAAGTTTTGTTGTTTTTGCTTTGCTTTTTTTTTTTTTTTTTTCAAAACGATTTTCAGAAAGAAAAATAACTCAGACAAACCGACGTTTTAATGATTTTTTTTTTTTTTTGCTGCTGTTGTTCATCAAGGGCGGAAAAAAAAAAAAGGAAAGATTTTTGTTAGCCTATTCAGCTCAACGGACTTGGATCCAGCAGCGACTTAATTAAAAGGACCGGACTGCACCGAGGCTGCCTTTTCCCAGAATTTACTTGGGCATATTTTAGAAATCAGCCTAAAGAGAACTGTTTTTTTTTTTTTTTTCTTTTCCCCCCTTTTTCCCCCCAGCTACGCTCCCCGCTTTTTTTTTTTTTTTTTTCCCTGGGAATCCGAAAGTTCAACTTTTCTTAAGCCCCGAAGCCTCCCAGAGGAACCGGCCAAAGCCTCTCTTCTCACTCTCAGCTGTGGGACTTCCCTCCTGGCCCGGCCCCCCTAAAACTTTCTTTTCACCCCAAAACCACCCCCGGGAGCGCCTTCGCGGAGCCCCGGCTTCCTAAAGCAAGAAGCGGAGGGAGCCCGGCGGGACTTTGTCCATTTCTTTTTTTTTTTTTTTCTCCTATTTTTCTTTTTTTTTTTTTTTTCGCTGTTTGTTTGTCCGGAGGAGGAAGACTTCTTTGGAGGAAACCGGGACGTTCCCCTCGACACCCCCCTTGAAAGTTCCGCTCCTCTGCTGGCCGCCGCGCACAGCAGCAGCCCAGGAAGCCCGAGCGGCAGCAGCAGCGCCTTCGCTTCTCCCCAGCCAACCTTAGAAAATCCGAAAAAAAAAAAAAAAAAAAGAAAGGAAAAAAAAAAAAAAGAGGACTGGGAGGGAGGGGAAGGAAAAAAAAAAAAAGGAAAGAAACTCAAGCGCTTGAGGAAAGAAGCGGTGGCGAGAAGGAGGGAAAGGAGCAGAGAGACTGTGCGAGAAGGGAGGAAGGAAGGAGGAGGAGAAGCGGCGCGGTGCAGCCGGGACCATGCAGCTTCCAGCCGGGCTCTGCTGAGAGCCGCAGCCCCGGCCCCGAGCCCACCGCCGCCCTCCTCGCTGCTGCGGGCTGCAGGCGCCCCCAGACCGGCATCGCATCGCCCCCCGCCCCGTCCGGCTTCCTCGGAGAAAAACAAACAAACAAACCAAAAAAAAAAAAAAAACAGACTGAGATTTTTTTTTTTTTCCTCGTGCATTTAATCTGCTGGCTTTTTATTATTATTATTATTTTTTCGCTTTTTGGCCCTTGATCTTCACGCCTCCACTTTTTCATTCACCCTTTTTTTCGACGATTTTTTTTTTTTTTACAACCCCCCACCCCCCCTTTTTTTTTTTTTTTTTCTACACGCCTCCTCCAGCGATCCCCCCTTACCGCTCCCCCCCCTTTCCCCCCCCCCCCCGCCCCCCAATTCGCTAACTTGTGGCTGTTGTGATGCGTATTCCCGTAGATCCCAGCACCAGCCGGAGGTTCAGCCCCCCCTCCAGCAGCCTGCAGCCCGGCAAGATGAGCGAAGTCAGCCCGGTCGTAGTAGCCCAACAGCAGCAGCAGCAGCAGCAACAGCAGCAGCAGCAGCAGCAGCAGCAAGAAGCGGCGGCCGCCGTGCCCAGGCTGCGCCCCCACGATAACCGCACCATGGTGGAGATCATCGCTGACCACCCCGCCGAGCTGGTCCGCACCGACAGCCCCAACTTCCTGTGCTCCGTGCTGCCCTCGCACTGGCGCTGCAACAAGACCCTCCCGGTGGCATTCAAGGTGAGCCCCCCCCTCGCCCCCCCACCCCCCCCCCAACCCTCGAGACCCAGCCCCCCCCGCGCCCCCCCCCCCCCCCCACTTCCCCGCCGATGCTGTCCTGGCAGAGGGGATTTTGTGACCCCCCCCCCCACCGGAGTCATTGCTGTGTGTGGGGGGGGTCCCCCCCCTCGGGGCCCCTCATCCTGAAGTGCCCCCTCCCCGTATTGTGTTGATTTTTGTGCCCCCCGTGTGTCCCCCCCTCCGTGCTGCAGTGACTTCTGTGTCCCCCTCAGTGACTTCTGTGCCCCCCAATGACTTTTGTGTCCCCCTATATGACTTCTGTTCCCTCCCCAATGACTTCTGTGCCCCCCCCAATGACTTCTGTGCCCCCCTCAATGACTTCTGTGCCCCCCTCATCCTGCAGTGCCTGCTGTCCCCCCCCCCTCCCGTCTTGCACTGACTTCTGTGCTCCCCCCCTACAGTGTCTCCTGCCCCCCCCTCGCTCCGTCCTGCAGTGACTCCTGCTCCCCCCCCCTCGCCTTGCATCTGTCCCCCCCCCCCCCCCACACACACTTCGGCCTGCAATGACTCCTGTGTCCTGCGTTGACTTCTGTGCCCCCCATCCTCCTGTGCCTCTTGTGCCCCCCCCAGTCTCGCACTGCCGCCTGTGCCCTGCCCTGCACTGCCTCCTGCGTGTCCCCCCCTGCCGTCCTGCACCAACTTCTGTGCCCCCCCCCATCTTTCACTGACTTCTGTGCCCCCTCTGGCCTACGGTGACTTCTGTGCCCCCCCCAGCGCCTCCTGTGTCCCCCTCCCACCCCCATCCTGCACTGACTCCTTCCTCCCCCCCCCCCCAGTGCCTCCGGGGTGTGTGTGTCCCACTGACCCTCAAGAGCTTCTGTGCCCCTTGCAATGCCTCCTGTTGCCCCCCCCCCCCCGGGCCTATAGGGGTTTTGTACCCCCCTCGTGCTTCAGTGCCCCCCGTGCCCCCCCCAGCCTGGCAGTGCCCTTTGTACCCCCCCCCGTCCTGCTGTCTCCTGTGCCCACCCCATCCCGCTGTGCTTCCCTGGTCATCCCCCCCCCACCCTCCGGGGGCCATCCCGTTATTTTCCTCCCTGCCAGGCAGAGCCGGTGTCATCCCCCTCAAGCCTCCCCCTCTGTCCGTGTGCCACCCCCAGCCCAGAACCTCTCTTCCCCCCCCCCCTTTTTTTTTTTTAAATCAATCATCCCCCCCTTGAGGAATGGGCGATTCACCAGGGTGCAAGAGCAGGGTGCAAAATGGATGCCCCCCCCCCTCCAAGCCCAGCACCTCAGCCCCTCAGCCTCAACCTCTGCCTCCATCCCCGTCCTGAGGCTGGCGGGGGGCACGCAGGGGGGTGCTGTGAGGTGTGCTGTGAGGGCTGGGGTACCGGGGGGGGTCAGGCTGGGGTGGGAGGAGTGGGCCTTTGCTGTCCGTGCCCCCCCCTCCCCCCAAATCCCCAGGCAGCGTGGGCTGAGATGGGGCAGGGAGACCCCAGGGGGGAGGCCGGGACCCCCTCGCTTCTCCTGATGGAGGAGCGGGGAAGCGCCTGGCCCTGGGACGCTCTCTCCTCAGCAAGGCCTGGGGAGAAACGGATGCCATGTCCCGCTGCATCCCCACCTCAGGCGAGGAGAGGGCTGCTTTCCTGCTCCAACAACAGCACCGGTTGCGTGCTTGCAAGCGAGCCCTCCTCCTCCCCTGCGGCATCCGACGGTGTTGGCCTTGGATGTCCCCTCCCGTGGCCTTTGGTGGGGATGGAGAGGGACGGGTGTCCCGGGACACCTGCCTGGCTTCGGCCTGGGACGTGGGGTGCCAGTGGAGGGCTGGAAGGGAGCCGTGCTTGGAAAGGGTCTGAGTGTTTCCAGGCCGTGCGCTGGAAAGCTGTGCTGGCATTACCCCTTTGTCCGGGGAAAATCGTTAAAAGTGGCTAAATGTAGTGGTTTTCAAGGGGCTGTCGGTGACGGTGCCATGCTGATGGAAGGCAGTAGGGATGCAGGCTAGGGCAGGCCGAAGGTTGCGGGCACAGGGAAAGAACCTGTCGGGCTTCGAGGTGCAGGACGGCTCCGAACGTGGCCTGCTTTTGTGGTCGGCGAGGGTCAGGCTGAGTGGAAATAACAGAAAAACGGGGCCTTGGCGGGTGCTGCCGGGCCAGGCGTGGGCCACGGAGCGGTTCTGCTTCACGGGGCTGCGGTGTGAGGAGGAGGAGGAGGAGCTCTCCCAGGGCCGTGATTGTGATTTAATTCAGTAGTAGATTAGCTTGGTATTGTAGCCGCTTTCTATAGACGCGGTGTGGGAGCTCTCACATTACCGTATCCGTATTTCTGTTTTCATTTGAAAACCCCGAGCCTTCTCCCACCTTACGGCAATTCAAAGGATGCGGTCGCAGCTCATTAGAATAAGAGAGAGATCTAAACTAAATATTAAAGTATTTAGAATGATATCCCAATAAGGCTACGTCCATGTGATAAAGGGGTTGAAAAAGCATCAGAGCACTTCCCAAACTGCTAATATTCACATGTACTTACACACGACTTGTATTTGGGTCATAAATGGGGTTGCTGACAGGCAGGTATGGGTCTGACCGATCTACTGATGCCTCATGAGTACTGAATTGTCCCTCCAGCTCCGGGCACGTCTGCGCTTTCCCATGCAGCACACGATCCGTACTTTGTTCTCTTTCAAATATGGCATATATATATATGCCCGTACTTACTGGTGAATTAATTGGAAACTCAGTTGAAGTAAATCTGACAATTCTTAAAATTGTATGTCGTTTGTCAAATGCGGCTTGTCTGCAGCTGTCCAGTACTTTTAGACCAAAGAAGCTGCAGCAAAACACTTGATGTGATACAGCAGAGTGGGAATTATCGCTGAAAAAGAAAAAAAAAAAGACAGATTTGGGCTATAGAAATCTCGGCTAAGCAGTAACTTGAAAGTAAAATGGCTCACAGACAACACACTTTTTGAAGTTTTATTGGCAATAAATAATATGTTGATGATAATGTTTTGAGTGGTGCGTTAAGTGTGTCATAATTCTCTCGCAGAGATCTCCAGTTAAAAAGTACCCTGGATATAGCACTGTTTTAATTTAAGAAAAAACAGATATAAATCATATGCAGGAAAGGAAGTATGTTATAAACAGTGCTGGGTTTGATTATAATTTTGTGAAATAATGTTGGCTAAGTATTACATTTGAATTTTAAGTATTAATATTTACACACTCTGGGGAGGGAGTCCGCACTGAATGTACTAACTAATAAGATTGCTAATGCAAACTGTTTTTGTGGTGAAGAGCATTAAACGTGTACTTCCTAACAGAGCTCTCACAATCTAGTAATATTCAAGCAGAAAAGAAATGGATATTGTGCACCAGGATCCACATCAAATTTACTCACTGATGTTTCTTAACAGCCAGCCACCCTTTATCTGCGTACAGTCATCAGGATTTGGCCCTCTGTTTATGCCGCTGTCTGGGAGTTTTTACTGAACGTCATAAAGACCCAAATTGCCACCCTAGATGTTACGAGAGGCTTCTGGACGTTGTCTTGCATGAGGCTGATAACAGCAAAGCACCTTAGTGGACGTAAAGGCAGGAAAAAAATTGACGTGAGGTGTATATATATACCATCTCTCCCAGTAGCACCACAGTAGTTCAGGGTCTGTCAGCGTTTCCACTCCAAACCCCAGTTTTCAGAGTTTATAACTCAGCTGTTTTAAATAACTTCAAGCTGAAACCTGGTGTATAAATTGTCAGCCCAGATGTGTATTTTTAAACAAAAAAAGTAGTGCAAATCAGTTATTCTGTTTTAAGTTACAGAACATTAAAATATTTTTAATAGTATCAGATGCTCTTTTGGCAATCTCTGGAAAAGACATTCTCACTACGGAAGATTTGACATTCAGAGGCTGTTTAAATTCGGTATTTTGCAAGAGGAGTTATTGAAGTGATAGGTATCAATGTCTGAGGGGAGCTATTTAGCAAGTATACTAGCTTTTTTTTTGAAACAAGCGTTTCGCTCTGCAGAAAGCCTTAGTACCTGCTCCTGTTTAGTATTTTTGCTTCGTGCATATAGCTTCCATCTTTTAGGATACATACTTTGGCCATTTTAAATCCCGCTGGACAGAAAACGGGCAAACAGGTTGCCTGACCAGATGAGAATTGTGCTATGCAAAAAAAATACATAGTTATTTTCAACTTGTAAGAATTGGTTTGTTTTTATTTTGTGGTTTCGTCTGAGTTCTAGTATCGTGTTGAGTTTTAGTTAAAGAAAGCAAAATTAATTTTAATCATCAAAATGTGTAGGTAGCTTGATATGGAAAATAAACACTATGAAATGGTGGAGGTATTTATGTTTGAAGAATAGGTAAAAAACTTGCACTGTGACTATTTTCATCTTTAAATTTTTACTTAGTTCTTATTCATTCCACAGTGCACTTGCAATCCATTTTCTATGAATATTCAAATAATTTTTGATTGAGACATGGCATAAAATCACCAAATCAAGGTTTGTGCAAACAGTCTTTCAATGTCTAAAGTTACATTTTAAAATTCTCAGTGATCTATATTTCCCCAGGTTTCAAATTTGTTTTGCGAAGAAGCTTTGTTCTAGGCAGTGCTGTTATTTACACGTGCAGTAACCTTCTGGTATTTCGTGACAAAAAAAAAGGCACGAAAGTAGGAAAATTACAAACATCTTACTCCTGTTGCATAGCAGGGGAGCTTTTTGTGTAAGAGGACTTTCTTTTAATAGCCGAAGTCGCGTGTTTTCACCCCCGATCTCAGCTCGCCTTTTCCTCCAGCCCTCTCCTCGTAAGCCTCCCGGAGATGTTGCATCATGCTGCATCAGCAGCCGGTGCGTTGCAGTCGGGATGCGGTCCTCGATCAGGCGTGATAGCGCAGCGAGCCCGGCAGCGGCACGTGCAGCTCCACGCTACCGCCCGGGCTGCCAAACTGCACCGGCATCGACAGAGGAAAGGCTAGGAAAGAAACCTGTGAGAAGTACCGGCAGGGGTGCAGAAGGGCCTTTGGAGAGGCTCTGAGTCCTGCACGGCTCTCTCCTTCGTGCCCAGGCGATGCGAGCTGGGGGCGAGGGGTGCTGCAGGCTGCCCGCTGCGTGCCCCAGCTTCCCAGGCAGCGGGAGGTGAGCGGGGGCTGCAGTCATTTCACTCCCTCTTCCGAGGCCCCCGACAGACTCGCACTTCCTCCCGTGCTCTCGGTTTCTTTGCCTTTCTGGAGTTAATGCGATTTTTTTGTTTGTGACAAATACGTAAAAAGCAGAGGTTGCAACCACCCTGGGTGTGAACGTGCATAACAAGACGGTCCAGAGTTAGCACACTATCACAGAGAAGGGAGCACTTTATAAGCAGCCCCGTGCTTTAAGACTTTAAGCTGATAGCCATTTATTAAGGGCTCGAGTCAGCCCCTCTGCTCAGCCGATGATCACTGCTGATGTGACTACCATTTGGCTCCGGTGGGATTCTTTACACCTCGCTTTGAAGCCCGCGGACCTGGTTGCTGTCAGACCCGGGGTGGGGAGCTGGTGGCACCTCAGATCTTATCCACAAAGGTGGCTCTTGTGTGTTCGTGCTCAGGGACACTCGAATCGCTTTAAAGTCAAATCCTTCCATGTAGGCCTCACAGCAGTTAGTGGCAGGACTCAGTTTTCAGTTTTGGGCGGTGTTACCTGTTATTTTGTGGAAAAACAGAAAGGCGTTGGGGTAATCCGTTTTGTTTTTTTCAATCAGCTTTGCTTTATGCTTTCCCTTAAGTAAGATGAAGTAGGCTATTTTTCAATAATATAGTCTATTTTAAATATTTTCAGGTTTTGTATACGTTTGTCATTAATTTTTGTTGTAGAGAAACACTTTACAGTGCACTGGGCCATGTAATGCTCTCCATATATATTCAGAACTCATTCTTTTTGCTGAATTAATATTACAGTGCAACCTTCAATTATTAGTTTCAGGCATGATCATTTATGGGAAAGACATTTCAAGCAGGGCTTATGACAAAATGTCATGCATATTTCAGGAGACAGAATAAAATGGGTTATATAAAAAGTCATAGCTGACCATGTAAACTGGTAGGAATTGCAAAAGGACAGGTTTTGTATCTCAAAATTACATTTTTTTTGAAGTTACAGCTCAGCCATGCAATATTTGTGGACCTGTTTTTGTTGTAAATGCATTTCTAGCATCAGTATTAGTTAACTGGGCAACAGGAAATTATTTCCACTTCTGTGGACTTTTTTTATCCCGTGTGAAGAAACTTGTATGTTTTCTTCCTGGTAACTTAGTGTTCCTGTTTAACTTTGTTTTTGCTTTAAAAAGTCCCAGTGTGCTAATACCGTGGGTATCACCGGTGTTTTCAAACTAGAATACAGTGGCTGTCCGCTCTGTGGCATTTATCTCATCGTCGGTTAGAGCACTACAGAACCGCCAGGGCATGAAAGTGGGACTATCAGGGAGCTGCAACGTAGGGAGAAATACTTTTATTCTTCTCACCCGTCCTGGAATTTGAGCGGGGTATCGGTGCTAACCACACGCGACTCTTGCGAGCGCTCTGAAGATTTACATGCCTGCGAGGAAATGCAGCCTTTGTTTCATCTTGCATCTGAAGAGCTTGACTTGCAGCCACGAAGCGCTCCATCGCAGCTCGCGGTGAGCCGTGCCCGGTGCCACCCCGGTGCCACCCCTCACGACGGGTCCGCGGGCGCTGCTGGTGGCCCCGTGAGGCCCGAGGAGGCCACGGGCCGGGAGGCCGGGCCCGACCGCTACCAACCCAACCCGGGTGCTGTGGCTGCTGATAGCAATCCCCGACTTTCCATCTCAAATGTGCTCTCGTGTGTAATTTATGGCTACAAGCCCTGCCTCGTGTTTTCTCGCTGCACGCTGGTTGCTGAGAACAAAGTTGGCCTTCAGGAAGTATTAAACCAGGCCCTCTGCATAAGGCTGTTGAATGTTTCAGAAGAAATGTAACAAAGAAGTAACTCCCTATTAGGCTGTGAGAGAGGGAGACAATACATGATGTTTCTTTGTTTGATGTGGCACTTTGTTCTGTGTTCAGCTAACACATGACTGTTCACCACAGTTGGCTGGAGAAGCTGCCACAGAGCTTCGTCATGAACGTGGCAGGGTGCAAAGCTGGGATGGCGACACGCGTTTTCGAGGGCTGTCTCACGAGCTGTGGTTTTTCTTCCCGTTTTAACAGGTGGTGGCCTTGGGAGAAGTGCCCGATGGGACCGTGGTCACTGTCATGGCTGGAAACGATGAGAACTACTCTGCAGAGCTGCGAAACGCTTCTGCCGTGATGAAGAACCAGGTGGCCAGATTCAATGACTTACGATTTGTGGGAAGAAGCGGAAGAGGTAGGCCACTGCGCTGTACGCGTTCGTAGTGAAGCAAAAGAAAAGTCTAGACATCAGACTCATTTCACAAGGAAATACATATTAGCGTGTAAATAAATCGCTGTCAGCCTTTCATGAATGCATCTTTTATTCGCAAGCTTCAGCAAACTTTGTCCAACCAAGTGAAGCGGTTTTCTCCCTCGCAAAGTTTTTCTGCCGCGTCTTTGTTCATTTTTGAGACACCAGTTTTACAAAAATGATTCACAGAATACCTTGGTTCCCTATTTTAATTGAACAGCAAAAGTGGAAGAAAGTGAGGATATTTGTGATGAGTTTTGTACAGTCAGATAGTGCATCTCAGGCCACGGTAACGAGAGACGCAGAATTCCCTTTAGCAGCAGAGCTTCTTCTGAAGTTGTTACAGAAGAGCTATAATTACGGCGGTTTTGCATATCACATGTGCTATAGGTTATATTCTTTAAGGGCTTACAGCTATTGGTAGAAAGCTTTCTAGTGACTTCCCTGCCCTTTACGATCAAACTGCATATGACCCGCAGAGATAAGCCTTACTTTTCTTTTTAGTAACCTGGCTGACTTCTTTATGAATTGCTATAAGCTTTGGCTTGAACAAAATTTAACCTTTACTTGAAATGTCAGGGCGGGTGACTTTCAGTTTTTTTGAAGATTTAGAGTGCTGTCATTGTCCTCCAGCTGGTTTGGACCTTCCTGTAACCTGGGAAGCGCACTGAAGTTATAGAAAGCCTTTGTAATCACTGCGAGTCTCAAAAGAATTTAAGATTCTTGTAGCTGCCTTAAAATTTGAGGTAATGATTGAAAGGATTGCTTGAAGGAAGCTGGCACTTCAGTCTTTGCTGCAGGAATCCTCAGAGGGGTTTGTTATATCAGTCCTTGCTTCAACCTAAATATTTTTGCTTTACGTACGCACAGTAATTATTCATTTTTAAACCAGCCCTGCATGGAGGGAAACAAAGAAATAAAAGCTGAACGGTCTGTGCTGGGAATTAGCAATAAAGCTAATTTACAATAGTATTCCGTAAAAAGCAGTTGTAATTCATCTTAGGTAAGGAAAGAACATTTGTCAAAAACAAAAAAATCAAACATATGACAGAGGCCTAGATAGTTTAAGTCAGTCAGAATGCTTTTACAATTACTGGTGTTTTGTGAAAGTGATTCCATAAGTGTGGCTTGAGTGGCTATTTTTTTATTTTAGTAACCTGGCTAAACGATTCTCTTTATCATTTTACAACTTGAAAATTGTTGTTAATAAAGAATAACTCAAAATGCAGAATAACTACTGCAGAAGTAATGCAGTATAAATGCAGACTTCACTGCCCTTTTGGATAAGGTGCTACCTTCCTCTTCCATTTGTCTTGCTTTCTTTGAAAAAACAGCCTGCTTTGTTATTCTGCTGATGGATTAGGTTTGAAGGTTCCCTGGCTCCATCAGTAATGCTGCCTTACAGTAAAAGTTCAGCAGTGTATCAGTATTTCAGCAGTGCTGAAAAAGAACTGAGATATGATGTACTACCTCTGATCTGCAAATTTCATTTGAAATGTATGATATATACTTTTTTATTAAAACATAGGAAATGAACTAGAGAGCCTAAAACCTCAGTAGCTATAGCTATAGACACACGTAAACACAAAACTTCTGAAATTTGGTTCCAGTAATTTAATTTATATTGGTATCTAGTAGATTTGGAATAGAATTTTTCTCTGATCAGTCTGGGTAGAATCTATGGAAAAGCGATAGTGTACTTTTCAAACCCTCAACATATTTATTTAAGAGACTTCAAAGAAAAACAAAGGGTGTGCACTGTTTTACTATATTGGCTTTCTGAGTTTTGGCTAGTTTCCCAAATAGCAATTTTTATATTTAAAAAAAAAAAAAGGGGGGGAAGAAAAAAGACAGACTTAACTGCTTGCAGACTTTTCACGCATGGAAGATGAAGAAAGCTTCTTTTGATGAAGTGTAATTATGTCCAAACAGAGCTGACCCCCTCCCCCTATATTTCTTATGATCTTAACGGAAGAAAGTAGGGCTTTTCCTTTGAAGCAGCCGGGACTCGGTGGAGGATCTGAAATGCTGCATTCTGCTGCCAGAGGCAGGATGGAGAAATTGGTCCAGACTTGTCTTCCAGACTTAGAACAGAGAGGGAGAGAGAGAGAGAGAGAGAGAAAAGGAGAAAGAGTTATCATTAATGATAGATTTTTATAACTCCGCTTAAAATAGCAGGAAAGAAAGCAGTAGTTGCAAACAGAAGTGAGAAAGCTACTTACATAGACAAATATCAGTAGATGCAGGTCGTGAAGTAGAACAGGAAAAATAAAGTAATAAAGAAATCATTTTTTTTCGGTGGCGAGAAGCTAATCCACACCTGTTCCTGACTTTAGATTTACATCTTTCTAAACAGCTTGCTCTTTGATCTCTGTATCTCTAAATTTGATTGTGAAGTCTGAATCATCAACTTACCACTTCACCTTCTCTCCCACGTTTTTTTCTTGCTTCCCATGGCTCAATGGAGAAACTTGAATTTTATACATATTAATGCTGCTTGCCTGGCAGAAGCCCTGACTTCACGCTTTTGTTTGTATAATGTCTCTTAAACACCTTTCTGGATTCATCAGAATAAGTAACCAGAGCTCTTTATGTGAATGCAGAAGTTGTTTGTATGTGGTTTTGAGGCAGTAGCTCACTTTTACAAGCCTGATCCACAGCGCAGAGAAGAAAGAATTCCTGTCTTCAATAAGCAGGGGATCATAACCTTAATTTTGTTGTCTCCTGATACTTTAATCACATTAGTATCTAACTGAAAAAATATGCAACACACACAAGCTGCTGAGTCTCCTTTCAAGCTAATTTCTGCTTTTTGCCTTGTGCTTCAACATATGTCCATCTCGTCCTTTTCTGTGTCGGCTAGACTCACATGTGTGAATAACAAAGAATGCACAGTTTAGACACACTAAAGCAATAGTGCCAGATGCCTGCTTGGCTAGGGAATTTAATAAAAGAGTACTACAATTAGTCTTTAGCTTCTAAAAGTGGATAGTTTAAATGACTAAGGGCATAAAGGCAAGCGATAAAAAGTGCATTAAAGGATTTCGTAGCGGAGGAAGGATATCTGTGAAATCAGTTACATCTATCTGTGGAAAGCATAAGCATCATTGAAACGTGTGACCTTAAAAATTTATTTTGTTCTTAATCCTGTAATATGTAAATCATCTCTTGAAAGCTCTGGAACCTGAGCGTGCTGGCAGGGCTGTGCAGCGCCCTGCAATAAAGCGATGTATTGTTTACTGAGTGCGGTGGGGCTTCATGAATGTTACTTCATTAATGCTTCTGTGTGTTAGAATACCAGCTAGGGAACAAAACCAGTTTCCCTTTCAAATTAGGTGCTTACCTGTTCAACCTGGGCTGGCTCAGAGGCAGTAATGAAGTGCTCACAGGCGAGGTCGAAACGCAGCTCTTTGTGAAGGAGCGTGTATTTGCTGGCTGCTGTATCATCTGAAGATATATTTAGTGTAGAAAACCTTGCAGTGCTTTTCTTCTGAATTATTTTACAGGGTCTTTGAAACAGTGTGTTTTGCTAGGCTAATTTTTCGTTGTAATAGACTTTAGTACTGATTTGGCACAGAAAGAGAACGGTAGCGTTGGAAGGCCAAATTCTTCATTCCGAGGTGTATGGAAAATCCCTTTAGCATCTTTGGCAGCTGCCAATAGTATTCTACCCGTTTTATATGGGTAACTGTGGTCTGAATGGCGGCATCGCATGATTTCATACGGGCTCTTTGACACGATAGGCTGGTGCTAAAGGAGGCCTTAAGTCTGTCCCTGGTGAATTTATAGGTATCCAGGCAATAGGCTGAATTCCTGCTTGGATAGGGATAAAAGGCTCAGAGCCTTTCAGACCTAAACAAGCAGGCGTGCAGGCACTATATGCTTCATTAAGGAAGCTGCTGTACGGCTGAGCTCTGCCTGTGTGCATGCCGACGCTGGCAAAAAGAACAGGTTACATGGGGGCTGTGGATGGGCAGGACTGTAAGACCGGACATCCTACAAACACCTTACTCTCCCATGGTGGTCATTCTGAAAAGATGTGTGAAATAACCCATTTCCCCATGGAACTGGGGGGAGCCACCTTCAGCCATGCATCTCTGTTGGCATCCGAGGCCGAACTGAGCCTCCTGAGATTTTTACGCCTTTGCCAGTATCTCGACCTCCACTCTCACGGAGGGGTGGGCGCAGCTGGAGCGCAGCTACACCTGGAAAAGCACTTTACTCCAAGTGGCAGTTATATTCCCTCAAAAAAAAATCCATGTCACATTTTGATTCGTGAAAAATATAGCCGAGACGGTTTGAAGTTGCACTCCGGATAATAAATGATGCATGTCTCAGGCAGGTTTTGGGGGATATATACGGCTTGGACCAGAAAGAAAGACCAATTACTAGATTTGACAGCCAAAGCTCTGTTCCGTATTATGCCTTTTATATAAGCTGTTCTATATTAGGCTTGAAAAAACTGCGTTAAGTTTGTGCTGTTACATATTGTTGAAGATTTGTGTCTTGATCGAATGCCTTTGGAGTTCAACAAGAGGAAAAGCACAGGCAACAAAAATGCACATAGACAGAGAGAGAGAAAAAAAAAATTTAAGAGTCTGGTAAAGTAGCAGTTTAAACCAGCAAGAAGGCCTAAGATTGCTGACTTTTATTGAGTCACTGTTATACGCCCACCTTTTCCTGTCTTGAAACAGTTTTCAGTTTTGACTATCTGACATGACTAACCGTTGCATATCTAACAGATTACAACTGTCAGTGAGTCCCCCGAACGGAGGCCAGTGGCTTGTGAGAATGTGCGCTCGGGCTCACTCGGCTCAGCTCATTTATTTATTTTTAACGTTTTCATTCAGCCGAAGGCTCCAGATGAGCTTGTGCAATATCTGTGTGAATTCGAACTCTGAAAAATAAAGAAGCAGGCTTAGGAGGGAAGCGTGTGTGCACAAAGGGGTTTCTCACCGTCTTTAGAAAATCGAGGGCTTTCTTAGGGTTTAATAGATGGAATATATGTAAGGAAAAAAGTCTGTTCCAGTAATAATGATATCATTATCTTACCCCTGGCATATGAAGGACAGGAGACACTGGTTCCCTGTTAAAATGACTCCCAGGAGGAAAATACAGTCTTTCCTCATCTTATTGTAGTCGAGTCAAACAAATGAAATGATAAAGCTGTGTGAAGTAAATAACATGTGGCCACATTCTGCTCTCTGTCACACAGCTGCAAAACTGGAGTAAATTTTTAAATTATCTGACTTGCTTTGGATTTACACCACTTTCAATACAGAAAAGAATTTGGCTTGTCCTCAGCAGTGAATCACTTTTGTTCTGTCATTGTATGATGACCCATTATTAAATAAGGAACATTTAGATTGTCAACACATGGACATATTCTTGACATAGAGTAAAACTGAAGGGGAGGAAAACTCCTATGGTCAGTTATGTTTTTAATTTTCACGATTGTGGTAACGACAGGGAATAATTTTAAACGTCTCTGATTCTTTACTGAACATGCATGTGACTGTTTTCATGTTGTAATCACTCATTCCTTGTTGTTTTTTTCCCTTTGTAGGGAAGAGCTTTACTTTGACAATAACTGTCCTGACAAATCCCCCCCAAGTCGCTACATACCACAGAGCTATAAAGGTTACGGTGGATGGGCCAAGGGAGCCAAGAAGTGAGTATTATGCTCTTATTTTTACACTTACGCCTGCTTAATTTTGTTTAACAGAGACCCATAAATGAAATATATATCTTTGTCAAACTCTGGGCCTTGCTCAGCAAAATCTGTAAGCGCATGCTTAATTTGGAGTCTATTGGACCACACACATACTTGCATTAAACACACACTTAAGTGCTTGGCTGAATTTGGGCAATCACAAACCTGATTCTCATTCACATCAAGGTCTTGATACATTATCTGCCAGTGTAAATGAGAACTAAACCCACGGTATTTATATATAATCTGATTTAGGCATAATAGATGCAATCCTGCAACATGCTGAATTCCCTAAACTCCCATAAGCTTCAAACTGGAGACGTTTAGAACACAATAGCGGACTGATCTTACAGGATCAGTCCTAGCACAGAGAGAAAATATATAATATAGTGCCTTTTTGTTTGCCCTTAAATTCTTTTGCCATCAGATAATTAATGTACCTCATTAATCTCATCATACCTGAAATTGGTTTTCGGCTATGGACTCATCACAAAACCCTGGGGGCCAAAGAAAGCTATGAAAGCAGTGTATAAACAGCATGATCTTTGTTTCTTATTTGTGCACAGAAAGTATACTTAATTTAAGCACAGTCCATCAGATTTTCATCCGGCATGTTAACCTCATAGCAGTGCACTTTTCTAACTTACTAAGAATGTATTTGCAGTGATTACTGGCTACATTTTTATGAGAAGTGTGTTTTGCCATGTTCCAGCAATTTTGTGGATGGCATTTACTTTTAGATACAGTCAAGTCTGGTTAATCCATCATGATTTCTTGGTTTGTTTCTCTGTCTCACACATTTAGCCGGTAACCAGTCTCGCATCTTATGGATGTCACTGTTGAGCCAGTATTTTTCTTAATCTGACTAGAACAACTCTTTCTAATTTGATCGGATTACCTAGGTATAGCTGTATTTAAATTACATGTAGAGATTAAGAATTATTTGATGAATAACCACACTTAAAAAAATCCCTATAATGGAAGCATCTCAAATAATTATTTTGCCTTTGATCTGCACATACAAATGAGACCTTTAAGGAGCTTGCAGGGAGTTTAGCTGAAATTCCACAAAGACAGAAGTAGAGAGGATTCACACAGTGAAGTATTTCTCGTGCTAATACACGCTGCGGTGCCATCTCCTCTGCCACTGAAATGCCTTCTGTAAGAGCTGCCCAGCTGCAGTGTCTCACCTAGAGTAACAGATAAGGGAAAGGGGATAGCTGTGGATACATTTCATTCCACAGATACTTGTGTTGCTGCCCGCTGACATCTGAGGTGTCTGTCTGTCCCAGCAAGGGGATTTTTGTTCTGCCGTCCCTCCCTAGCTGAAGCAGCACCCTTTTTAATGTTCACCCACAACCGTTGTTGCGTGCAGGTTGCTTGGAGACACTGGGCAAACTGCATTCACAGTGTAAAAACCAGAGAATAAGTTACCCGTCATTCAGCCCTTTCCATTTGGAGCTGCTTCCAGGTGTTGAGGTATCTGCAGAAGAGGAAATCTCCTAGCAGGGCAGGGATTAAAAAATGCTGAGACAGAGCAGAGTAGTTTGAAAATGGTACAGAGAACAGCGTGGGCTACTCGGTGTGGCACAGAAAGGGAACCTGTGGTTGTTCCTTAGATTGGGACTAAACCATTCTGAGGCTTTGTGGATTAAAAGTGAGGCCGTGTTAATATAACTTCATAAGATTTCCATGTTCTGCCTGAGTTTTTTAGGTTAGCCTTGAAAGAAAGCCTCTGCACACGATACCTATCTGCTATTGCCATGGATTTCAGCTGAAGCTAGGAATACTTGGTAACTTAGAAAATCAATTCTTGTAGCCCAGATGGAGTAAATGTGTCTTTCTTTCTGTCTTTATTTATTTATTAAGAAAGTCCCTTTTTAAGGAGCCTTGAATCTTAGTATTTCAGCTATATATTGAAGTTCTACTCTGGGGTCAGTTTGGTTCTGCAAGTTCTATCATTGCAGCCAGATGCTTTCAAGGCTGCGATGCTGCGATGCCTCTAGAATGACCAGCTATTAAATCTGAATTTTCAGGGAAAGTGTAGCTCTAGAAGTACTGTGGGAGTTTCATTGAAGTTCTGCTTTCTTCAGGGAGCCCCTGCACTTGTGGAGATTTATTACTCTTTGGTAGCAATCATTTAAGAAGTGTATCTGGCATTTACATTGCATAAGGAAAATTAGGTGGTTGGAGGCAAGGAGGAATTGAAGCCTACAAGTGGCTCTGATAGCAAACGTGTTTTTCTTAACAAATTATGTATCGGCAAATAGTGCCCCTCTCTGCCAGGATCTGTATTTCACGCAGACATCTCAAGCATGTTATCCGAGTTTTCTTCTCTCTGGCAGCTCAACCAGAGCTGTCACATCACAAACAACTTTTTTCTTAATATACACATCTGGCGTTGGCAGTTGGACCAACTTCATAAGAGCACATGATCATCATTCATTACAAGATTAAAAAGTACCCCATGGCATCATTGATGTTTTTTAACTTTGATCTTTTGCAGTTGTGATTCATCTCAGTTATAAAACTTCCCTTTAAAGGAACACAACCAATGACTTATTAGAACCTTCATTCTAAGTAGCGTAAACATAAAATTATGCACGTCTTTACAAAATGTCATTTACTTTGTTGCCAGCTTATCATTTTAAGACATGACATCATGCTTAAGATCATGAATTTGTAAGGCTTGTTTATAGGCAAAGCACTTTGACCTTCTGCTGGCAAGTTGACTCGAGCAAATAAATGCTGCATGTTTTCCAGCAGCAGCAGGAGCAGCAGCAAGACAATGACAGATATCACAATCATTTAGAGCCTGACATTAAGCACGCTGAACAGTCATGGCATGCAGTGACTCCAGTTGGTATTTTGGATGCTCAGCACTTCAGGAAGTCAGGTTCTTAAATTTAAATGCCATTTAGTCGTATTAAACATGCGCCCGTAGAAGCTTGCTGCTTTACCTCTCTATTATTATTTTAACATATTTTAATAGAGACAGTGATGTCAGGTTGCTCTGTTAGGAAAACCTACCCATTTCTATGTGAGAAAAAGTATTCTGATTATTACTCCCACGAAAAGTTTTTTTTTTTCTTTTTTTAAATTATTTTAGTCTATCTAGATTACCAACCAGGGACATCTACTGGGTTGCAGAGTCTCTGTGCTGGACCGAGACAGCACGTTGCATTCTGAGTGATGGAATCAAGGGGCTGGATTGTATAAGGTTTTTGGGAATCATTGGGAAATCCTGCAGATATTTATTTTTCTCCTCGTATCCCATATAAAACCTCTGCCATATACAGACCTTATCCAGCAGAGCTGCCTTCCAGCTGGGAGGGCTGAAAGAAGTTTTCTGGAGAACTGAGTTGTCATGAGCTCATAACTGACCAACAGACAGAAAGATTTCACTGTAAAGGAATTACAAGAAAAAAAAAGAAAACAAATCCTTTACCTATATCCCCTTTAATGCTTTGCCATCCCTCATTACAAACACAGAAATAATGATTTGCCCTTCCACGGCGGTACCTGTGGAATAGGAGACAAGCCCTCCTTCCTGGCTGCTTTTTCTGCAAACACAGTCAGTAGGGAAATCATGAGGAAAGAGGGAGGAGAAGTGCATATATTTTTATATTTTGCCTGGCTTCCAAGGACTTCAGTTCATCGCCAGTTAAAGATAGTCTCGGAAGTCACTGACCACAATTTTGTCTATCAGCGTGAATGGAAAAGTAGCTGTGAGCTTTGGACTGGGATGTTTTGGTAGGAGGAAACTACTGCATTTCATTCAGCTCCTGAATATTTCCCTGCTGCCCTAGCTTGTAAGGTGCACACATGAGGAAAGGTATGAGCAAACATTGCCTTTTTGTCCCTGCACGCTACAAAAGACAGCAAAAGAGAAGCGAGAGCTTCTGGTCAGCCTTTGTATTAACTGTTTGGCCGGCTGGCTTATAAAACGCAGATAAGCGATTGAGATTTTTGAGATTCCTAGACTTAAAACCATAACAGTGTTTAGGAAGTTCTCTCTCTTTTCTTTCAAAGGCAGAGGGTGGAGGGATAAGGCTGGGGCTAGTGGAATGTGCTTGTGAGTAGAACAGCTTTAAATCTTTTGGTTTTTTTTTTCCTTTTTTTTTTCTTTCCTTTTTCCTTTTTATTTCTTTTTTTATTCTTTTTTTTTCTTTTTCTTTTTCTCTCTCTCTTTTTTTTTTTTTTTTTTTTTTTTTTTGTTGACTGACTGTCAGGAGCTGGGCTGGTGGCCAAGCAGGAAATGACACATCGAGAGGCATTTGTGTTGTGCAACATTTTGTGGAACTGATGCAAGGATACATTGTCTGTTTACGCATTCCTTCGCTAACAGCCTGCATGGCAGTAATTTTATTCAGGGACACATGGCATGCTACAGCAAGGAGCTAGATCCTTAACATCTCTTTATCCAGAATTATCACAGCAGTTAAAGCATGCTGTGTGTCCCCAGTTTAGAATATTCTCTGGCTTGCCTTCAAAAACCACTACACCAGCCCCCTTCCTTCCCAAGAATATATTGAATTTTTTTCACTGCGGTAAATTCGTGCAGTGCAGAGAGGTATAGTTTGCAGGGGAGGAAATTTTACAAGCAGGTTGTACTCTGCACATGTGCTTTGCACCAGAACTGCAGCACAGCAGTTTTTGCAAGCGATAACATTGCCGAAACCGAACATGGAAGTTCGCATCTGCACGCGTTTGGGCACGGCCAGGAGGTTTTAGCTTAAATCGATGCTAAACACCCTGAGATACGATGAAAAAGTCCCGAGTTTTCATCTAAACTGGGCTTAGAAAATCTGTGCCTTGTGCTGGTGTCTTTCATGGTGACACATCTCTACTGAAATCAGCTGGGTTATTCCAGATTTCTACCAGCCTCGCTGGGAGCGCAGTGGGCGCTTTGGTGGTTTGTAAATTGTTCTAAATGACTCTGCAAAGTTTAATGTTTGCGTTACAATGCCCCTTTGTAAGAAATGAGGCAGAATGTGATTATACGGCCCAAGAAATGTTTGGCGTGGCTGCGCTGCGGGGTTTAGGTTCTTCGCCGTGCATATACTTCCCATATTTGAGCCGAGTGGGTACCACAGGGCACTTGCAGGCTGGTGGTCCTGGGCTCCCGTGAGCAGCCTCAGTGTTTCTGGTCCCAGGGGCGCAGCACCAGGCTCTTTCTGCAGTGTGAATGCCAGACATAGTTTCACTCGGTATCATTTGCTGCTGGTTTATTTTTGCTAATGTGGAATTTGACAAAATCTCATTAATTCAGGTCTGGAGAAGAGCTCCTGAGCATTTCCGGAGGCTGTGAGAAACTGTAGGGGCGGTTTAGGTGTTCCTCGTGAGACGTGGCAGGCAGTACGTATGCCAGTGGTTTAGATTCGTGTCTCAGATAGGTGTGTAACCCGCAGAGCAGGGCTTCTTCCAGCACCCCGACCGTGGTGCGTGCCTCTCTGGAGCAAGGTGACCAGGAGGCTGCTGGTTTGGATGGTAGCTGCATCCCAAGGACCAGCAGCTCCGTGTTTTTCCACTGTGACTAGAGAGGGGCTGGGTCATAAAACTCACAGTCTGAGGAAAAGTCTAAGACAAAGTTGTATCTTTTCCAGTGATCACACCTTTCATCTGCTGGTGTAGTGCGTAGGGTAAGATGAAAGCGAAACCTACTTAGTTCACTCACGGCTTGAATTTATAGACTGCAGTTGTGAAAGCTAAGTGATCCTACGGGACACTGGCTGGCTCTCACCGTAAGAGGACATTGCTGTGATGGCAGCTGACCGTGGATTCCCTGCTAGAATGAGAGGGAAAAGACTTTTAGAAGATGATGTAAAACAAGTGGGCAAGCCTGACCCTAAAACCATTCCCTAAGATGTGCTCGCCAATAGTAATGATTTCTATTAGTCAACTGAAAACAGATCATTTCCATTCTTTTGTAGAGGGGTCATTGCTTCAAACAGCCTTGTCCTAGTATGTTTGGCATGTAGGATGACCATTATGGTGTTTTTTGGTATATCGCAGCTATTGCCATTTGTATTCAAAAGGTCTCTCCAAGCCACAAATAAAATCATGGCCCTGTTGTGCTGCGCAGCTGTATGATAAGAGAGTCTTGCTCTGAATAGCTTACAGCCTCCACTGAAAATACAGATGGAAAAAGGGGTTATAACCAAACAGATGAAGTCAGCAGAGTAAGTGAATGCACTCTGCATCTCCATATGGCACAACTAGGAGGAAAGGAAAAGTGAAAGCGATGTTTATATATGTGACACTATATACAGATACTGTGGAAGAAGATGGTAGAAAAAAGGCTTTGAAGCAGCTTTTCCCAGACCACTTAGTTCGATTCTCTTGCCCCACAGGAACTTAAACTCTTGTACACCTTCACTTTTGAAATGCTTTTAGCTTGTTGCTTCTAATATCGGCATTTTTTTTCCTCACACTTCAGTGTAGCATCTCTTCCCTCCTTCCACTCTAGAAAGTGGGTTGGGAAGAAGGGAACAGGGCAAATGTGCTTGGGAGATACTGCATCAGAGTGGTGTGTAAGTAAAGCACTTACATAGATCTTCCTCGCTAGCGAGGCCAAATTTCTTTATACATTTTGTATAAAATTTATTTTTATTCTCCACATAAACTTAATTCTCCACTGAAACATGGTCATCCCAGAAGTGAGACACAGATGCTGATTTAACCAGACAAGGAATGCAGAAGAGGAAATGAGGAAGAACATCATACTTAATTGAAACTTCAGGGGAAGAAACTTAGTAATGATCTCATGCTGCAGCATGTTTGGGGTGCCAGAAACCTTATTCTTAGGAAGACAACCAGGTTCCTTAATGTGTATGTCTGCTCAGATCCATTATTACACATCTCACGTACTGTAGACCTGCTAACTGAGCACAGTGCTGTCACTGCCCGGAGAAGACAGTGGTCACTGCTGGCTGAAGATAGCTTTCAGCTCTCTGAAAACTAGAAATGTAGGGTAGGTTTCTCCCGTAGTGAATGAAGAGACCCAGGCACTTCCAAGGAGTGATTCATCCCACCTATCTTAATACCTATCTTAAAATGGAATTAATTGCCCTTGAGGGGTGTCCATCCCTTTCCATTGATTATAAATGGAGGCTAGATGACTAACCTAGACTAGGCACCCTGTTTTTGAGGTGGATGAAGTCAGATGAGATGATGAGATATTATAGTTGTAGGGTGTACTCAATCATTGCTATTAAATTCAGACAGCCTGAGTTAGCTTTCAAGCAGGTAGCTCAGGTAGTGAGAGCCATACAGCCACAGATATGGAGCTCAGCGTGGATTTTCCCGGCTTCCTGGGGCGATGTTTTGTCTTTTACTGAACTATGAACTGTCCATGCTATATTTCTGACAATGTAAGGATTTGTTTAAAGCTGCCTTTGAAGTATCAGTCCAGCTGCTGTAATGAGTGCAATGCAGACACATCTTTAAAAATGGTGCTATCTACATCATTTATCACTTCTTGCAGGATTTAAGTAGCCAGGTACTACTCAGGTCCTACTCAGCTTGGCTTGTGTGAACTGCTGAGATTAAAGCTCAGGTTATTTAGCGGTTGGCGTAGTATTCGGTAACATTCTCACCCTAATTAAAATATTGCAGCCGTGTAAGAAACAGTGTAAAGGTTATAATACATCTTATGGGTGTTACCTACAAAGAATACCGGGGAACTATACCTGCCCATTCCTGGTTTCCCGCAGTAGTAGGCATGGTCTTAAATGTTACGTGCAGTCGGAGGCAGTTGCGGTGTTTTATTTCACTGTTCTTAGAGTAAGTTAGTAAGTCAGGCAGACAATTCTGTACAGCAGCTTCACATTGTTGCAGAGCCTTCTTGGAAAGGAGCACTTGCAGGCACTGTTGTAGTACCGGGTATGGTTGTTTACTCATGGTAAATCCTAGATTAAATGTGCAAAAGAAGTCCAATTTTAAATGGCAGTGTTAAAAAGGATCAGAAATTCAGAGATTACCCATCAAAAGTGGATGGTATTCACAGTTATTTGATGCATTTTCAAATATGTATTTTCAAACCTGTGTTTCTCTCTGCTACAGAAGCTGGAAAAGAATAGGGACTTGGACATATAAAACACTGTCACTGGGTCAGACAATATAGAGGGCACTCTGCATGGACTACATATATATCACAGAACCATTGAATGGTTTGAGTTGGAAGGGGAGCTAAAGATCATCTAATTCCAACCCCCTGCCATGGTCAGGAACACCTTCCACTAGACCAGGTTGCTCAAAGCACCATCCAGTCTGGCCTTGGGCACTTCCTACAACTTCTCTGGGCATACATTCCACATTTGTACAAGACCCAGATTCTTATTCAGATTCTTAGACAACAACATACTACAATTAATTCAATTTATCTAGTGAATTTATTAAGCACCGTAGACATATGAAATGCAATAATGTTGTTTCCAGGCTTGTAGGACACCAAATAAATTATGAATAATGTACTTTTTTGTTCCTGGGATCTCTTGTTACTGTAAACATTAGATTTGTGGAACCTTTTTTTTTTTTTTCCTTTTTTTTTCCACACTGGACACTTTTTGGCTTTGATGATCTGGGCTATGGGTCCACTTACATTTTTAGTCTTTTTTTGATGTCTTTGAA
This sequence comes from Anser brachyrhynchus, assembly GCF_964034855.1. NCBI lineage: Eukaryota > Metazoa > Chordata > Aves > Anseriformes > Anatidae > Anser > Anser brachyrhynchus. Next base: position 120,734,801 of record NC_137696.1, on the reverse strand, counting down.
CAATTGTCTGTAAAACCAGCACTATAATAAAATTACCACCTCTTTAGAAAGAAGTGTTGAATACAGAAGAGGGCTCAGTGTTAGAGCTGTGAATGTAATTTATTCAGTGTTTTAATTCATCACCTAAGCAGTCCAAATGAAAATCATTTTTGTAAAGGGACATATGGATAAAATTTTCAGAGAGACTCAGGGTGGATTGGTTTGCAAGTGCAGTTGTCTAAAAGCTAGATATGGTGTCCCAGCTAGTGGTCAGAAGAGAGAAACAGGCATGTTTAAAGGCTGATTTAACCCACCCTACATATCCACAAGCTGTGCAGATCTCTGAAGGTGAACAGTGACTATTGTTCTTTAAACCTTTTAGAAGGGGGCTTTAGAGTCTGCTTTTTCAAAAGTCGCATTGAAGGGTTACTTTTTGAAGTCTGTCACATTTTAGTATATTTTCGGATGTTGGTGAGCCTCTCCATGTTAGACATAAATAAGCAGTATGCAGTCTTTCATGTTTTCCTCCTGCTTGAAACTCTCAGGCAGTCTGCAGAAATGTCCACCCTGGTTTGAAATGTTCCCTTTCCCCATGCTGATGTGCTTATTACTGTTCCTTTCCCAGAGGCTGTGGCCCCTGCAGCTCAGCAGTAGTGTGGCTTTTATATGGGAGCCTCCTCAGCTTCACGGCAGAGTCAGACGGTTTAATTAACCTTTATCTTTTGCTTTGGAAGAATGAGCCCAGGGTATGCTTATTACTGATGTGAAGAAGTCTCACGCAGCAGTATTCATTGCCTGCAGTATGGCACACAGTCATGAGCATCCCTGAGAATTAGGACTGCAGAATTACAGCACATGAAGGGTACGCAGACTGTATTTATGTAGGGTCTGTGCTCCGCATGTATGCTGGCTTACCAGCCTATGCATTTAATTTCACTCTTCTTGATCTCTGCTACTTCTGAAAGACACAGATGGCAGCAAAAGAGAAACCTGATAGCAGCTGGCTTGTGGAGAATCTTTATCGTAGACAGGTATGAGAGAGTACTAAGGACTCAGTGCTCCCAAAATCCAGATAACAGGGACTGTTCTTTAGATACAGCTCAAGGATGAAGGAAGCTTTCTGGGAAGCATGTTTACTTTTGTGTGAGGTACAAAGTAAACACCTCACTAAATATATACATGCCATACCACATTAAGAATTAAATTGAGAACTATTTTTTTTTCTGTGGTGACTCGGTGTAAAAGGGAATAAACAGTAGATTTAAGGTAGGTAACAAGGGGATACTTACACGTCAGATAAATAATAACATGTTGACATAAAAGAAACAGATCTTATTGATTAAAGGGAAGATATCTCTAGTTCTTAGGTCTTGCTTTATGCATATGCTACAGACAAAAATTACAGTAGGAAAAGTTCATGTCTGAGCACACATAATTTGGAAATGCCAAGATTACGGTTACCAGTGCAGTTTTAATTCATGCCTCTCAAGTATGCATGACAAAAGAGTCCTTCATTGTACGAACATATGCTGGTTTATCCGTCGGACAGCAGTGTCCTGTGGGATAGAGCATGGCCACTTATGTGATCCCATACCTTATTTTTTCACATGATCCCATGACAGAGAGAATTCAGTCCCAAAGTATTTGTTAATCCTGAGTGCCCCATTTGAGACACACAGGATCATATTTTTCAGAGCTCTTAACGATATATAGTGCTTTATATGTTCAAAGCACAGCTCTTGGATTGGGTTGGTGCTTCTGAAGAACGAACGTGAAGGTCTCATATATGGCACTGGGAAAGGTATGAGCACACAGTGAATACAATCTGTGAACACTTGGCTTTGAGCAACTGAACTATTGCCACAACAAGAAATTGTGTGGCAGGAGCATAAAATCCGTGGGCCAGCAATCAGCTACCTTTGCCAAGCTGCAAACAAAGCTTTTAGTTGATAAAACCCAATGAATTTCCATTCAATGAAATTTTATTTTTCAAAGTTTTTTCAAAGTTGTCAGATTTTACCAAATCTGTCTGAATTTCCATGGAAATTACAAAAGGCATATTTCTGACAAAAGTGCTAACCTGCCGAGCCAAGTTTTTCCACTCCAAAATACAGTGACAAAAAAAGCTTCAAGAAATTATTGCCAAAAATGTTTTTTGAGGCACTGCATTTTCCCTTTTCTAACTCATTTCCAGGAAGGTTTGAGCCATTTTGGTCAAAACTGAAGGAATATGCTTCTCACTCATGCAAGAAAAAATCGAATCCAAACAGTCAAAATTTGGTAAACTTGCAAGCAGCAGAAAACTTACAATTTTGGGCAACTTCAACAGCAGGCAGTCCTACAGGCCCCACCTCTAACATATTTAATCTATCGTGTTATTAATTTGCACTTTAAAACAACCCATTAGCTGCAATGGTAATTCTGTGTAGGGAATGTATTGCGCAGGGGCAGCCTTTCCTCGTGGTCTGCCATGTCTCCAGCATTGACCTGGATGGGTCAGGTCCATGGTAGTGACTGAAAGGCTCTGAGCAAGGCTCCATCTCCAGCTCGAGCATGATGTGGCTCCTTCCTAAGTGCCAAGGGTATGCTGGAGAAGGCGGTGTCCTTTGGAGAAGATGGCACGAGGGCCACCGCGGCCTGCAGGCCCTCTGGCGGCATTGGGGTTTACTAGGCCTCCAGGCGTCGGCGTTTGGCAGGACTCTCTTTCCCCACCCTGAGCCTCTCCACAGAGGCAATTTGGTGCGCATACACTTCAACCGAATTGGCACAATCCGCGCAGACATTACAGGCTGGAACACACCCGCAATGCGAGTAGTTTGTGCAGTAGACCGTGACTCCTCCAGCACGCCCGGAGCGCGGAGCCAGGCCTGGCTGCGAGTACTCCTGCAGCCCCTCCGCAGCGCCAGTGTGCGCAGCGGTGTCAGTTTTTATTTGCTTCTGACAAGGAATTTTTTTTTAGGGGGAAAAAAATAAAAGTTGTTTAAGAACAACAACCACAGGAAATTAACATTGAAAAACTACTCCAAACTCTGCCCTAAATAGCTTCCAGTGCTGGATTTGGGCTGGTGAACGAGCTTGGTTTAGTTTGGGTGAGGGGCAGCCACAGCCTGGACCCGGACACCATCCAAACACAAAGGTGGGCCAAATCCAGACCCAATTTTGTCACTGAAGGCCAGTTCCAGTCAGTGCATGTGAAGAAAGGCACCTGAGAGCCTCCTGGGGAGGGTGTGGAGCTGTGTGAAACCCAGGGCAAATTACCAGCCCTTCTGCAGAAGTAAGCGGAGCATTCCTTGGTAATAGGCACATCCAGAGGCACAGACTTTTGTATTTTGTATACTCTGATGTAAGCTACTGAAACAAGGCTTTCTCTTAGCTGCCTTCTCCTTCTTTGGATTTGCATGACTCAGAGTTGTGAAGATGCTGGGTCCATTTAAAACCAGTGATACAAATTGTTTTAATAAGTTTTCATCTTGGTAGATTGGACGAGCTGGTCAGAAGCATCCAGAGTTGCAATTCATGCCTGAGATCTGCTCCTTTATAGAAATCCTTCCTTCCTGTTTAAAATATGCAGGCTCTTATTTGCAGATGGTAGGTGATGATAGGAGTTATGGTGATGGCTGGGTCTGTGTTTGTACGAGTGGCTGTGCAAACAGAGCAAAAGGAGGGGTCCTCCCTGTTTTACAGTGCTGGTCGAGCTCTCCAAGCTGTCTCTGGCTCCATGGGCCATAGGAAATGAGGAGACCATGCCCTTCACGGTATCTCTTGCTTTCAACAAGCTTCAGCTTGGTCAAAGAGAGAGCAAGGCCAGTGAGAAATACTGCAGGAAAATCCAGCTGCTGCAAGACATTGTGCTGCAGGGAGCTTGCTGCTTGTCTCATTGTCGTTCACTGGACCAGGCTTAGGGATGACTGGTTTGTTGTGGGTTTTGGTACTTTTTTAAAGTTAAAATAGCCTTTTTTTTTGGAGACAGATAGATTGCAGTGCCGAGCAAAAGGAACCTTCACCAGCAGTTTTATTTTCCTCCCTACTACAACTTCATTTAAGCTTTTTCCCATTTCCTTTACTACCGCGGTATTCCCATCCTTAGGAGCCAAGCAGCTGAGGGCTGAAAGAGAAGTGTTGTCAGGAGAGTGATTAAAACAGGGATTGATGCAGCTGGGAGCCAGGGTTCAGTAACCTCTCTGGGCCTCCGCGTTAGTGTTATGTCAGATACAGTAGCTTTACCATGCGAGTTGAGTTTATGCGTTTTTTATTGTCTCTTGCTGCCAGAAAACGTTGACCCCAGAGTGGCCGCACTGTGTAAGCAGTCCGTGGTGGAAGGCAGCACGTTCCGAAAACCATTTACGTTCCCTCTTTAATTTGTCACTTATGGGTCATATCTTTCTACATTTACATTTTTAAATTAGTTCAGTGTGCCCTGAGCTCTGGTTCCAGAATCCAAGCTGAAAACTTCCCAACTTTACGAGTTATTAAAAAAATTCCAAAGCCCTCACTTAATTTACATCCAGTATGCAGAACAACTTAAAGCTATTAGAAGGCTTCACATTTTTATAAGGACATGAGTTTGGGGAGAGATTAGATTGTAGGGTTCATATGCAATATGGAACAGTTGCATATACTTGATCACCTCTTCAAAGAGGATCCTGTCAAGTGAAATTTGGCCCAAAATTTAAAAGGAAAAAAAAAGTTTTGGCATAAAAAACAATCTGGTCAAAATAAAATGGTTTTTCCAACATAAATTCCATTAAAAGTAAAGCCAGACCCAGCAAATGTTTGAGATCTCCCATATGGACTGAAGAATAGTTTTACATTGGATCACAATGCAGTTTTTTGGAGAGCATTTGAGACTGCTCCTGTTTTGGAAGCGTGCTCATGTCTTGTTTGAATGACGATTTAGACTGTGTGTAGCAAAACCCAACGTTAGCATATCTGGAACATCAGCATAAAGGCTGTCTGTCAGAAGAAAAAATTCTTTTTAAAGAGAACAGAACACACCTACCCTTTGACATTTTTTTTTCGTTCTTTAATTCTCGTGTCAGCAAGTTCTGAAGACCAGACCTCTGTGGTCAGATGAGTAAGGTAGGGATGTAGGAGGACAGTTCAGTGGCTGAGACATTTGTACACGGGTCCTCCAGGTCTGTCATCTGCCTCTGATGTCTTTATGACATTTCACAGAATCACAGAACAGTTGAGGTTGGAAGGGACCTCTGGAGGTCACCTGGTCCAGCCCTCCGCTCGTGTGTCCCTTGTTGGTGCATTTGAAAAAAGCAGATGTCCAAACTTACTGATATCCGTGGAAGTTGGATACCTCATTCTCTTGGTCTCAGCTCCTCTCGTATGAAGTATGAATCAAGGTGTTGGTTTACTGGAGTTATGTTTTTAAGGCATATTCCCATACAGGGCATATCACAACATGGGTTAGAAAGCCTCAGTTTCCCTTGATAAATAAAAACATACTTTATTTTTATTTTTATTTTTATTTTATTTTATTTTATTTTATTTTATTTTATTTTATTTTATTTTATTTTATTTTATTTTATTTTATTTTATTTTATTTTATTTTATTTTATTTTATTTTTATTTTTACTCCATCCTCAAGATGAGAAGAAGCGTTTTTGTGTTGTTTTTTGTTTTTTTTTTCCATCCTGTGAGCTTTGAGCTCCCAGCATACAGACGTGCTCTGTATTGCTGTGTCAGAACAATGAAGCTCTCTTAGGCCGCAAACTCCAGTTCCTTCAACCCCTTGAAGGCATTGCAGGAGGTAAAGGTTGGCCCGTAGGTGTGAGCCTCTCATTACATCAGCCCTTAATCAGAGCTGAGTAAGTGGTGCTGCTTTCAGAGAACGGCAAGCACCAGGCTCTGCTTAGGAGCCTTCCTCTAGGAAAGCTTTATTCTAGTACAGGCTGCCGAGACGAAAACCAGACAAAACAGAAAATCCGAAAAGATGAAACTCCTACGGGATAGCCAGCCTCCCCGCGTTCACTTTACACCAGCATCATGGCGCTGGCTGCTGATGTGATTGCAGTCAGGTGCGGGCGCTTTCTGCCAGCTCTACGCTTTGTGAACCTGGGGAGCGAGTCGAAGAGGGTTTGTGCAGCCGAGGGGAGGCAGCTTCCCGGCCGTGCGCGTGTGTGTCTTGCGGGGTGGGGAGGGAAGGCATCCTTAAACAAACACGTGCAACCTGCCGTTTTAGCTGCGATGGGAAAACCAGCTTGACAAGAACGAACTGCTTCGCCAAGCGACATTCAAGGGAGGTTGGTGGGATTTTAAACAAATCTCCTTAAGCGAGCATGAAAACAAGCTATTTAGCGCTCATTAATGTCTCAGGTTAAACTCTTGAATAATTTGTCATGGTTAGGCTCTTTCGGTTTCATTGGTGTTTTTCTAGTGACTAACGAGATGACAGCTACACATGCTCCTCGGTATGCCACTGTTCACAATAGGGTTTAAAATTGTGTATTTGTTATTGATGTCATTAAAGTGATGGATTTGAGCTCGGTTTCTGAGGCAGCCGACTGGGTGGTTAGGACTAATTTCTAGCAATGGTTTTGGAGGTTGAAACCAAAGTGTGTATAAAAGGAAATGTTTCTTCTTTTAAGCAAATAATTTGAACCCAGATGAATGAAATTTAAGCAAGTGGGCATCAACTCGGAGTTAATTTTGACATAGTTGTCTGGAAATCATCACCAATTAAAATATTTTTATGAGCTCGAATGTAGTATTGTCTTTCGGTGCTTATGTAAGAGAGGAACAAACTGCTTGTTTAACCCCAGCCTGGAGACTACTGGCCAGAGTACAGGACTGAAGTCGCAGCCATCTGGAGCTGCAGCGAAGGCACGGTCCTTGGCAAACCTAACCTTGTGGGGGCAAGGCGACTGCAGCATGTGAGCTGCAAAATATGGAAATTGGAGCAAATCGCTTGCACCGGTCAGGATGTGCGGCTCATTTACAAACGAATCTCTCCAAAGGCTTTTGACTTTCTCAGACGATAATTACTAATAGAAAAGACAGACGTAGCCGTTTGCGTCCGCTTCTGCAGTGAGAGAGGGTTTGTGCAGGATGGGGTCTCCTGCAAAAATCCCGCAGTGTGTCTGGGACGTGCAAAGAGGATAGGAGCAGCTCTGGAGCCCGGGAATCCTAGTTCAGAGCAAAAATGACTCCCTTGGGTTGTTATAATGAGGCTCTTTCATGTGCTCCTCCAGACTGAATAGCTAGCGAGATAGCTCCTTAATTTGTACACACACCTTTCACACCTGCACATAAAGAAAAGCTTTGATGCCAAGTGCTTGATGGAACAACAAAATGAGTATGTGCAGAATTAAAAGGATACACACCACGCTCAAATATTTGTATAGTTTTTTAGACTCTGCACATTTAAAGTAATAATGAATACCCTGTCTGAATGGGAGGAGTAGTGTCTGCATTGTGAATTTGGCCTTTTCATGAGAGCACCATTGTTTTTTGTTGTTTTTACATTGCTAAGAGAGTTGAAATGCTGAAGACTCGAGTATAAATGTCTGTTGCTGTGTTTCCAACCACAGTCTCACTTACTCAATGAGACAAACTTTTAACATTTAAATTTTTCTTATTAATGTTTATTGAGATTTTTGCATTTTCTTTTATTATGCTATATGAATACATATACATATATATGTATATAATAATGCTGTGTGCTTGTGAAACAGTCTATCATGAAGTTTTTTCCCATCCCATAATTATCATCATTTGATTCTCGTGCAGTGGCGTACTTCTACTAGTTGGGCTCGCAACGCTGCAGACAGGTGATCAAATATTTAAACACAAACAAAACTGTTTAGATCTAACTTACAGAATCATTGTAGCTTCGGTATGTATGCATGGAATTTGCTCTGCTGTGAAGTGTTAACACTAGACCTGTGCACCACTTGAGTCTGAAAGAAGGTAGACCTGAACTTGCACTTCATTTCAGCCTCCAGTTGAGTCCATACTGAGAAAATTTCAGGGCTTAGACACGTGCTCGAGTTACAGGGGATGACTGTGTTACCACATGTCAGCTGAGCCACTGCAGCTGCCCGGTAGGTGATCCTGGCCCCCCCCGTGAACGTAAGTTGATTTGATTTAGCTTAGCCCTCAATAAAAGAGGCTTAAGATAAGTAGAATCACTGCACACTTGCGGCAGTCAAGAGAGCATGCACGCAGATGGTTGCCATCCAGCTCCGGGACGCGGTAGCCTATTCCACCCCAGGAGCGTGGCTGTGTATCTGCATGGTCCCGTATCGGCAGTAGTCGAGGCAATTTTTTAGGACAATATTTGCATTCTCTTTTAAAAATTAGTTGTCGAGTCCCTTAGAATAGGTGGGTTTGTTGGCTTGTGTACAAATGCTGTTTCCAGTTCCCCCTCAGCCTCCAAGCGTTGCTGATCGCAGAAGAGCAGCAGAGGAAACCGTGTCAGTGTTGTTCTGAGGGACTCGTTCAAAACACTAATGAATTTATTCCTCAGCCTGACTGGGGACAGACATCTTTATAGAAACTTTGAAAGGTATTTTAGACCCTGAATTTTACCACTTTTGACTTTTCAGATATTCTGAATGTGGAGAAATACCTCGCATTTGTTTGCCTTGCAATTCCCACACTCCACAGCATTTAGCACATAGCAGCCAAGGGCCAATTTAAGGCGTTTGCTTTTGAAATCCCCTGTGGCCTCCCTTGCTTGCTGAGGAGGGTGAAGTTGCAGGACTTCTCCAGGGTGTAGGCAAAGAGCACGATCGTGAGGTCCGTGCTAGGAAGCGAGGCTGCACTGTGAAAGTGGGCGAACCCTCAGCCACGTGCAGTAAGTCGCGGCTGAGCATCGCGTTGGACTTTCAGCACGAGTGATAACTCTTTTAGTCATTTCAGCTCAAAGTGCATTATCTAAGCGTGTACCTCTGGATTTATAACAAGATATCCTCAATCTGTTCTTCCTCAGCAAGTTATGACCCTCCCTAGACTAGGGATTTGAGAAATTAGTGGGTTTGGTTTTTCCACTTTCTCCACCCTTTTGAACAAATGGGATTTCTAGCTCCTTATCTTGTGGACCTTCTGGGCCATTTCTCTACTCTGTGTCTGTGTAATTTTCTAGCAGGTGGTGTCTATCCCTGTACTAACATTTGGTGTCCCTAACAACATTTGGTTCTTATTATATGTAGATACAGACAATCCATGGATAATCATAAACATACATGTCCATGGGGAAGGTCCCATCTCTTCCCTCTGGATTAAGATAAAATTTTTCTAAGGGAGGAAAAGAGAAAAAAGTGGGTCAGCATGAGGTAACTCCCTGAGCTCCTTCGAGAGCCCAGGCTGACCTTGCAGTCAGCATTTCTCATGTCCCCATTCAGTGGAGGAAGCAGATAGCAAACCCTACCTCAAGTACCGTAGGCGAGGTGTTGGGGTGGAGGCATCTACCATAAGCTCCTTATACTCCCTGCAGGTCTCCAGGAAACCTGGGACATGGGCAAGCCCTGCGATGTGAACAGTGACCAGGTTTCAATTAAACATCTCGGTGAGATTGGCTTCTGCTCTGGGAACAGAGAGCAAGCTCCAAAAAAGTCAGCGCCCATTAGCCGAGTGCCTAAGCAAGATTTATTTTTTAAAGCATTAGTTAAAGATTTATGGAGTTTGGTAGGCAAAGGAAGTGTTAGCCAGAGTGAGCTTTACAAGAGCATCAGAAGACCCTAAAAACAGACATCCTAGAAATACTGACAGTGGACTAGGCGTCAACCTGCTGCTGCAAGACTTGGTTGGGTTTTTCACCCCAAAGGGATTAAAAATAATTGAGTTGTATGAGAGGGGAGAAAGCCTTCAGGCTGTTTTAATCTGGAATTCTGCAACCTGACGTTAATGAGAAAAACAATTTTTTGGGCCATTTTTTTGCCAATTCATGTCTACATTTCAGACAGTAATAAATTGTCAACTTGTTTGTGAAACACTTGGCTTGTTGCATTTCTAAATGCAAAGTACCAAAGCAGTTACTGTGAAATCCCATTTCGTTTTGGCTCATGGTATTGCAATGACCTCTTTTGTTGTCTTTTGTAATTAATAACTTGCTTTTCTGTCACTTCTCCTTGCTGCCCATATAAATATTTCTGAAACGGAGCCTCTGATATTTGCTAACCCTGCCTTTCGTTAGCACATGGGAGCAATTTGGGATGCCAGGTGCGTTCCTCTATGTGTTACCATTCGGCGTGTCCCTCCTGTTCATTGCAGTGCTGATGCAGAAATACTCAGGTAGAGAAGAAAAAGCTGTAAAAATGGTGAATTCTTTCCTCTTGTTACTGTGATACTTGCAGCTGTGCCGACAGAAGTAGCTCGTGCTTCTGCTGCTCCGCACGTGTAATCCAGAGTGCAGCCATAAAATAAAGGGAACCTGGAGTAGCCAAGAAATAAATAGCTTCTCTGCTAGCATACCTGTCTCTAAAGGCTTGAAGTTTATGGAGGAGTGGAGCACATTTGTAAAACTATAATTTTTAAGAAAGTAGACTTCAATATCTAATGGTACTATAGCTAGAGCAATGAAAGCTGAGTGAATGGGAAGAGGGGAAACCACCCCAAATACATGTGCAGCAAGTGGTAAGAGAAGGAGGGAAAAATAAGACGAACGGGAGAGAATGAAGAGGAAATGTTTGCTGGTCTCTAGTTTTTTTGTGTTTTGTTTTGTTTTGTTTTTGGAGGAAGCCACCAGAGAATAACAAAGAGGAAGACAAAAAAAAAAATAGATTTGGTTTAAAAGGAATCAAAGAAGGAAAAAGACGGGGAAAGAACTATGTAAATATTATTTATTTGTCCTGCTGGCTGATAAATTACTTCCGTCTTACTTGCTCCATTGAAAACTGAGCAGCCAGCAAGTTTTGGATGATCATATTAATAACATTGGTTTATCTTCAGTAATTTCTAAGGCATGGAGAGAGTTCTCTAGAACCTGTTAATAAACTCTGCACAGTACTGATGGGAAGAGAATGATCTCTAACAAGCCCATAATTTCAAGACTAATTGATCAGATGCCCCATGAAATAATTGTTTTGAGTGTTGGCAGTTTCCTGTAGACCTCAGCACAGGGCAGGGTGGCTCTTTTCCCTGCTCGACAGGGTTTTAGTTCTCCAAAAGTATTGCTTATTAATTCTGGGATGTTATGAGTCACGTACTGCCAACACTTGCTGCCCTGTTTGACATGGATGAGTGAGGCTAAGCTTGCATATAGTAGTCAGGTAAACAGCCATCCCGTGTGTTCAGGCATGGGGAACAAAGCTTCGCAAGTTCCATCGCAAGAAACTGAGATCGGTGGAAATCCCCATCAAAATAAGGAAGGATATTTCTCTCGAACCAGCAGCCCGTGCTATTTCTGAAAAGACCAAGGAAGCGATGGCATTTCCAGAAGTTTTACCTTTAGGGTGTGGCATAAAACTAAGGATGTTATCATTTGTGATCAGAGATCTCGTTGTACTTTCACAAGCACATTAATAGTGGCCCACGGATGCCAGCCATTATAGCCATGTGAGTATGAGTTCTTGTTGCTGCTTTGTATGATAAGCAATTTTTTACGTGACTGCTGAGTTCCTGAGTTTTGTTCAAAATCCCCAAATTACCTGACATTACACGTTGTTGCTAAATGAAGACTGACTTCCTAGACATAGGCATGGTTCTGCCTCTTGAGCAAGAAGGTGAGATTTGGGCTTAATGATCTCAAAGTGGAGTGGCATCTTGCTAAGATAAAGTAGATTGCCTCTTTGAACTCAGTTCATCTGTCAGAAAGTTAGATCAATTTATAGAGTGAATCAGTGCTCAAGTGCAGTTTTCCTGTCTTTTTTTTTTTCTTTTTTTTTTTCTGGTCCTTACTAAAACCTCAAAACCACGATGGGTAATTTCCCCAAGATCCACTTTAGACGTTTGTGGCATGTAGCGTGAAGCGTAGGTGCAGCTGGCCAAACCCAGGCACTCTTATCCTTGTGAGCATTTTCCTTCTGCTTCAGCGAATCACACAGGAAAAGCTGCCACCCCTCTCCCCACAAAACCAAACGCTAACCGGAATAGCAGTACTGGCCCAAATCTTGCTTCTGAAGTAAGTGGGAGTTTTGCTGTAAGCTCAGAGAACCGCATCTGGCCATTTCTGCCCTATTTAACATCTCTCGAACCTCTGCCTCCATTTGCCACACCTCAGCTGACAACCGATTATTTTTCCACGCTGCTGAGACCTTATCAAGCATGCAAAGCTCACAAATAATGTTTAACCACAACTATTGCCACAGGAAACTTTGGCCCAAAATTTAGGTTTTGTTTCGAAACAGAAGGTTTGGGGGAGAGAGAGAGCATTGTTCAACCTAGCTCGGACAAAAATACGTTGGTAGCTTTGCTGTCACTAGCACTTTCAGTATTTCTTTGCTGTGTCGAAAGGCTCACTCAGAGCATTTTCACAGAATCACAGAACTGTAGGGGTTGGAAGGGACCTCAAGAGATCATCGGGTCCAACCCCCCTGGCAAAGCAGGTTCCCTAGAGCAGGCTGCCCAGGTAGGCGTCCATACAGGCCTTGAATATCTCCAGAGAAGGAGACTCCACAACCTCCCTGGGCAGCCTGTCCCAGTGCTCCGTCACCCTCACCGGGAAGAAGTTCTTTCGCATGTTGGTGCGGAACTTCCTGCACTCCTTTTTGTGGCCATTGCCCCTTGTCCTGTCCCCACAAACCACTGAAAAGAGGTTGGCCAAATCCCTCTGTCTCCCACACCTCAGGTATTTATAAACATTGATGAGATCGCCTCTCAGTCTCCTCTTCTCCAGGCTGAACAGACCCAGGTCCCTCAGCCTTTCCTCATAGGGAAGATGCTCCAGGCCCCGTATCATCTTTGTGGCCCTCCGCTGGACTCTTTCCAGGAGTTCCCTGTCTTTTTTGTACCGGGGAACCCAGAACTGGACACAGTACTCCAGGTGAGGCCTGACCAGGGCAGAGTAGAGGGGGAGGATCACCTCCCTTGACCTGCTGGCCATGCTCCTTCTAATGCATGCCAGAATTTTGCTAGGGCATGAGAACTAGAAAGTACTGCTGACTTAACAAACCAACCTGATCTAGTTGCGTCAGTAAGAGCAGCTTTGATAATGGTAAACAGAGGTGAATACAACTTTACTGGTGGTATAATTGTTTTGTAGTTCCAAGTGTCAATGCCACTGCTAAGAGGGTGATTGCTCACTACCTTGCCCTGGACAGACAAGAAATGGGAGAAAATCCTCCAGACTTATGAGGTGAATGGATAACGTGGGAGGAAAAGCAGTTAAGTCCAAGGGAGGAGCTGGCCTTGCATCCAGCACTTGCATGATCTGGAGCTGAGCATCAATCCTCCACCCCGTAGCAGAGCATCCTGCTCCTGCCCCACGTACAGAAGACTAAGGCTGTGGTAGGACAGGAGCTGAAGCATTTAGAGGTGGATTTCACTATTTACATGACCATAAATTATCTGTAGCATAATGTTGAAATTGCCATTAGAAGAAGATTAGAAACACGTTTCCTGCCCAGTTTCCTCGCCGCTAGGCCACACAGACGCAGAGCGTGCCATTAACCGCTGCGGAGCCGCGGTACCCAGCTGAGGAAGGTGCTCACTGGGGAGCCTCAAGCTGCGCCTCGGCAAGGTTTGCAACCCATCAAGAAAACAAGGCCATGACCCATTCGGTTCTGCCCTGCTTGCTGGTGCGTGTCTGATTTCTGAGCTGACGTCCCAGCCACTGCTTTCTTTTTGATCTGGAGCAATGAGCATTTTACACTGAATTCAGAAAGGCTCTCTGAAAAATCCCCCGATCCTGCAGCAAACCTTCCTCTTCCTTCACCCTCTTGCTACCAGGAATTAGGGCTTTGTGATACCACAGGCAGATTGGCACACCAGTATGTGTATGCTTTCTTCGGATTTAATCAGATTTGCTAGTCTGAAATGTAGCATGTTTGCTAATTTCATAAACTAGCTACCGTAACTAAAATCAGACACAATAGCCGAAAAAAAGCCAGATTGCATTTTAGTCCAAAAGGAATATTTCCATGCATAAAGGGTGGTCTCCTTTCTCCCTTTAAAGTCTCCTTTAATCATTGTGTGTCTTGGTTAACATCCCTGTTTTTACAGTATTCCCGTAGTTTACATTCAGAGTTGGATAGGTGATGTTTTAATACATTTTCTATTGTTTTTAGTTGAAGCAGTTTCATTTTGCCTGGATTTTTACCCACTGCTGATTGAAAGATTGGAAGTTTTGCCCTCCGGTCTGTCTAGTTGAGGTGAAGGATCAGCAACGCAGGGTGGTTTGGAAAAATGTTCTCGGCAAAGGCTCCGCTTTGTGCTCACAGCATAATTCAACAAAGAATTGAAGCACATGCTGAAATTTAAGGCTATATTTAAATTTCCTTGTACTTGATGTGGGGCACACATTTGTATATGGCCTGTGCTATTTCAGGGTCAAATGTGGGAGGTAAAATAATTGCATAGGAAACCTCAGCAATGGGAGAAGTTTCCCTTTGTAAAGATGGTTACCCCAGGTTGATGCTTTGCTGCTGCATATTCTGGAGGCTTCAGTCTCAGTTTTGTTGTCTACCAACCAAAGGGAATTAAAGCAGGAGTCAGAGGCAAGCCTTATGCGCTGTGACAGGTGCTAATCTTCCAGGAAATTCATCCTACATCCCACCCATTAAGGGAATTTTATATAAAAATGGTTTAATGTCTCTTTAAAGGTGTCAGCAAGCATGTGAGGACCACACAGCTTGGGTTCCACTGCAAGTAATGGAGTGAAATTGTCTGCATAATTATTTTAGTTGGATTGAGAATCTGCAGTCCTCTCTCGCTTCAGGAAATAAACCTCTGTTAAAACCATATGGCAGTATTCTCAGAAGAGATGTGATTACAGGGCCACTTCTCTTTCAGATCTCCAGGCAGACTTAGAGAAAGTTGTTATGTTTGTGCATAATTAATACTTTTTTTTTCCTTGTGAACAGACACAGAAATTTCATTTTTAGCATGTGTGAAGGTGCTGGTGTGGTTGCATAGCCATGTAAGCTTTCATTTCGGTTTACTGAAGCAGCAATAAATGATGCTGCCTCTGAACAAAGTCAGAGACCCCGAAGAAATGTGCCACCATGTACACATACCCAAACTGCATAACAAAGAAACACCATTAACACAGAATCACAGAATCACAGAATCACCTAGGTTGGAAGAGACCTCCAAGATCACCGAGTCCAACCTCTGACCTAACACTAATAAGTCCTGCACTAAACCATACCACTAAGCTCTACATCCAAACATCTTTTGAAGACCTCCAGGGATGGTCACTCAACCACTTCCCTGGGCAGCCCATTCCGATGCCTAACAACCCTTTCAGTAAAGAAGTTCTTCCTAACATCCAACCTAAACCTCCCCCGGTGCAACTTTAGCCCATTCCCCCTCGTCCTGTCACCAGGCACGTGGGAGAATAGACCAAAAACACGTGTCATGATCATTTCAGCGCCGCTTTTACAGGTGTCACTAGGGTTACCCTGGTTTGAAGCGATGAGAGCTTGACTAGCTTCTTGTCAATGCACTCAAGCTTCTGATTCTGCCGTGCTGTGGTCCTGAGCTTGTGGCTGGGCAGCGCCCTGCTCCGTGTTCAGGATGCTCGCCGCAGCGCTCAGCGCCGCTCCTACCCGGTACCCGCACCCGCCCCAGAGCTGCCGGGGGAACTGCTCGCACGTTTTGGCCCGTTTTTCGTGTCTCTGTTTTTGTGAAAGCAGAGAAGGAAACATCCAAGCACTAAACATGAAGGTGTGAAAACCACAGAGCTTGGTAGAGTTACAATCATCTCAACTGGCAAGCGAGCGTGGCTTGACTTTCACTTTAAATTCAGCAGCCGCAGTTCTCCTCTTTCATCAAATTTGTACAAATGTACATCCATTTATATTTTAGTGAAGATTTGCACCAGAGTTAACAAGAAAGCAAGAAACGTATCCTAGAACATTATCAGGGACGATCAAAATGTTAGCAAACCAACCATTCCTAAACACAGTCAGAAACTGTACCAAAGGAAAGCAAAACACACAAAAGCACTTTTTGCTGTCAAATCAGAGGGATGGGCAGAAAGTAAATTACCACCATGAGAGATGTTCTGATAGAACCACCACACCCAACAACATAGTGTAATATCAGCAACACAGAGAAGGGAATGAGTTTTCCTTACTTTATGCAAGAGCTGTGATTTTAAACCAATGTCCTCTTGGCCATGTTGTCAGATACTTGGAGGATACGTAGGGTAACACCCTTGGCAGTAGTTTGGCCATCTAAATCCATCAGGGATTAGAAACTGGGTTCAGTGTTGGTCCTTCAGTCAAAGGGAATCATTAGCACACTGAGCCTTTTGTCAAGGGAGGAATAACTTGTTTGGGCATCAAAACTGGTCGTTGCAAGGAGCAGCAGTGATGGGGACACTCAGAGCCAAACCCCTTTGCTGCTGCCCAGAGGAGAATCATTCCATGGGTGTTGTGGGTGAAAGGACAGCCATCCTACCTGGAGAAGAGTTAAAAAAAAAAAGAAATTTCTTTCTTTCTCATAGTGCTGAGCTTTCTGTAGACTTTTACCTAAAAAATAATTGATTTCTTTTCTTAAAACTTCACTTCCTTGCAGTTTGTGTTGAAGCTGGAAAAAAAATTTCCATCCCTCTTGTTGCCTTTTTACTTCATTTAAATTGGTTAAGACAGATGAGTTTTACTTGTAAAAAAAACCAAGGCAACACACCACTCAAATATATCCAATTTCTTCAGCATCACTAGCATTGCTTGTTTTAGTTTTCTTGGACAAAATGGGAACAGCACTTTGTGTTCTATTTTCCATTATTCTTTGATGGAATTAAATCAAGTTTGTGCTTAAAGAAAAGAAAATCCCTCATATGAACTTGTTATCCTGTAATAAATGGTGCCTATGGCTTGGGTGTTTATTTCATCAGTGGAAAAGGAAAAAAAAAAAAAGCAGTAGGGCTAAAGGTAGACTACACAGCTTGTATCTAAAATTCCATATCAAAGGGTTCAAACACCTAACTTTCACCGTTATAGTGGAAGCAGCTATGTTATTCCTAAAATGAGTCATAGAACATTAAAAACAAAGGGAATAATAAGGTTTAAATTTCTGGAAGCTCTAAAAACTTCAGGGCCAGTCTGTCTCCCACTGAAGACCATGGCAAAACCTCTGTTCGTGGCTCTGGCTGAAAGCTTGGGCTCCATACGATCCCATTTTTCCAATCGTAGGTTCCTTTTTCTTTTTTTTTTTTTTTATTATCCTGAGAATTAAATGAGGATTTGCCACCCACAAAATGAAACCCAAGGAAAGAAACTTGCTTTAAATAGAATGAGCTATAGAGATTATATTAATAGCATGGGGATGATGAGTATTTCCAGAATTTAAGTACTTCAGTGTTATTTTGGACTGTTTTAAGAGAACGGCATAAAATAGCCTTGTCACTCTCGCATTGCAGAGATGTTTTCCACTGGTGCACTGTGGTGGGCATCCAGACTTCATGACTCACCAAAATAATAATAAAAAAAACCTAGAGATTATTCACAGTGCGTGCCAGTGATGATCCAATGCGCTCCCACATATTTCCGAACTAGCGGCTTACGTATAGGTAGGGCTGTACGAGCGTGCTTGCATACGGCTTTGAAAGCTGTTAACTTCACAGCTGCCCTCTTGAATGACTTGTGATTTTTATAACTAGGCATTTACAGCTTCTGTTTCTTTGAATTTCCCTTACTTATTTTTTTTTTCCAGAGGATTGCACCCACAATGTAATGCCCAAGTAGTTTGCTGTTTAGCAGTGAAATCACGGCAGTGGTTACAGCAGGGTGAAAGCAAATCCCGTGGGCTCTGATCTGATTTAAAAACTGAAACCGGGGGAGCTCAGGGCACTTGTATCAAGACAGAGCTTCCCACGTCCAGTGTGCTGCGTCCTGTCCAGCCCAGGGGGGCAGCGACCAAAAGTTCATGTCTTCCAAGCTCCCCTGCTGTACAGGAGAGGGAGACTCACCAATTCCGACCTAAAACTCAGGTCCTGCTTGGAGCAACCTGCTCTGCCATACCTCGAGGAGCAGCCGCTCAGCACTAACCTGATGCTGCTAGGAGCAGCGGGAGCGGTGTTTGGGGTTTCCACTGTCTCCTTGCTCAGCCCCCCAGTGCCTCAAGAGCCCACCCCTTGAGAAAGCAACCAGGAAATCCTATGGGACATCCTCTCCCGTGGCAGCCCCGGCATTTCTCAGGCTGTCCCCGGGTGTCCATCAGCTCCGACAGCCGCTCGGTGACTGGCATCACCCGCTGCTTGTGTTGGACACCCTCCAGCGGCCTCTCGCAGGCAGGTCCCCCCCGCCGCCCGCATTCCTCGGGATTTGTTACCTTCTGGTAGCCAAACTCGCAGGCAACCGGCTGGCGAGATTTATTCTCCAGGACTCTGTTTTCCTATTGTTTTAAGTTCACGGGAGGCTCCCTGTTGCTAAACAAACTTTACAACCGTAGGCTATAGGGTCAGCCCCCTGCCCGAGCCCTTCAAAAACGATGACGTGCCTGGTGGCCAAACTCAGCCCATGAGCTGTGTCGCCTTCCCCTTGGTCTCCCCAGGGTTTTGGCTCTGTTTTGATGCGAGGCATCACCTCTGAGCAGGTTAAATGGCTCGACTCTGGAGTAGGGACTGAATTAGGAACCTACAAAGCTTTGGCTGGGGACTTGCATATCATAAGCTTACGGCGCTTTGCTGAGTTTCGGATGTGATGTTGTTAAACAGCTGGTCTGGGGCAGCAGCAGTCAGCCTTAGGGCTTGGGAGTTTTAATGCGAGATGAATGTATATAGGGTTGGAGCTTCTGTAGCAGGGATGGGCTTTATATTTGTGTAGCTCACGGCCAAATTTAAGTTTCTACCAGTCTTTGCTACAATTGTCAAAAAAATAAGCCCAGTGGAAGTGGGTAGAAATGAAGCACAACGAGGAGCAAATAATGCCCATAGCGAGGCTGTCTGGTTGGAAAACCTCAGCATTTTGTAGTCTTTCACTGTGTCGAGGAGTTCCCTACAGTCAAAGAAGACACGGATTGTCCAAAACATTTTGCTTCCTCGCCCAGTGATTTTTTTTTCCCCGAGAAATTTGTCATTTTGATGGGTTTTGTTCTTCTTACTGGCATGGGGAGGAGGTTTTGCTAAAACACGTGTTTTAGCAGAAGGGGATGGCCAAGGCTACTCTGTGTGTGACCATCACTCTTTGAATAACCAGCAAAAGAACAAACAAGAAAGCAACAGCCAAAACCAGCTGTAGACTCGTAACACGTTAATGATTTCCAGGACTTTCACCTGGGGATGCAGGAACACTCTCGAGCACTGGGCATGAAATACTAGTTTTATTTCAGTTTTTTTCTCCCCTGAACACAAGTGGAAACTAAGAGTCATGCTTGCTAAATTAATGGAGAAATTAATTTTGCAATATCCACTGTGAGACAAAGAGATGGCAAAGTTATTCTGAAGTTAGAGCTGGAGGAAACTATGACACAGAGGGGTTAATACCAGCACTTCCAATTTGTGGTTCCTTATGGTCTGAAAAACCCAAGCAGACACAGCCTGAATTTCACTGTGCCTTTTCACGGGAGTTGGAGATGCTGAACGCTTTGCAGCATCAGACCCACAGAAAGCCTGAGCTGTCTGACTTGATGCACTTGTGTTAGGAGTGTTGTGTACGTGACTTAACCAAGCGCAGGCACTCACCGAGTCCTAGGACAACGGGGCTAAAAGAAACCTCAGGCGACCTAGTCCATTTTTCCTTAGATGAAGTATTATATATACTTAGATCATCACTGACATCTGTCCAAATTCCTAAATCCTCCAGTACTGTGCCTTCCACTTACTTACCAAGTCTGGGTTTTGTGCTTTTTCTTTCATACTTAAAAAGGAGGTTGCTAATATCATACATTAATCTCTTAAATCTCCTCTACCTCAAATGAAGCCAGCTTTTTCTTGTTCCCTTCTCTGCTGACATAGAGACCAATTGATTACCATTCTCTTTAGGAAACATTTTACTCTTATCATGTCCTTTCCCACTCTTCTCTTTCTCTAGACTAAACAAATGCATTTCCCTCAACTTTTCCATGTGGGTCATGCTTACTAACTCTCTTATCACTCCTGTTGCTCTTCTCTGGATTCTCTCTAATTCGTCTGTATCTTTCTTAGAGGGTGGTGTCCCAAACTGGATAAAGCGCTCCAGCTGATGTCTCACCACTTCTGAGCAGTGTAATAGTTACCTTCTACGTCTTCTCTGCAACATAACCATTAATCTTTCCCAGAACTGCATCTGCTTCATTTTTTTAAAGGCAGAATCCTGTTATTGACTCACATTCGCTGGCAACTCGCTGCTATCCCCAGATCGTCCTCAGCAGTGATCTGGTCTATCTGTTTGTTGTGGTGCATTTCTTAAATCCCAAGTGCAACGTACTTCAATTTTACTTTGCGCTATTTTATCGATGATATGGCAAATGTCATTTCTCCAATTTGCTAAGATCCTTTTGGATCCGGACCACTTTCTCCCTACTGCGTGTCATCTCAAGGTTTTAAAATCCTGCTTTGTGTTGCATCATCCAAGTTATTCGAGAAAATAATAAATATTAATTTACTGAAGACAAACTCAAAATGATGCTTAAAATACAATCCAATAAGATCTCATAGCAATAGTCAGTGGGCTGCCCTGTAACACCACTTCACGCATCCCTGTTGCTCTGCTTTAGCCTTTAATGACGCTCTCTTTCCCTCAAAGGCTTGAGAGCAGAGCTTGATCCACCCCAGCTTTCACCTGGGGCAGAAATGCCCCTGCTGGCAGTAGCAGATGAAGGTGGAGCATAACAAAGGGATCAAAATTGCGACTCACCTCCAGGACTGTTGGCAAGATCTTGAGGACATTTCCTCTGTTAAGCCTGGCTGCATCATTTATGAGCTTCTTCAGGCTGTCCATCTTAAAACTTGCGCGGCGTGCTGGCCTTGTGCTAGTGCTCTGACTACCCAGAAAGTTGAACATCTTCTCCAACGTGATGGTTGCCCCAATAAACCCACTCGCTGCCAGCAGCGCCAGACTTTTATCATATTTTGGCCATTCAAAATGGGCTTTTGAGTGTGTAAATAAGAGCAAAGGATGGTGCTAAGCAGAATTTTTACTGGAGAAACCACCAATTCTTTATACCTTTCAGAAGGAAGAAAGGGAGACATCCATCAAACTGTCATTACAAATTAGGTGCCACAAACCTAAGCTCGTGGAGCCGCCAGGAATCTGTAAACCTTTCAAAGGATACGCCTGTTTTTGACATTTAAAATAAAAAGTCTTTATAGATTTTTGTGGAAAACACTGATGGGCCAGCAGCTAAATGACATTTCTCAACAGCCGGACAGACTCCACACAAACCGAATAGATGCCCGGGTTTAGAAGGACAGGTTAGTTGCTTTCTTTGCTATGCCCAAGAACAAATAATGGCTGGTCTGTACTATTTACTGAGTGGGAAAAGATCTTTCAGGGTGGGTTTTTTTTTTTTTTTTTCCTTCCCAAAGGCTGAAGCATCCTGGCTTTTGCCTCCATCTAGCCTGACTGTAGGTGCCCTTTATATAACAATAACTTGATACTACTCAAAATACTTGGCACTGCAGGCAGGGGAGTGGAATGTAATGAGAACACTTTAGCAGGTCTGAGGGTGAGTAAACTCCAGTAGTTTTGGAATGAGAGGGTAGGGTTTTTGGTGTAAGTCTCTCCCTCACTTGGCATTCACAGACAATAAGAATACAAGGATTAACATAGTAGACTCCGTTTATTACACTTGGGTGGATAAAGCAATTATCTGTCTATCAAGGCTGTAGTAAATTGTGCAACAGCATTAACATGGGTGGATACGTGGATAAATGCTACGCTGCCACAGAGGGTGCTGATACACAAGATAATCCTTCAAGTCTAACTTGTAAAGACTGTTTTCTTTTGGAGTTTATATCATGTTACCCTGGTGAGCGTAGATTGAAATGGCATCTTTTTTATTTTTAACCCCGTTTTCAGGTTTCTTTAGCCATCTGAGTTTTATTAGTAGGGTTATTTTAGAAATATCCCACTTTAATCAAGTTTAAACAATCTGCCTAAAACCTGCTGCATGGATATAAACACAGTAGTCTTCTAATGCAGCAAAACAATCTGTTGAAAGATACAGTACAAACACACACACATCCATCTATTATTGCTTAACTGTTGTTTCTTCCATGCCTGAATTCCCATTGTAACCGCAGCGCTCTGTCTGCAGCACGCTCTTGGTTTTGGGGGTGTAAAACAAAACCAAAACCCCCAAATGCACCTTACTGATGTCTAGAGAGCAGGGAGTTGCAGGGCAGCACAGTATCAGAGAGCTCTGAGGCTAGATTTAAACTAAGCATCTTAAATCTGTTTTAATGGTTGTGTTCACGTCGCCCCCTTTTCGTTCCTTTCAAGTAATCAGGTTTCGCAAGCATTAAGAAAACCAACCCCTCCTGCCAGCTGGAGGGAGGCCAGCTCGAGATTTTTTTTTCTCTCGCCCCCCACCCCCTTCATTTTCTATGATCTTTACTGCTGTTTGCTGCAGCAAGCAGAAGTCGGCGGGCTCTTTATGGGATGACTACCTTTTTGGGGGAAAAATGTCTTCCTGTTAATTAATGATATTGCTGGGTTAGCATGAGGATGATAAAGTTGGGATGAGGAGCTCTTGCACTTTTGCAGTACGGCCCTTGCTCTCTGCCTTCCCCCCTTCTGCTAAAAAAAGAAAAAGGAGGGAGGAGAAGGGGGAGAGCGTAACAGATACCAGCATGCAAAGGGAATTAAGGCAGGGACCGAGACTTGCGTGACAGTCTCTGTTTATATGAGTTGTCTTTAATGTCTCTGAGCAGCGATGCCAGCAATGTTTAGCTGGTTTCCTGGCACATATGCACACAGATTCCTTTATGTTCCTGAATGATGGATAAAGGTGAAGGTAGAGCCTTGTGGTGCGAGGGGCTCCCACCTGCTCCCTCCCCAGCCAGCCGATTTGTGATGATGTTCACATGGGATGTTGCTTAGCTGCGCAGAACGAGCTTCAGGATCCAAGTCAAAATTCAAAAACTTGAAAAGAGAGAAGAGAAAAATAGAAATACAGGAGAGTCATGGTGAGGGGAGACCTTGCTGCTTTGTTGAGTGAGTTGGAGAGCCGAGGGTTGGCACTGCAGAGGGGCAGAAGTGGACCTGGCATCACAGGGGTGAGCTGAGATGCTGGGGAGAACCAGAGCAAGAGCAGACCCACTCCAGCACCTTGTTGCTCTTCTTGTCCCTATCCTCAAAGTGCCTCTCCATTTTCATTCATCAAATCTTCCAGTTTTGCTCTATTCACACAACTCTCCCTGTGCAAGTTTCCCGGCCACCCCAGTCCCTGCCACATGTCCCTTGTGTGTCCTGGGAGCAGCCTGGGGCTCTCGGAGCCCTGCTCCCGCCTCCTTGCTTAGAGAAATTTAGGGAGCAAGAGGCTACTTTGCAGCTGTTGCAATTTGCTGAAAAACCCTGACCTCTGGGTCTGTCTTTCAGCCGGATATGTGCTTTTCACAGACCCCAGCTGAATTTTAAAAAGCATTGATCACACTTTATATTCCCAAAGGCTTTTCAAGGGTTGAGTTAGGTTCATTCCCATGGGCACTCAGGGGCACAGTTTACGTACCCAAGGGATGATTTCCCCCCACCCTTCCTGCCCCTTCCTCCCTTTAACCTGCTGGAAGCTTTTAATTCATTCCAGACTAGGGGGGCAGCCTGCAAGTCGAGCTTTAGCTCCTGATAAGTCAATGGGGAGATCACCATTGACACCAGAGATGCTCCCAGGGCTTGACCTCAACATGGGAAAAACTAAGGTTCAGACCTACCCCTGCCTCTGCTCACCCTGGCTTTGAGCCACAGCTCCTGGAAGGCCTTAACATAACTGATTCCCCTGGGAGCTGGATCTGGCCCTTTTGGAGCCATACCAGCAATCCTCACGGACCTTTGGGAGAGCAGGGGTCAGGGGTGAGAAGTTCAGTGGGATTTTGCCAATGGGCTGCATTAGATCTGTTGTGTAGGAACTGAGCCCATCCACAGCATACGTTCTTGTTTGTTACTTATTTTCACTTGTCGGCAGTAGTTTCACATCCAGGCCTTGCCTGCTTTGGGTAGAAAATAGGTCTTTTTTTGAGAACAAAAAGAGATGGGGTCTTGTTTCCTGCCTGCGCCTGTGTGACTCCTGTTGACACTAATAGGGCTCTGTGTACAGCTGGGAGAATAAGCTCTCCAGTCTAATGCAAACCAGTGCCCTCAGCTATTCAAAAAACAAACATATTTTTTTTTCCCTCTATTGAGTGAATTAAATGCAGTTACTGCACCTATGTAGATCCTTGTTGTATGAATTATAAGAACCTTTCCTATGCACAGCCTATGGCCTAATTATGTAATTATGTCTCTTGGGTAGATTATATTTTTCTTCTCATAATTGTGTCTTTACCCAAGAGACTGGAAGGCTTCCAAGCTTTTCCCTTTCGTGGGTAAAAAATTGTTTGGCTCTCTCGCATTTTGTTTTTCTTTTTCATGAACTCGGGTTATGTGTGTTCGGTAGGAGTGGGCCGGGGGATGGCAGAGGGAAGCCAGCCTGGGGAGGATGGGTTTGTCACGAGAGCGACTCTTGTGACTTGCTTCACACGTTTTTGCTTGCGAAGAGCTGATGTGAGTCTTCTGGGCTTTTGCTGATTGATGGCTCTCTTATTTTTACCTCCAGAGCATAGACTGACAGCGCTTTGGAGTGCTATCTTGCAGAAATGATGTGTTGTCTGAAATTTGTAACAGAACAATGAATGTCTTTGCTTCATGCTGAATATGCAGCATTACTCAGTCCCTGCGCAACAGCTGCTAAGAAGCCTTAGGCTCAGGTCTGAACTCTTTTACCGTGACTTCAATGTGACTTCAGCTTTACAAGCCTGTAGCTGAATTCACAGTCAGTATCTTCCAGTTACACCAGATCCATAGGATCAAATGGGATGAAATGCAGGAACATGTCCAAAGAGAATTTAAGGAGAAATTGTGCTGAAATTCAGAGGACATGTAACCTGTCTTTTTTTATTGTGATGTTAAATCGTCTGCTACATTGTGTACACACAAATTCGTCACTAGTATATTAACATTAAAAGTCAGAGTGTCTCAAAGATGCCTCTATTTATAAAGTTAGTAGGAAAATATATACCCATTCTTTAGATTTCTAAAGAGCTTTACTTTTAGTGAACTGTGGGAATGATCAAAACTTGAGCTCTTGGGCTCAGATATCCTTCTTCTGAAGTCAGAGAAAGCTTGGTCTGTATAGGCTGTAATTCACAGGGCGTAATCTGGGTGATTCTTATTTGTGCTGTCCTTAAAGTAAGTTCCTTTTCCACTGCAGTTTTCTTCTCTTTCAATCTCAACACTCAACCCAGAGCCACTGCTGCATATGAAGCCTCGGTTCATGGCATCAGCACTTAAAGGGTTTTTATTTAATGTGCCCTTGCAAGCTGTAGACCTCCATGGAGTGACACCCCAAACTTCCCCTGTGTGCTCCTGGTGCCGAGCACACCACAACATAGAGCAAACACCAGCAGTGGTGGTGTTTTGTGTCTGACCATCATCCCAGCAAGCGTGTCCCCAGCAGGAGATGGCCCAACTTTTTGCTTTCATGACCTTTCTGCGTCCCTCAGCATTTCTTACAGAGACACCTGACTTCCGTACAACTTTTTGTTTTCGCTACGGCAGAAGTGAAAAAGAAACGGGTGATGACCGAAAATAGCTATTCCACTTGAGAGCGATAAAAACATCTGTTGACAATCTGGTAACCAGATCACTTTGGTACCAGAAGGAAAGAAAAAAAAACAAAAAAAACAACAACAAAAAAACCACCACCATCAACAAAAACAAAAAAACAGTGGGTGGTGTACATGGTACAAAGAAAGGGTGTCCCTGAATGTCAGCATCTGGCTAGGCCACGTGTAGCATAATCTGATTAGTTTTCAGTTCCACACCCACAAGCTGAAAGATAAAAACGCACACCCCTCCTCCCCGAGGAGGGGAAGATCTTCAAGCATCAACACCACATTTACATTCTGCAAGTCAGCCTCTTCCACGGCCCGATTTACATCTTGACTTCTCCTGCGGTGCGGTGGAAGCTCGGGGCTGAGGGACGAGCTCGCGTCCCCTTCCAGTTACCACATCCAGCCGACTCGAGATTGCGTTGCTTTGATCTGGAAGACATTCCTTCATTTCATTTAAACTGGAATGATTAATCTGGAGATGGAGCCTTCTTACATCTCCTGCCATGGCTGGAGTGTGGTAACCGAACAGAGCAGCTCCCAGGTGCTATTTTGGCACGCGCTGAGGCTGTCAGGGCCTGGCGGGCCGAGGCGGTGGGTGCAGGCTCCGGCTGGCTGGCTGCGGCTTGCACCGACTTCGTTGCACTCCCTCGGTGCTATTTTTTGGGTCAGTTCCTGCAGAACGGCCAAAATTGGCACCAGGAAGATTAATGGCAAAGCTTTCTGTCTCCAGAAACTGATATTCATGTTGGTGTTTGGTTTGAAAGGGCTGAGTGGTGGTGAGAGATTGGGGTATTGCTTGGCACACGTTTTGTGCTACGACAGCAGACAAGCCAGAACAGTTCGTATAGCTTTTGTCTATTAACTCCAAGCTATTTTCATTTCTTTTCCACTTTCCTGACCTGCTCTATTCCAGTGGCTGTTGGGTCTCATCCTTATCCTGTGTCACCTCACGTGACAGTCTCAGCCTTTTTGATTGCATTTCCTATCAAAGGCTGCCTGTGTCCCTAATTATTTCGTCCCCTCTCAGTAAGCACAAGCCATCCCACAAAATCTTCTTTGTAACGGAGTAACCGACACTAAATGCAGTGTTGCTGGCAGGACCATCCTAGGCGCCGAGTCCTGGCATTGGGATAGCTGCAACATTATTTTATCCTATCCTCTCTGTAGCCTCATACTGCTTTTTAATGTAATCACTGCTGCAGCAGATCACAGATTCTCACTGAGCTATCCACACTTACTACCCTAATCTTTTTTCCTGAAATAAAATTGTGCCTCATGACTGAGACCAAGGAATACAGCTTTTCTTAGCGCACTCCCCTGGGATCAGGAATTTCTCTGTCAACGGACACATATATCAATGAGAGATGAAAAGCAGCTTGTGGAATGAGTTTTAAACATGTATCGCATATTTCATTGCTGCTGCTTATGTGCTACTTAGAAGGCCTTTTTACCAGTGTTTCAGCCCATGCCTCATGGCTGCTCTGTGCTTAATAAGATTTTTTTTGTTCACAGAAATCAGGGCAAGAGAACTATTTAAGTTTCCTACGCTTCTTCGCAAGCACCTCCTGAATATGAAGTTTTTTGTTGAGTTTCCTACTTACTTTCAATGTGGGCACATCTTAGCTTTTATGAAAGCACAGTAACCCATAGCATGCAAAGCTGTAATGTAATCTCATCATACGGGGACGTTTCACTTGGGGGAATGTGGCTCCTTGTGGGTCTCTTTGTAACAACATGACTCTGTGTTACAGCCCTAAATTTTAAGTGACCAGAAGGGGAAGGCAAGTCTGTCTTTGGCCCCTTGCTGGTTTCTGGGGACTTGCAGTTCCATTGATGCCTGGGGTCTTCCAGATGTGCATAGATCTCTCTTTTCCCTACGTTTTTTGGGGGGAGGGGATGGTGGTGATGACAACACTCAAATCCACACATCTCTCAATTATTCCAGTTCAAACAGATGTGGGAATCTTTCTTATTCTCCTCCCCCCTGCCTACATTGAAGTGCACTGCTATCCTGTTGAATTTTGTCTTTCTGTGATAGACCCAATTCATTATAATAATACGAGTAGTTAAACACAATATCCGTTCTAGAAAAGCTATTGGCAAACAGAGCACGATGGAAGCAAAGCTGGTTGTTATCGGGCACAGGTTGGTGCAGGAGTGGTTCCCGATATAGTGATTGCCCAGTAAGTGAGCAGAAGACAGTCAAAATAGTTTGTGCACTGTTTTTTTAGGAAAGCATTTTATGATTCTTTAGCAAAAAGGACGCTGGAAAAACACGGGGCAGGATTTTTCTATCAAAATTCAAAATCAAATTAACTTTGGGGATAGATTCATTCCCAGGTAAAGGCAGCCCTGATGTGTAAGGTCAGAGATAGGCTAATAGTGTTTTCCTTATTTTGAGCCCTCTTGAACTTGCTGAAATGCAACTAGGAATGAATAAAAGAGAAAAGGGGAGGGGAAAGGGATTCTATGGAAAAAACAAAACAAAACAAAACAAAAGACTAGAAAATGCAACTGGCAAAGGGAAAGGCAAAAACAGAAAAAACGTGGAAAAAAAAAAAGAAGGTGCAGAAGGAGAAATCCCAAGAGAGTACTGACTGTGTGTGTGAAAGTTATTTCTTTAGATTTAGCAGCACCCAGCTTGTACAACTTGTAATTTACATAGATTGAAGAGATAATGCTAAAGACTACCAGGCTAGATGTTATCCTATTAATTAAGCTGCCATTATGGAGTTGTTACAAGCCCACCAGAAATCGTTCCCCATTTGAAGTGATTGATACCTCTTAAAGAAAGGAGTCACCTGTGTTAGCTGGTAGTTCTGTAGGTCTCTAACATACAGCAGCTCCTTCTCTTTAATGAGAAAGCTCCCACCTACCCCATGTTTTTATATTGAGTCATCATGGGGGAGAAAAATCATACTTCAAAGCACAGAATAATGGGTCAACTAATTAATTTTTAAAAATTACTAGAGAAGTTTCTCCAAAATTAAATTCCATTCAGTTTCTTCTCATCTCCCGACCTGAATCCTTCAGTTTTCCCAGAATCCCAGAAGAGTTGATGTTGGGAGGGACCTCTGGGTCCATCTGGTCCAACCCCCCTGCTCAAGTAGGGACACCCAGAGCAGGTTGCCCAGGGCCATGTCCAGGCAGCTTTTGAGTATCTCCAAGGAGGGAGGCTCCACAATCTAGAACCCTGCTTTCTCTAAGTCTAGTTAAAAGTTAACTATTACAGAAATCACTTTGCCTTCAGTCATATTTGGGCACCGTGGTCCCAGTTAGATGATGTGAACTCACGTACTTCAGTGCCGTAGTGACAGACACCATTAAATTGCATTTTATGAAGAGTGATGGGCCGATAGTTAGATCCCAGGGCTCAGTGGCCTCATTTATACTGTTAAACTAAGCAGTGCCAGAATTGGCTCTTTGGCCCTAAGACTGATGGGGCAATCTGACCGTGTCTGCAAAGCTGAACTCTCGTAGCCTCCAAGCAGAGGGCTGCATTCACACTGCTGAGGGATAATGCAGTTTATCACAAACCACTGGAGATCATCTGGAAGGTTTCAACCCCAAACCATAGCAGGGACCCTTCTTAATGTTATAAGCATAAAAATATCCTACCCAGTTATTGCCTGTGCTGATACCCCAGCTCTCTTTACAAGGATGGAGGCAGCTGTGTTTCTGGGTTGCAATCAGAGGGTCTGGGCTCCCATTTCAGCTCTGCCAGAGGCTTTTTGTGTGACCTTAGTTGTTAACTTAGGGTAAGATTAATTCCATTTAATGTTGACTAATGGTGAGGGTGTCTAATTAAACTAGTCATGTGGGCTCCCTCTCTGATCAGAGAAGGAAGAGACAGCAAATTCAGTAGGTGAATCATCCCGTTTTAAGACTGGTGTCAGAGACAAATGAGATGAATTGCCCTCTGGAAGTAGCTATTTCTTTCCATTAACTCTAGAGGAAGTCTACATTAGAAGAGTTTAGACTAGATGCCTGATTTATGAATGGCTAAAGTTAAGTGAAATTAGTCCTGACCTTAATCTCTCTGTGTGCCTGTTTCTCCATATGTTGAACAATAGAAATAACGCCTTCCGTGCCTCACATCCGAAGCCGCCATTGCGCGAGAAGCACCTATAACTACTTTGAAAAGTAATTAAACGTAGGAGAAAAAAAATGCAAGAACTAGAGAAGTAAAACCTTTACTCCTGAAACATCTAAATGACAATAGGAAGAGTACCAACCTGCCAGCTGGTGCATCCTGTTGCTCTTGTAATTTTTCCCCTTTACATTTTGACAACTGAGCACCCATAAAAGACTTTTCCCAGTGCAGCCCTATGACACAGAGGCAGCGAACATCCTTTTGGAGAGAAGTAGGAGCATGGAGGAAGGCTGACCATGCAAGGGCAGCGTAGGACCCAGTCCTTGCCAGAAGCTTTGATAGTATTCCTTGTGATACTGCCCTTCCTAAATGACTATTTACTTTTTGGAAAAGCTCCCGAGTTATGGAGGAATGGACACTTATAACTAGCCATGACAGAGTTAAATAAAAAAAGGTTGGGGAGATGAAAAACATGCGTTTTCTTAGCAAAAATCCACAACAACATATAAACCAGGCATGGAATAATTGTCCCACTTGTTAACTTCTACTTATATATGAGGCTTGCTCTTGGAAAAAAAAGTTTTGCCCCTTTAACTATCAGTATAGTTAAAAAAAAAAGAAAGACCTTGTGTGGGTGTCCATAAGTGCTTATTTTGATCCAAATTACAACATGTTACATATCTGTATGGGCACAGTTGTGCTAGTTAAGGCTTTCACCAGCACAACCATGTCCAAAACACAACCCCCCACCGATGTTGCTGTGTTATTGGGGGTAGCTGTGATGTGGGGTAGCTGTGATACCTACAAAGTCCATTAATCTAATAACAGGTCCTTAGAGGCCTTTTTTATTTTTTTATTTGGTATGTTAAATTACTAAATCTTGTTATTAACGCTTTTATTTTATGATTTACTGTTTCCAGGGCACAGACAGAAGCTTGATGACTCTAAACCTAGTTTGTTCTCTGAACGCCTCAGTGATTTAGGGCGCATTCCTCATCCCAGTATGAGAGTAGGGGTCCCGACCCAGAGCCCACGGCCCTCTCTGAACTCTGCACCAAGTCCTTTTAATCCACAAGGACAGAGTCAGATTACAGGTAAGAGACAGAACCATAGGTTTGACTTGCACAGGCAATGGTAGCAATTGCTTATGGATGGATATTTGTGTCTCAACTGTAGAAAAAGAGGCTGTTACATAGTGAGAGATGTGTTCCAGGCAAAGCTAGGTGGGAATAGTTTTCTTCTATAGCATTTGAAAATGTCTTTTTTTTTTTTTTTTAATATTTTTTTGCCATAGGTCCAAAAATAGTTGATCTGGGTAAATCGAGTAGGAATCTGGTGAAATTCTAACTGTCATGTTGCTCTGCCTTTACCTCTGTATGTGCAATAGTACATATTAGTGCATTATTAGAATGAACATTTTTATTCAGCCTTTTTATTTTGCACTGGTGTTGAGTGAAGCAGCCAGAACTCAATGGTCTTTTTGTCAGAACAATAACACACTCTTCTCATGTGGCAGTTTCCTTCTAGCACCAGTGCTGACCAATGTTACAATAAACGAACTGGGTTAGAGAGAAATCTCCAAAGGTTGCTTATGAGGGTTGTATGCAACATTTATGATTGCATGCTGAGAGACAGATTTCAATGTGCTGAGAGAAATCATAAAATACCACGTGTCACAGATTATAAGCCTGAAATAAGATGTTTAACTGCAGCTATGCCAGAAGTTTGCAACAAAACTGTATAGCCTACAAAATAAACTGATTTTGTCATATTTTTTTTTTCTAAATGCAGAGCTGGCTATATTTTTCAAGAGTTTCAAAGCAACCTCTGTCTAATTTTGGACATTTCTACACTCACAACTTCTGCTGATGTATTCACATCTGTCTGGGATGTGAAGAGGTGTTGTGCTTGACCAATTCATTTACTAGAACCGTTGGAGAACTTAACTTACGTGCAAGTTTGTCAACAAAACTCTCGACTCAATGTACTAGACTGGTTTAAAACTCAGTTTTGCTGCTGTACTTGCGTCTACACCCGGAGTCCTTTGCCAATGTAATACACCAATATTCCTTTACTGGTAAAGCACTCCTAGTGTAGACATAGTCTTTGAGTCAACCTAGGAAGATTTCTGGTTTCATGTTTCAAGTGGTTTTGACATGATACCAGCTGAAACTTAGTGGTTTTAACAAAGTGTTGTGGCTTTCTTCTTCTTTCTTTTTCTTCTTTTTTAAGTTCAACTGGTTTATTAATTCGCAGTAAGGAAGAGAAGTAAGTGGGTTAATTTGAACCCAAAGCACTCATAGAATTGAAACAAAAAAATTGTTCCCATGAGCTGTGACAAAGTACTCCCAGATCTAGAAGTCTACCTTTAACTACGTATGACACGTTTACAATATATTAAGTATGTCGATAGCACTCATTGCACAGTACCTGCTGCCCACCCAGCTTCCCAGA
Source organism: Anser brachyrhynchus (assembly GCF_964034855.1). Classification (NCBI taxonomy): domain Eukaryota; kingdom Metazoa; phylum Chordata; class Aves; order Anseriformes; family Anatidae; genus Anser; species Anser brachyrhynchus. The sequence goes on along the minus strand of NC_137696.1, from coordinate 120,702,432 downwards.
GCAGTTTTTTTGGCCAGGTTTAGCATTTTCTTAGTTGGACGTGTGAAGTCAGGACTCTTGTGCATATCATTTACTGGGTAAGAACTGCCAGACTGAAGCCCAATATTTTCTAACCTACTGTCTTCTGTCTGACAGTATGTGGGGACATGACAGTTCCCAAAAAAACAGAGGGAAAATCTGGGGCTATAGTCAGTTTCTCTCTTCCTTCCTTGTGCCCCCATAGTTTACCTATTGTGCAACAGTATATCTGAGAATGAAGGAGGGGGAAATTCTTCCTGACCCCATCTGGTGATCAGCTTATGCCCTGAAGCACGAGAACTGAGATCCCCTTGTAATTTTCTTCCTTACTAAGTGTAACCTCATATGCTGTTCTCATTCACATAAATGCCTCCTGTAGAAAATGTTCTGCTGGGTTTGATTAATAGAGTACTTCTCTACCTCGTTATGAATCAGCAGCAGCATTCACAGATCCGAGAGGTGAAAGCTTCAGATGAGGCTTAAATAAGCCTGGCTGCAGACAAAGCTGTGTGGTGTTCCCTATCTGCTCTGCAGTTTGAAGACTCAGCAGTTCAAAGCCAGGAGCTCTGTTCCAGCTGAGGCTTCATCCAGACAGGGAAGTGGTGCTGGTAGGAGAGAGGGGGAAGCGAGCTGAACCAAGAAAGGCAGGCTGACTTTCCCATCTATTATGGATTATATTCTTTTCTTGCCAGATAAACTCACAATCATGGGATACTTTAGAACCCCAAAGTGCTCTCATTTCCCCCAAAGCAATGAGGACTCCACTGCATATTAATGTTTTTAGTGAATAAGGGTCTCTACCATGGTCCAGTACAGTATTTGCCATGTCATTTCCCACTCTTGTCTCCTCCTCAACTTAGAAAAGCCAAATAGCCAGCCCTCAAAGGCTACTTGTTAGCTTTCTGGTAGCCCTCCCATTTAATAAGGTGATTAGTGTGAGCATGTTGCATCAGTGTGCACTCTGTGAATTGCACTGGCTTCCTCACAAGGCTTTTTTGTGCTCTTCAGGTTGTTGATTGTAATCTGTAAAGCTCTTTGTGCTTTGATGTTCCACCAAAGTGCTGGGATGCTTCTGTGGACAGTCCCCGTGAGTTCTTCTGGGATGAATGGATGCTCATTGCCACACAAGTTGTGCCAATGAGAGACAAAGTGGATGCCTCAGACCAGGCACCTCTTTGATCAGGTGCTAGCTGACCATGGGAAATTGCTAAACATACGCCTGCTTGGTGTGGTAATAGGGCATGAGCTGTTTGTGCTGTCCATCCCCACCGGTTTCCTTGTTGTGGTGTGCTCTTCAGCGGGAAGTACCCACCGGCTCCTTAGCGTGGTCACTGGGCTGGTGTGGTTTGGGTATGTGTTAACAGGAGTGCAGACACTTGTCCGAAATACAAGGAATTTTTATTACCTTTATTGGAATTAATCAAACATTCCTTTAGAAATACCTTTGTTTCTTAATCTTTTTACCTAGTAATTTAGGGGAAATAATTAATTCTTAATAACTTTAACAGTAAATACTGCATTCCTATGACAGAATCCATATTATTACTAGTAAGCACATAAACTGGTTTTGTTTCGTTCCACTTGAGGTCTTGCATAGCTATTGCATGATTAAACAGAAATAATATTTAAAGCCTGGCGGGCCCACACCTGAGTATGAAAGAACTCAGCACTTTGGGGTTCACTCTTATATTTCTTTTCTCTGTCTGGGTTGTGTTTATTTTCCTAGAGTATCAGAGTACAGGTTTCACAAATCACAGCACAGTCCTGAACCTACCACAGGACCAGGCTGCGGCAGTACGAGGCACAGAGTTGCCCTTATTCAACATGGCATTTTAACTAGGATTCTGCAAAAGCAACATTGAAGGGTCATTAAAAAACAAATCGTCCAATAAGCAGATGCCTTTGCTGAGGCAACGCAGATTCAATTTGAACCCTGCTTGCTGCCCGTAAATCAGGAATCCTGTCTGTTCACATTTGGATATTGGTATATTTGCCTTTTTATTTTTTTCCCTTTCCCTAATGGCACTTGAACAACTTGCTGGCGGGTCAGGTTACAGTCCCATTCAGACACTGGCTTGTTGCATCAGTGGTTCAGTATGAAATGAGGAAAACTGTTGTTTTTCTAAAATGCAACCGGTGAGGTTTAGCTTCTGTCGCGGCGGATGGCAGGAATGTGGCCAGCGCCAGGGCTGGGATCCCAGCGCAGGGCTGCAGGGGCTGCGAAGTGGGAGTTAAGTGAGGTTTCATGCTCCATCACCACTGTGGCACCGTCTGATCTATAGTCAATCTGTGACTTTCAGCACTGAAAGAGCAGCACTCAGAAAGCAGGTCCTGTGATTTCTTTTTACTTTTTCTATTTCCCCCTCTCCCACACACTCCAGTGATGTTGCACTTCCAGTTCCGATCATTTATCTGTTTTTAAGGGTTGTAGAAAGTAGATTTAAAGAATTCTGAGCTGTCAGGTGGGGACAGGTCCCAGGGCAATTGTAACTGAGTCTGATGGGAAGACTGTGGGCAGACAGTGCCTTCAGCTCCCTGGATGGAGGATGAGGATGGTACCAAATGGTACCGGCCCTTAATTCTCCTCTTCAGGGCTTGCAGGGCAACGGGCTGGACGTTGCCCTTTTGCAAACTCAGGGAGGTGGCAGAAAGCTCCTCACATCACAGCATCATCATGGGGTGTGAATATGAAGCCATCAAGCAAGTGCTTCAAAGCCCAGAATGGGGGGGGAAAGTCCCGTAGCGAAGCAGACACTACGCAGCTTCTGAGAATTCTTTGTTTGCTGGGGATGATTTACCCTGGTAGAAGACTCATGGGTAACTTAAAGCCATCATCGATAGTTTCAAGAGATCTTCACGTGGTCTTTTTCAGGCTGATTCATACTGCCAGTGTCTGTTATCTGACACCATCAGCTGCAGGACAGGTTTGAAACTGAAACAGGGTGGCTGTTACTAGACTGGCGCTATGTGAGTGCCCTCCCATGGGTTGCATGTGTCTTACCTGGGACCAGCAGCACGCCGAAGCACACATCAGTCTGTAGCTGGTGCACGCCAACCTGCTGTGCGCCAGGCAAAGTCCGTGCTTGCTTGGAAAAGAGCCTTCAGAAACACTCAAGTAATAGGTTTACCGGGTGAATTGTGCATTCAGTCCACTGTAACGTAGAATAAAAGCTATGAGAGTCAGCGTATGAGGTGCAGGAGCTGGGATTTCTTCTGCCATTAACACCAGGGTGGCGGCAGTCTGCTCTGTTTTATGCAAATTGATTGCATCCTTGGGGCGACTGGCTGGTTGCCATTGCGAACCTCCATTTGGTAACGTTTGTGTCGCTCCTATTAAAGTATTTTAAAGTATTCTTTTAACTTTTTTTTTCCCCTTCCCTTTACAATTCAGTTGTCCTACTGACAATACTTGTTCAGTTTATTTTTTTTTTCCCCTTTAGAAATGTGACTCTTGGGGTGAGGGAGGAGAAATGGTTTTAGAGGTTCTTGAGGCCAAAATCTGGTCTCAATTACACCAGTGTCCATTGGGGTGTAACGCCGCTGGATTTGACTTCATTGATTGAACTGGGCAATCCAGATCAAGCCCTGGGCTTTTAAACTTGCCTAAGAAATAGTCAGAGCAGAGGAGGAGGTTGCATTTTTTGTTGTTGTTTTGCTGGGGTTGGGCTTACAACAATAGCGTGTTTACTCATGCAGAAAGTCATCTTGGCTTCGTTAAGATCATAACCAAAGATATTTGCTCTAAGTGTTTACCAAAGATAGCTCCAGACAGCTTGTTTTTTAGTATCGGCAGTAGCACTAATACAGTCGGCAGCCACCAGTGCTAGAGCTGATGACTGGATTTAAATAAGTGTTTTTGCAAAGTGCGTGCACACATGTGACATTTGGGTTTTATAGACTGTATGCTGAGGAGCTGTGAGCCTATGAGTGTGCTCTGAGTACTGCAGCTCAGCTTGGGAAATGGAAAATTGATCTTTTTCTATAGTAAATCTGTGTGCTTCATAATTACTGCCAAAGCAAGAGAAAAACTACTTCCTCAGGGCTATTTATAGGCTTTTTCTTCTCTCTTTTGACACTTTTCCATGGAAGGAAGCAAAGTTGCATTGCTGGGGAGCCGATGTCCTCGGTGGGAGAACTGGGTCACGGGGGGTTGTTCAGTCTCTAGTTTTAGGTTTATATAATCCACCCAATTTCAGGCTGATTTTTCAAAACTCTTCTCGTCCTCTAAGCTTATGCAGTCGATCGCAGACAACAAGGATCAAGAACTGAGCAAATCTTCCACTGACTGTCCATGTGGCAGTAAAACCTAGAGACAAAATGATCTGCGCTGCTCATGATTTCCTGCTTCATCGAGGTCTACCTGGCACCGCAATCAGGAAGGAGCTGCTTGTCTATTAGCTCAGACCTCGCCCCGCTGACTTGTTTCAGCCGATCTGCACCCAGGGTTTCTTCGCGTACGCATAATGCTCCATTGCGAACGAGTATTATGAAAGCTGCACTTTCCTTCACACCCACACAGGCGTAACAAAAATGTTTACAGAAGGAGGACTGCTCTTAGCAATCACTCCAAAATTTTCAAGTGCAAAGTCAAATTCAGAGCGGCCTGCCGCCCCCTTTGCTGCTGTTTAACGCTCTGCCAGGGCTTCCAGGGCTGGAAGTTGGGTGGGCTTTCTCCCGAGCCGTTCAGCGTACTTTTGTGTTCGCATTTTCCCTTATTTTCTAGGGATTCCTTTCAGCAGGAATTCATATTTTCTCTGCCACGGAGCTCTGGGATTTCTCAGATGTTCTGGGCTTCTAGCGATTGGAAAGAGGTGCTTTGCCTGCCAGAGCACGTGGTGCTTCACGCGACAGCCCAAAGCCTCTGTCCCGCAGGCCCAGGAGCTGCCTGATAGCCTGGCAAACACGCATAAGCCCTCCAGTCGGTTCCATCGGGAAGATTTGTCCCGTACGTAGGAGGCCAAGGAAAACCTCTCACAAATCTGCCCGTACTTTCTTCCTCACTGGTGTGTGCCAACTGGCCGCGCCACCCCTTGAGTGCCGGAGCAATGAGGTGACCCTGCCGAGGATCTCGTTGTGCTTGCTTCTGGTATCCCCTTGGGTTTACCTCGTAAGTGGCAGTTCTGGAAGCAGGCACCTCCAAGCGACATGCGTGGCAGCCTCCTTCCTCCCAGGCTTGGTTTCGTGGTGTAGGAAGCCAGAAGTGAGGTTAGGCCTGTGGGTGAATCCTCTGCTGCAGCAGCACTGCAGGGATCTCCCTTTCACCAAACCAAACGGTGCCGTGTGTGACCCAGCTCCGTGACTGCCTTTGGGGTGGCCTTTCACTCTGCATTTCACTTAATTTTACTCCAGGGGGGTGGCAATGCAAATAAGCAGTGATGTGGACCCTTTAGGCTAGCGGACCTCACCTTTGACTATGCAGTGTGAGGGTGTTTCACTGCTCTCTCCTCACGTCTGTACAAACCGTGTCTGTTATCGGTGAGTGGAGGCTGATTTTAGGGCATTTACTCTAGGATCTGGTAAAACTCGTATCTTCAGTTTCCGCTTTCCCAACGTGCCAAAGGTAGTGCTTGAAGCCACAGGGCAAAATTCTCCACCTTAGCCATGACCTCGGCCCTGCCTCAGTGTGGAGAAATCACATTTACCCTCCAGCCTCGTGTTCTGTGGCCTTTTCCTCAGTCATTGAGCTCTCAGGCATCTTCTGATTTTCAATTCAGTTGAAAATTTTCCTCAGGATTATTTTTTATTCCATAAGAAGACATGATATCATTTCCCTGGAGCTAAGTTTCTTGCACTCTAGTTTCAGAGGGGCTCAGGTTCACACCTGAACATCTGGATTGAAAGCTTCCAGCCAAGATAAGCACCCCATTTTGTGAATGAGGTACTCAGTGCCAGCACCGTAAAGAAACAACCAACTAAATATGCAAGACAGTTAGGGAATAATTTATCATTATTATACTTAAATTTAGGTAGAAGTTGCATCACAGGGAGGCTGGGTAAATTACCCAAGTCCAACGGGAGATCTGTGTAAGGGCTAGAAGTGGTTAAGTGTCTTCACTAACAGTTTATTCTCTTTCTTCTCTTTCTCTAAAATACTTTGCAGTTTAAAATCTCACAGTTTGGGGTTCATGAAGATTTTAAATCAAGTATAAATTAAAAAAAAAAGAAATCTGGTAATGTGCTGCAGTGGGGATGATCTGTAGAAGAAGTGTACAAATTAAGCTAAATGTCCTAAAAATATATGAAACGCTTTTGGGTCAACAGATGGTCTGTCCAGCCCCATGTTCTGCCTCTGACGGTGCCGTAGGAGATAATGTTTCAAAAGATCACATACGTCTGTTCACTTTTTGCTCTTCGTCCTTCTTGTTGCTCACAAAAGCATTGATGCTTGTTGAATTAAAGATGCTAGGTGGAAAACCAAATCTAGTGTGGGTGTGCAAAGTGGGGAGGGTGCCAGGGTCACCCAAGGTCTTCTCACACCATGACTACCCCACAAGAAGTGGCACGAACCTCCAGAAGGCAGCTCCTTTCCTGATGTTTTCCCCATCTTAGACCAAAATCCTGTGAAAACATCCTCTGCTGTGATTTTGCTCAATCCTTACCTGCTATACAGTTTCCTTCCAGCACTGGAGCTGACCTGAAATCAAAACTCTAAGGGTCTCTGCTCTGGATTCAGAAACAGAAATTGAAAAGCTTGTGGAGTTTGAAGGAGCTCGGATTTGAGATTGTGCTCCTGACACATCATTAATTTTAAGATTGTTTTCCCAGCAAGCGTAGGCTTTCCGTTCCCAGTTGAAGATCATTTACCATTGACTGAATGGTGAATTATAGTAGTGGAATGAGGCAGAGAAATATGTCGATATCAGATATAACAACGAGCAGTCAGTCAGATTTGAACCTGCGCCAATCTATACAACCCTAGCCTTGAAATTGTTAAAACAAAGAAGTTCATTACATTTAATGATCAAGTGTCCTTCAGGTTTCTGAGGAGTTTATATTAACCATTTATATTACTCAGCTCTAATATAAATGGCAAACTCAGGGAAAATCCTCTTAAAATTAAATTGGAAAGTCTTTTTTTTTTTTTTTTTTCCCCCAATCTATATAGTTATTTTGCTTCAAGGAAGTATCTGCTTTCCAGACATCTCTTCAAACAAATCATGTCTGAAAGAAAAAATAAACAAGAAATAGCTGAAACTACAAGGTTTAGCTGTGTGGAAGAGCAGGGAAAGGAGTTAAAAAAAAAAAAAGAAAGAAAAAAAAGGAGTTGAATTTCCTGAAAAAGTGCCTTTGCTTATGCCATGTGGCTATCACATTTCTGTCTGCAAAGCAGGGCCTTAGGACACTGCTCTGATATTGCAGGTTCTCCAAACTGACTAGACCTGATGTGCTCCACTGAAAATATTGCGGACAATTTGGAGGGATGTGCTAGAGTTTCTGTGAACCAGTTCAGAAATAGTTTTCTGTTTATGAGGGATTGCCCAAAAAAAACCTTGGGGTGAAAATGCTTTTTTTTTTATGAACATAAAGAAATGAAACTAATAATTAATTGATGAGGAATTTGGTGGTGTCTTTATCACCAGATATTAAGTGAGAACAAATGGTTTGGGAATCCCAACGCCAGCGGGTAAAATTACCCCTCCCTCTTTCTCACTTAGTGCAATCCACCAGAGAGTTTCAGCAAAAAATAAACTGTATTTATCCTTAAAATAATTTCCTCCATAGTGAGTTGTAACAAATATGTGAAAAGGCATCATTAGCTTCTGATAGTTATCCCAAACCGTTTGGTTTCATATTGTTCTAATTGAGATGACTGTAGGTAATTGGGCCAGTATCCAAATATGACATTTTTGGACAGATGCTAATAAGATTAATGACATTTTCCTTCTTGGAGAGCATTTTCAGTACTAAAAACACTTCTGTGTAATGTTTGAACTGGATAACAGCTTGACAGATGTGCCAAGTGCTGACTTTGGAGTCTTCTTGCCTCTAAAGTCCACTTCCTAAGCTCAGCTGCAGCATGCCTAGTGTCTCTAATTTATTGTCAGTTTATCTGTCCACATCCCTGAGGACTGGGGAGTCCTGGGGTAATGCTCTTTTAGACCTGGACAAGAGATATCAGGAGTTTACAGAACAGCTGCTAGATCTTTCTTAAATTCTGCTCACTGCTCCATTCATTTCCCCTGAAATATCTTATGGGGAGGGAGAAGCACTGAGCAAATCTTAAAGTTGTTGAGTCTAGAGGAGCAGGTTGTGCTTCATTGCGTTCTCATTCCTTATAGCACTGTGTGAGTCTTCAGTAATCTTTTTTCTTTCAATTAGACTGTTGGTGTCCTAAAATTTCTCTTCCTCATTTTTTAATTTCTCTTTCTCTTATTTTCCAGACCCCAGGCAGGCACAGTCATCCCCGCCGTGGTCCTACGACCAGTCTTACCCATCCTACTTGAGCCAGATGACTTCACCGTCCATTCACTCCACAACTCCCCTGTCCTCCACTCGAGGCACAGGACTTCCAGCCATCACCGATGTGCCCAGACGCCTCTCAGGTAAAGACCGTGTTTCTCCTAAAACAATTATGCAGATAGGTACGGGACTGGCAGAGGCTGCCTAAATGGCTGCAGACAAACCCTAGTAGGAAGCACAAGGCTCTGTCAGTGATAACAGGGTTACTGCACGGGGGGTGGGGGTCAAAGTCCCTTTCTTTTTGGAGTGGAAGAGCTGCTGTGTTGCTTGGAGCGTGTATCATTTGATTGTCACTAGGTTCATTTCAGATCAGAATATTTTTTTACTGTGAATATTGCGAACCTGGTTCTATGATCAAATTCTTTTTAACCCCCCATAAGAGGATGTTTGCTTACGTGTTTTAACGTAATTGTGATATTCTTTTTTTTTGGTGTTTTACTTCTGTGTTGTGTGTGATGTTAGATAGAGGCCTTTATTTCTTCAGTAGTTAAGGCTAAGGTTCATTCTCCCTCATTTTAATCCAGTAACTCAAGAAAGCCTATTTCCTTAGTTAATGAGTACTTAAGATGCCTATCAGAAACTAGCTGAGTCACTTTAGGGTAAAGATTGGACAAATTGTGCTTTGGAATGATGCAGGAGAGAGGAAATATGTTTAGGAATATAGACAAGACAGCAGCTAGGAACTGAGACTTTTTTTTTTTTATCAAACAAATGTACATTTACATACGGTGCAATTCATCTGTAGTGGTCTCAGTGATAAAACCATCTGTGTGAAGTAATCTGATTGCCCCAAAGTAAGATAGAGCCTGTCATGGCACACAGTCACCTTCTATAGCTTGCCAAAAATGAGGAACCTTAGGCGAGGGTGGCTCAGTATGAAAATTCCAACCTTGCAAGTGTAGAAATATTAGCAGCGTATGCCAAAAAGCATGTGTAATGTAAAGAAAGCCTTTATGATTCATTAATGAAAACCAAAGAATCAGTCTTATTACATCTATTTTTTCCATGTTTGCAAGATATTATTATAATCTTGGATTCTGCTGCCATACACCTGTTTGACTTGCAGCCAGGTGAATTTCTTGCTGTCGTGTTTTCCCCTTGCACCAAGCTCGTAGTGCTGGAAATGTTGATCACTCCACTGAGCTGCATCACTGACAAGCTGAACTTCAGCCAGCAGGCATGTAGGATTTGATTAGTTTAGACTCCGTGATTTCTTTCATCTTGGAAGAGGGAAGCTTTGTTTCTCAAACAAACAGCTGCAAAAGCCTCTGTGGTCCTAGCACGCTCTGCATTTTCAGAGATGCCAAACGTCTCCATGTGGGCCAAGGGTTGTGGGGTAGTGGAGCAGGTTCCTGTGGGCTCTCCATGCAATGCGCTGACTTGGTTTAGAAAACTAGATTGGCTTGATGCTGAGGAAATGCTTTGTTTGGCCCGAAACAAGTTCCCTTTGAGTCGGAGTCTCCTGATGGTCTGTGTTGTTGAATCAGTTATTTTTGCAATTGTGCCTCCGGCAATACCTCCAGGAGAGGCTCGGCTGGGACCGTGGCAGCTGCACGGCGCGTACTTGCCCTGCAGCCCTTGCTTGTCTGTGTGTATTCAGACATGAGTGCCTGGCATGTGGGCACAGGCAGAATGACTAAACGACCTGGCTGTGTACATTATGTGGCCGCGGCCTGAACTTTTCTGTTGTACTCCACGGTCGGTTGCCATCGCTCTTCTTGCCATTCATCTTCTGGGGGCTCGACCAACATCTCCATCAGGCTCTCACCTTCTTCCAACACAGGGACCTTGCTTCCAATTGGATTCAGAATTGAGAAAGGGGGCTTTGATCTTCCACACAAGTGCCAGAGGTTGTCTGCAATGTTTGCTGACGTTCAGAATTATAGAACGGCGTTCCTGGCTGAGCCCTGGCTCTCAGGCGTCAAGGAGATGTGTTGCAGCCCCTATTGCAAACGCTGCAGTTCTTCTCCAGGGTTTCTGCCTAGAAGAAAATTTCCGTGTACTGCCTCAGGATGGGAGGGCAGGATCTGGTCCCTTTTGTGCATAAAGTAGAGAGAGAAATGCAGGTTTAGAGGTGCCCATCACAGCAACCAGTATATCCTTCACGTTCTGAGAGAAAGGAGCCTCTGTTCAGTTACTTAACACATCTTTCAGAAGAGAACAGAGCTTTGATGAGGAAAAATAACTAGTAAAGAACTCTAAAAGTATTAGAAAACTTCAGGCATCCTCAGTGCATAAGGGAGGAATTAGTGTTTTACAAGGCCTTGAATAAAAACAAACTTTGCTTCCCAATACGGTGGCAGAAATCTGATTATCGAGGCTGTTAAAAATATACAAGGTAATTTTAATGAATGCCATATTTGCTGCCTGTTGCTTAACATCATACAGGAGGAAAAATGGGTAAAGCTTCCCCCTTAGGCCTTGGGTGTCACACCTACAGGCACAGGACTTCCTACCTGCCCCAGCTTCGCATCACCCAGCCTTTGTACAAGCCACTGTGGCTTCGCCTAGACCACTGCTTAGGCTGTGCTCACCCAGGGGTTGAAAACATGCCATCTAAAAAAGCAAGGCGGCTTACAGCCCAGTGGTTCTTGCTTCTACGGTCAGTGGCAGCCCTCAAGAGCTATTTTTGATGATACTGCCACGACTGGAAACACATCCATCCCTTGACCAAAACGCCTGTGTTCATCCCCATCCTGGGACGGTTGCATCTCTCGGTGATGAGGAGACCTCTGTTTCGACCACAGTTGTGGTCATTGTGTTGAGCATCAAAATTGATTCGGGGCCACGGGAAAGGAGCTGACAGGGGATTGCCAATCCATTCATACATTTCTCAGCCCCATGGGAGAGGGGAAAAGGGCAGCAGGCTGCAATCCCGAGGCGTTATTCGGGCAGGCTGGTGTAATGTGGCTGAACGGGTTGTGCCAGTGTCTAGACGCATGCCTGCTGGCTTTGCACAGCTGAAATGTCTGCTTGCATGCTGCAGGCACGTGCAAATGAGCGCTCATGGCAGCGTAGGTGTGAAACTTCTAATATTCATCTTCTATTCTGCAAATGGGGACCGGTGCTGAAGCTGCAACTAATTAATGATATTTCACACATCTTTGGGCATTATTCAACAGCAATAGCCGAAAAGCAAAAAAAAAAATACCCAAAGACTAGCTGGAAAAACTCATGCAACCTTTGGACCGATGATCTCTCTGGTATATGTGTCTCATGTTCATATCAAGAATAAATTAAAAATAAGCCCACGAGGCCGTCCAACTGACTTACCTTATTGCATCAACTCAATTATAAAAAGAGCAGGATTCCCCGTATTTTATTAAAATACCTGTCTGCTTAGACTTCCCCAAAAGACAATGAAAGTTGGTGGCCTAGCAGATTAATATTCTTAATTAAATAATATTGTAGTGGAAACCATGGGAATATGTGAACATGGTCATTTTAGAGAGAGTTTTGCCTGGGGGATGTAGTCTTATTGCATGATTCATAGTGAAGGCACTCAGTTTTTGTGTCCTATGCATAACCAAACTGTATGTGGGATGGGGAGCATAAGTGTCTATTATGTAATTAATGTATATGATTCATATAAATACACATCAGAGCCGTTTTACATAAAGCTTTGGGACTGATCCAGCAAGTCTTTGGCGCATGCAAGGTTCAGAGCAAGGAGTACAGGTTGCGTTGCTCCCGCAGTCACAAGAGGGTTGTTGTGCAGTGGCTGAAGGAGGTGAGGGTTTCCTCTGAGTTTCGATGCCCACAGGGTACCTGAGACAGTCACCCTGAGCTCCCTTTCGAGTCACTGGGGACAAAGCAGCCTTTGGAGGGCTCAATTCACTTGACCAGTCTGCAGATGAGCTGTACTGGTCCCTGGTGGCGCCTTGCAGGAGCCTGTTTCTGTCCATGGCTCTAAAGTGAGGCTCGGTGAGCAGCTCAGGCACAGGCATGTCTGATCTGATAGTGTGCATTTGGTGAGGTGAATCCCAAAGGGATGATTTAGCTGTCCAATAAACATGCCCATGTCACAGCACTGCTACGCTTCAGTCCTGGTTTAACCCAGCCGGAGTCTGCCTCACCTTGGCCTCTCTCTTGGCTCTCAGGGTTTGAGCTTGAATTTTTGTGTTGAGAATATTGCTGAGAAGGGAGGCAGGGAGACTTCTATACTGGTTCTGCTCATGCTTCCACCTAAATGCAAAATCTTGCTTTTTTCTCCACGTTTGAGAGACACGTAGAGGGTCAAGGTCTTCAGCTGCTGGAGGACTTGCTCAGTAACATCAATATGCCCAGTGCTGGCTGTGAAGGAGCCTATTCTAAGCAACAGCATTTGAAAAATGCCTATATAACAAAAGAAAGAAAAAGTGATGCTAGATAGCATTACAAATCACCAGACCTTCCTTTTTCGACCCCAGGGTGACCGTCTTCACAGACAGCTGCATTTGTGTAGGTGGGACACGTTGCTGTGAATGGCACAAGCTGGGGATGTTGGCTTTGTGCCCCTGTGCCCTTCCCACGCACTGGAGTCCCCTCAGTGTGTTGGTGAACTTTTCTGTCTTTACGTTTACTGTGTCATTGAACTGGGACATGCCAAGACAGGTGAGGGACACACTGGGCTCAGCCTGTGAGCAGAAGTCTGCAGACCCAGACCCCTGAAATGAAATGGCCATAAAGGAATCTCTATACTGATAAATTCAATGGTAGCAGGGCCTGGGCTGCTTCATTGTCAGCAGGGTTGGTTTGGAGCTGGGCTGGCCAGCATGCTCCCAGGCAGGTCCCACCTTGGAAATGAGCACAGTCCTGAACCTATTCCTGATGGGCAGCTCGTAGGCAGCTACCCTGTTGTGGAAGCTAAAAGGATTTAGTATTACAGCTGTGGCCAGACCATACAGGCTGGATCTAGAGCCAGAGAAAGGCTCCAGCCTTGGGCTGTTTGCTAGCTTCAGTGTAGCCAAACTTTCCCATCAATTCGTTTCACTCTGTGGATATCACAGCATCATTTTGGACCGTCCTGGACCTTAATCCGATATTGAATTTAAGAAATGTTCCAGTTCTCCCGGCTCATTGAGGGCTGGCAAGTATAAATCCAACCCTGCAAATTCTGGCCATGCGCTAATCAGTGACAGTACCACTCTTTTACACAATTTAATGTTCATTCTCGCAAGGCGACAAATCATAAAACAGAGGAGAACACGTCTCAGGGAGGCAGCTGCAGCTGAACCTCTGGGTTGGGCGTTCGTTCCTTAATGAGGAAGTGGCTCACGGGGTTGTGCTGGCTTTTCTTGAGGTCCTCCACTGGTTGTCGTCTTGGGTTTCTAAAGCCTGAATTTGGTTTGCCTTGGATTTTACTTAATGTCATGTGCACGCATGATCTTTGTAATAAGGATTTTCCTTTTTTTTTATTTTTTTGGATTTGGTCTTTGAAAAATATTAACTTGAAGAAAGGGAAGTCGTCTGTCTTCCTCTAGGGAGCTCAGAAAACTTTACAACCACTAACTGAATAAAAACTGTGGTCCTATGAAGTAGCTACTCCTGAATCCCTTAATTCCTACTAACTTCATTAGATGTACTCAGCACATTTCGGGACTGGAGCCTTCATAAGAAAAGACATTAGAGCTGTCTTCACAATACAATTCTTTTTTTCTCCCTAAGTGCACTGGGGAGCAGAGAAATAGTTAATCCCGTAGCCATTGCCAGCAAGGCGTTTGTGTTAGCAGCTCCTGAAATGAATGGGCAGTTCACGCTTCAGCAATATTGTCTCAGGCTCTTGGCAAACCCAAGAAGCCAGCTCCATTTCTGGTGCGCTCACACTCCACTGTGATGTTTTTCTTGGTGACTATAACAATTTTCACTCTGTCTTTTTTTTTTTTTTTTTTTTAATGGAAGGAGAGAGACTCAAGGTTGTCTCTGTCTCCATTTCTCCCAGCTCCTTTTCCATGCTTCCATTGCGAGGTAACACTGATTTAGGGCAAAGCGAGAACTCGGGAGAGCTGGGGAGGTTCTGTTCTTTTCAGAAACAACCCGCTCATTTTGCTACCCTACCTCAACTTGTAGCTTCTCTTCTTCTTCTTCTTTTTTTTTTTTTTTTAATTTCTTTAATTTTTTCAGCGGTACTGTTTATTTTGTTTACCGCAGGTTTTCCATTTTTAGTCTCCTGCCCACTCGGTGCCACCTGGGAATCTCAGCACCTTGGCACTCGTGTGTGGGGTTTCAGTAGCGGCGTCTCTCCCGGGTGGGAATCGCTCATTGGAGCGGTTGTCCAGAAGATACGTTGCATGCTCCCTACCTCAAGGATGAGGGCCAAATTCTTCTCGTGTGGGTGGCCTCAAATTAGGCACCTATACCCACATTTAGGTGGTAAAACAAGCGGGCTGATTTTCAGACGGTTGAGTACTATAATGCGTGTCTTTAAGCCCTTTTCATTTACTTAAAACTGCTGTCAGGAGAGGAAATAAACAGGAAAAATGAAGGCAGAGGGAGAGAGTTTTATTCCTGAAATAAGGGATTTTTAAAATACCAAAAAGAAACAAGTGGAATGTTTTTAAATGGAATAAATTTGTTGCTGATACAGGCAGGAAATAGCACACTCAAATATATGTGGATGTATAGATATATTTTTATCTGAGCTTTTTTTTTTGCAATGTGTTTTATATTTAGGACACATATCAAGATTTGCATCTGTTTCCAGAACTTGCTGCTAACAGTTAGTAATGATGCCAAAACATACTTTAGTTCCAGCTTGAGACCAAATGATACTCAGGGCTTTTTTTATTACTAATTTAGGGTCTGATATTAATTAAGGAAATTTTCCATAAGTGCCAGGCCTTTTCTGAAGAACTCATTAAAATTATATTAACTTAAACCGGAATCACAGTCTGAGCATGTTGTGTAATGATTATTCTTACTGACTCTGCTGGGTTTTGTAAACAGAATGCTAATTGTTAATGGAGCAATCGGGCGCTTGATTCCAGACTTTCAAAGGGCCAGATCCTGACTCATTACCTATAGGTGTACTCCCAATAAGGTCAATAAACTCCTAGCAGAAGGCTGTGAGATCGAGCTCTTTGCTTCGTCTTTGTGCAAAGGCATGTGATGACTTCTCCATTCTCTTGGTGGAATTTCTGCTGGTTTTTGACCTGTGGGGACGGCTGATTCTTTGGCTATGTGTGCACCCACGTAGTATCTCTCCCACCTTTGTCACCAGCACCATATTTAAAGAATTACTGAGGCCATGCGAGGCATCTCGTGTCCTACACACCTCCCAGAACCATCTCTATCAATCACAATTAGAAGCAAATAGACTATTAATATTTTGTAGAGCTTTTTTCTTCCTCAAAGTCACGTACAGCCTCCAGGTCCGATCCGGTAAAGCACTGAGTAACTTCCAGTGAAGTCAGTGAAGCAAGAAGGACACTGTGCTTGGCTCACACAGCCAGTAGGATGGAGCCAGTGGTGTTGACTGATGCCCTACCATGTGTGTATGCAGAGAGGGAATTCAACCCTATACGTGAAACTCTGTTACACGTGCAAAATCAGATAAGGATGGTCAGGATCACTTACTTTGCCCTTAATTCTCTGTGGCCTTGAGTCTTTGTTGCATTGAATTTTGTTCAATTAATTGAACAATTTGCGTTTTTTGACATGGTTCCATAAAATATAGGCAGGGAAGAATTTGGTCCTTCAGTCTGTGACTGGGGTTGGTACAGGAGAGGCAGAAAAGTACATCGTACCATCCAGAAGTTGTGCAGCTTAAAAGACCCATTTTTGCAAACCTTACTCCTAAAAGTACAATGTAAGAGGCAAAGACTACTGCTGGGAGCTGGGAGAAATAGCTGAAGCTGCCTTGTCTTTGGTTGAAATTTCCTGGCATTTGTGGCCATGAAGAATTTGGCCAGCTCTGGGTCAGGGAGGGAACGCTGGAGCCCAGCAGAGCCTCACGACACCTTTCTGAAGTGGTTTAGTAGTAGTTGGTGGCCCCACATTGCAGCTGTCCAAGCCTCCTCCTCCACTCTTGGTGGGTGTTTCAGCAGAAAAGGAAAACTGGTGTCATCCAGTTTGGTTGTGAGATTAAAAAGTGTTGATACCGGTGATGTTGGGCTACACTGGTGACAGAAGGAAAAGCTAAGAGATGTTTGAGTGGTTCAGGCTTTCTCTGGCTGATCAAAAAAAAACTGTAGGCAGCGAAGAAGAGGAAGATGAATGAGATAAAATGAAGGTGCGTGCCTTCACGTGGCTCCTAAAGGATGTTATTAAGGGAGAAGGAACTGTTTCATATGCATAAAGGGAGGGTATTTGGGGACACTAATCTAGAAATCTCTTCATAGCTGCTTTCAGACTGACTCAAAAAGAGCGAGGGAAAGGATCAAAGCAGGCAATGCCTGGGACAGGTTCTCCATGTCCACAGAAGTGGTGCGTGGGTGGTGGAGGGTCCCAGCAAGCACCACTGGCTGGAAGCAGGCACCCACACGCGCCCTGCTGCAAGCTGCTGCCCCAAACTGATGTGGCGGACAGTGCACGCGGTGCTTCAGCATCCCAGGAAGGCTGAGGCAGGGCTGTGCCCTCCACCTTGCAAGCTTTTGGGGAGAGAAAGGACTTTTAGCAATGGTGGAGCCTTGTATATAAAGCTCAGGGGAGAATATTTGCTGTAAGGGACTTTGCACAGATATATAGGTTCAGAAGTTATTAATACGGTGAAGCCCATGTGATCATCTGCTTTGAACCCAGCTGCCAGATTTCCTCAAATTAGCTCTCATTTGAACTCAGGAGTAACCTCTTTGGGAAAAAAACAACAACAACAACAAAAAACACCTCAGTTGGTCTTCATTTAAAAATTTCCAGGGAAGCAAAATCCACCACAACCTTTGGTTGCAGACGTTAATTAAGCTCACTTTGGAAATGTGGGTCTCATTACTAGTCTGAATTTGTCCAACTTCAGTTTCCACTCATTTGAACTTGCTACAGCTTTGCCTGCCAGACTGCAGCGCCGTTTTTCAGTTCGGTGCCTCGAGCGGTTTCCCTTAGGTCTTGCTGTGGCAGTGACCAACCTGGAAAGGAGGTGGGTGAGCAAGGAGATTTCTGTGGTGGGTCTGAGGGTTGCTGGATGTCGAGGGATGCAGAACTGATTTGACTCGTGAGGAGGATGGAGGGGTGAAAAGTATTTTGGTGATTTTTGTTTGCTGTAGGCTCACTACACCGTATCAAATAGGGGAAGTTCCCTTCCCTAGTCAGCCAGACCTCTCCTACGGTATCTGATGAATAGGAGCTGGTTTGGGTTGAATTACTGATGTGAAGCTGCTTTTCCAACCCACCAGAAAAAAAGGCATCGAGAAGGCATTTTTCACTGAATTTGTGGGCTTTTGCAGTTCCTTCAGGAATTCTTTAACCTTTCATTAAGAGAAACACAGTTATCATCACTGGGGCTTTTCCCTACAATTTTAGTTAGGATTTGTTCTGTCAATAGCAAAGAAAAAACTTCATCTCAGAGCGCTGTGGTCCTTCATGTAACAGGTATATGGCCAAGCAGCCTCTTGGCTGTCCACTTTCATGGTTATCCCACAGGCAGTTTTACGAGAAGAGAGTTAAAACTGCGTTAAACCCTTGAGATTATTCAGCCCAGGCAAAGCACTCGTTCCTGAAGAAGCTTAGTTCTGGTAAAAGAGCTACCGTGCACATTATGCAGGGGTTTTGTGACCTTTTAGAGATGCTCGTGGAAGAGGAGAGGGGTTGGTGTGCTGCTTCGTCACCCCAGTCTGGGCCACGGCACCTCCAAGCCTCCTGGCTGTTTTTCCCAAAGGTCTCTCTAACCACCCACTTGACCTTTTATCCTGCGGTGGCCGTTAAAGCTTACCGTATTTTGTCATAGTGTATGGATACCCAGCTGTGTGGAAGGCCAGGAAAGGTCTCCTGGGGCTCTTGTGAGAAAGAGAAGCAACTGTGCTGAGAAAAGGGAGCGTCACTGGAGAGAAAGAGACAGCCAGATTTAAGACAAGGGGTGATTCTGAAAACGGAGACATTGATCTTTCTGCCTGTTAACATCACATTTCTCTGGAGCTGAGAACTGGAGGATGCTACACCTGAATTAGGAGCGGTACCACAAAGCCTCGTTAGTTTAGCTGGGATGAAAAAAGCCTATACGTGAGCTCAGAGGTGCTGGCAATGCTACATGCATGGTTTGCACTTATTATTTCTGATGGTTAGCTGCGCTGTCGCTGTCTGAACTGTATGTATCAGTGCCGTTTGTGCCCTTTTCCTTTAAGCAAGCATTTTATTTAATACACTAACATTTGGTCTAGAATATTACGAATATTAGCAGGATACTATGAATCCAGCAGCTAACAGTTTGTCCACCTTGTTTTAGTTTGTGTTATTAGGTTGAGCTTGCTTGGAAAGCAGCACTGCAGCATAGGTACAGGGCCAAGTGTAAAAACTGCTTCATTTTTAGGTGATAAATGCCTATATTTAAATCCATACTGAAATTATGCCATGTATCGTTGTGTTGAAAGCTAAGCGTGGGGTTGGAAGGAGGTTTCCAAGAACTGGAACTCAGTCTCCTTGACAAGGACTTGCACGAGGATGTGCCCTCACATACCAGAGTTTGGCTACTACAGGTGGTGCAGCTCAGTGATCAAAGTAATGGTTATATTTGTGAGCAGCTAATGGGCCTGTGCTGGAATCACTTCTGACCATGCGATACGCAGCGGCTGTTAGTATTTGTTTGTGTTTCGGTAGTGTTGGAAAGTCTGAGCTGCAAACCATGAGCCCGTTGTGCTAAGCACTATACAGTTATAGAAAGGCAGGGAAAAAATGAGAGATTGGCCCTGTCCTCTCTGAGTTCACACTCTTAAGTACAATGAAACTGGTTACAAGATGCGTTGTACAAAAGAATACAAGAGGGAATTAAGGAAACGTGAATTGAGCCAGTGATGGTTGTTCAGCATGACAGCAGTGGCTGCAGCCTCAGTAGAGCTGAGTTTCCGTAAGCATCAGTCAGAAGGGAATGCAAGGGTGTGGTTTGAAGGATGATAATGAGATAGCTCTGTGGCTATTCACCTCCTCCCTGGCTTCAGGGACAGCATGAAAATAAGCGCAAAGCTGCTCGTTGCAGCTTGTGATGAGAGGCGAGCAGTGTTGGTCAGCATCCTCGTTCATCATCAGCCCCACCAACTTAGACCCAGGACCCGTCTGCCTTCTCAGAGTGGCCAAAAGCATTGCTCAGTTCCCAAAGAGTGCAAATCCGGAATGTATATGTCCCCGAGCTGTAGGGGCTTCCAAAGCTGGAGGTTTATATCTGGATTGTTGTATTTAATAGCTATTGAGAGATCTCTCTGAATCTACTTACCCTTAGGTAGGTGGGAGCCCCCAGAGGGGCTCCTAGATCAATTCTTCTATCTCCTGTAGGTCTATAGGCTTGTAGTCTCTGTGGACTGACGTCGACTGTGCGACATGATACGTGTCCCTCCGTGCAGAAATAGGATCGAACATCTGTAGGTCATTCCTGTTAAGTGTAGCCAGCTAGTTATGTGTATCGCTGCCATTCAAAACAAAAATAAAACCAAGTCCCACAGAAAGAAAAATCCCAGCCAAAAAAATTCATTGAAGCTGAAATAAATAATTTTGATACAGCTAAAAGATAAACTTAAAAACAGAGAAGGTCAGAACTAACATTGTAAAAAATATTAGAATAAAATGCTTCAGAAGTGATGGGGATTGATGAATACATTCAAAATACCCCTGAGCTCGTTAACTAGATTGCTGGCCATAAAGTGGGAGTCATCACTGCAGGATGGTTTCTGACTGACAAGGACAGGTAGAGCTGCAAAAAGCCTGTCAGGGGAACATATAGAGCAGAGACCTCTGCGACAAGGAGCATAAATATTTAGGTAGCCTTTAGGGCGCAGATAGCAAAAGCTGGGATCTGGACTCGGGACTGAGGGCTGAAAATGAGACCTGCAGAAGGTGACTGGTTTACCAAATAGGAAAGGAAGCAAGTGCCTCCAAAACACCAGGAGGGCTGCTGACCCAGAATCTGTGCAACATAAGCCCGAGATGAAATGGCTCATTGGAAGCAGCGTCTCGCACAAGCTCCGCAGAGGAAGTCCCCGGGAACTGTGATGTGGATACTGGCAGGTCTGGAGGAGCCACAGAGGAATCCTGGCAATGGGAAAAAGGCACCTCTCTTCCCCCTTTCTTCCCTCTTCCTCTCTCAAATATCTCTCTTGAAAGGGATATTTTGTTTGTTTTTGTTTTCATTTTGATTCCTGCTAAAAGCCAACCCGTGATTATTTTTATGGGTGAAAAGGAGCGCAGGGGAGGATCTAAGTAGCACCGGAGCCTAATTAGGAGCCCCATCATATTAGATTCCAAAATTAGATAGGAAGCTGGGCTTAAGAGTAGTCCAAACCCAACCGATTCCTACTTTGGCCTGGCCGACGTAGGTGGGCCAGGCTGGCTTGGAGCTGTTTTGAAGAAAAGCTCCTTGCCCACGGAGGAACCGTTCCAGCTGCCGTGGAGCTGGAGCCCAGCGCCTGGTTCTCAGCCGGGCCAGCCTCTGCCTCTCTGCGGCTGGCCGTGCGGGTGAGCCTGAGGGGCATTCAGGCTCCAGCAGCTAAAGATGGTAATGCAGGCTGGCCTCGTATGCCTCCTTGTTATTTCAGTTATCTGGACTGCCTGTAAAAGTTTATTTCGAGCTAATTCTCCTCACTCCGACTTCTACATCTTATGCGTCTTCACCTGCTGAAGAGCTTGTCAGAAATATGTCTAATGAGGTTTACCTTTAATCTTTGTACCTTTGCAGAGTCTTCCAACAAATGATTTCATAGTGTTTTCCAAACCATGTTACTCACCTTTGCCGCTTGGCTAATAAGAAGTATTAAATATTCACCTTAGCCAGGAAAATCAGATGTTGTGCCCATGAGCACAAAACAAATCAGTATCAAGAGCCAGAAAACAAGACATCACTTTTAACAGTATTAATGGATAAGTGGGCTTTCTCAACTTCTAAATAACTTTTTTTTCTTTTTTTTTTGTTTTTTTGCCAATATGCAGTTTTCTTGTACGATATCTCCATGATGCATTTCTTTTTTTTTCCTTGTTCTTTTTTCACCAGCCTAGTTAGAAGACATCCAACTTTCTTATAGAAATAAAGCAAATTCAGAGACTAGTCAAGTTATCCTGACTGAACTACAGGCTGGACAGGAGCTGGGCTTTGGTAAAATGAGTCTTTACAGCCCATGGCAAACTCAAGGCAGCGAGTCTTACATTAATGCTCTTTTACAGAATTGCAGTATCTCACATTTACCATGAGCTCAGCCCCCGCATGTGACTGTTACTGTGGTTTATCTGAGACGTGGTTAGCTTGACTTTAAGTTTAGACCATCAATAGTGATTTGAGCTGCTCGTGGTACAGCAGAAGTTGCCATACAGCAAACAGCCTAAAGCATGTTTGCGATGTGAGCTATTACAGACCAAAGCCTGTTTCTCTTTCTCATCGCCAGTTTCCTGGGAGGATAAAAACCATATTCAGACTTTACACTATGGAGAAGAAGCATCTATTGAGAAGCATTCAACGTTGGGCTGGTTGAAGCTTCAGCTCAACTTATGAATGGAAACGCTGTGTGGACAAGCTTAGGATGGGTTGTAACTTAATTTGCAGTAGCTTTCCGTAACTTGGTAAAAAAACTCAGGTCGGCTTTGAAATAAATGAAAAAAAAATACACAGAGGGTTTTACACTGATTTTACAACATGAGTTTGAAAATCACAAATTGTTAAAGTGATGCAATGCTGAATAGAAAACGGGAGTCAGTCCCTGATACACAAAGGTGTCCAGCAGTGGGCACAGCGCGTTGGGTCAGTGCCGCATCGCCCCGTGGGGCTCCTTTGCAACGTGCAAGCACCCCCTTAGCCCCCCTGAATTCCTTCGACCACTGGCTCTGAGCCACGCTGATGGACCTGAAAATCTTATCAAGGCTTGACCTTACAGCTGTTGGTGGTACTTAGGGGAAATGTGGTGTTCCCACCAGTCCCAGCACTGGAAGGAAAAAACCTCACCGTCTCTGGGCGAGTTATTTTCCACTGCTTTCACTCCAACAGCCTATTTTGCCCGGCATTAAAAATCCTAACCTGAGATGGCAATGCCTGCCCAGTGTCTTCCCTATAATTTCTCCGGTATCCAGAAGCTCTCCATGTGTTAAGCGCTCTAATCAGCCTCAGAGCTGCTGCTCTTGTGGTCTTCCGCATAGCTGCCGCTCGGAAAACAAGCGGTGGCTTTCAGCTGCCTTCCTACAGGGCGAGGTGTGTCTGCTCGCCCTCCGGAGACAGGGGTTGTGTCCTGGGGAGGAGGAAAGCCAACGTCGTGGCCCTAGAAGTGGGCAAGGACTGAGGCTGGCGACATCTCCCGAAAAAGAAAAAAAAATATATGTAGTTATTTTGGAGAAGAGCATGTTTTGTGTTGTTTAGATGAGGGGATTTTGTCTTCTGTAAATGTCTGGGGGCTGGGGATATGCCTTTTCTTCCTCTGTGTGCAATATTGTTTAGTTCATGTCAGAAGGGAAAAAACTGGTCTATCTACGTCCGTGAAGTTAAGGGAATTTTTTGCCAGCAGCGTAACAATTTGTAGGGTTTGATTTTTCTCTGGAAAAAAAAAAAAAAAAAAAAAAAGCATTTTGAGAACAAGGCCTGGGTAACCAAAATATGTTTGTTTTTGTTTAAGGCACTCAGTAGAGAAATCTTCTCTTGTCTATTGTTAAGAGCGAGGTCTAAATCAAAGGAAAATTCTACATATTCTAAAATATACAGACACCGCTTTGAAAGCAAAGCCAAGCAAAACTTTAAAAGAGACCTTCTCCTTGATGCAGAAGTTTCGAGTTAGTTTACTGCGCCGGGCTCCAGTGGAAAGAACAGCCTGAGAAACAAATCGCAAATCCACTTCTGGAGGCGGAAGTGGTGGAGAGCATTGTATTAATAGCACACAAGACCTTGCCACGGCGTTTCGAGTCCAGGGCTGAGCAGCAGCAGCGAGGAAAGGCTTCGCCGCTCGTGGGGATTTTGTTTTCTAATTTCGCTCGGGAAGGTTTCAGCCAGCTCCAGACGGAGGGAGCGGAGGGCCTGATTCCCTCTTGTTGGGTGGTCCCTCCTCCCACAAATAACCCTATTGAAAACAGAGGGACTATTTGTGGAGTAATTTGTTTGTCAGGAAAAGTAGGGGTTGTAGGATACGGCCCCAATTAGCAGCCAAATTCCTGGTTATTTTCTCGTGATAAAAACGCAGCGAGCTGTCGTAGAGATGCACGTCGCGTCTCTCCGCTTGCCGTTTGAACTCCTGCCACTTGCTCCGTGCTCCTTCCCCCGTGCTTCCCACTTCCTCACCATCCCAAACCGGTCCCAGCATCACGCTAGCTCGGTCGAGAGGTCTGCTTTCCTCCCTCCGGGGGCCGTGCCGTTTGGGATGAGCAGGGTGCTGCAGGGACAGCATCCATCAGCAAGGGCACCTGGGGGCCGGCCCTGAACTCCGCAGCCCACCGCAGGAGCACGCGAGGCCGGCGATGTACATCATCCCAACACCACCTCCGAACACCCCCCGCATCATCCCAGCCATAAATCCCCATTTTTAATACAACCCACGTACGACCAACCCCGCTCCAGGGGATGTCCCTCCTGAACGCAGCCGTTCTCGGGAGATTTCCTTAACGAACACTTAACCACAAGCTTCGGAAAGGCTCTTAATTGCATTTTAATGTTATCAAAGGGCAGGCTCCCTGCCTGCCCCACGCCAGCTCAGCACGCCCGGTGCCGGCAGGGATTTCGGGAGCTGCGGGGCCGCTGATAGCAGCGCTGCTGTTTGGGGGCGGGAGAAGCACTCGTGGTATTTGTATTTTTTGTGGCTCCCTGTTTTGGTAGCCATAAGTCATTAGTGGTTTTTAATTTTTTTTTTCTTCTTCCCTTGCAACTGAAATAAGGGCTGAAAGGGTAGATTTGTCCTTCTTTTTCTCTCTTTTTTTTTTTTCCCTTTTTTTTTTTTTTCTGGCTAATCTGAGGCACGCTGCCACATCTGAAGCCACTTGGCTCATTATGGATTTCATGGAAACTGATTCCCTGAAAGTGTTTCCATATGTGTGTTCCCAATATATCCCATCCTCTTCTAAATGGGAGTACAAACTCGCACACGAGCTGGAAATGGCTTCAGGATGTGACAGAGAAGTCATATGACTGGAGTGGCACTGTGTGTGGCCCTTTCTGAAAGACACGGTGTCCTGTGTGCTGGCTCCCATCCTACAGTAGATCCAGTTTCAAAGAATATCTTCCTTCCCGGATTCTTAAAAGCTCTTAATCAAGAAGCAGCAAGAGATCCTCTGTCCGTCGTCCTCAGGAGGGACGTGTATTATTTGAACGGGGCTTGAAAAGAGAGTTGGGATGGGGAGGAAAAAAAGGGACTTAAAGGGTGAAACTACAGAGAAGTGCCAAGGGCTTCCCCCCCCGCCACCCACCCCTGCAAAACACAGTTTCTTTGCGTCTGCTCGAGGATCAGATGGTATTTCTGAGTTGCTAGCTTGCAGTGGAAAAGTACAATTCATGACAACATTGGAAACAAATATTTATACTGGATAGTTAAGGCACATTTTTCTGAAAAAAAAAAAAAAGGAAAGTAACGAAGTCGACTGCGAGCCCCAATGTATATTATCTTCCCATTCACTGGATTTGTGGAGGATTCTTGTGCTGACGGTCTCCATTACTGTACATGCATCGCAGATCTCTCAGCCCTGTGGTTTCACCCCCTTGATGTATACAACTCTGCTTAGGTTGCTATCCAAGAAAAGCCTCAAATGTTCCCTCTGATGCCTTTCGTCTGGGGCTTGCGAAAACCGGCAGCGGCTGATATTCAGGCAGGAGAAGTTGGGGAGAAGTGAACGGCGAGCGGTGCGCGCCTGCGTGCCAGTGTGTGTGTGTGTGCCGTGCAGCGCTGCAGAGCTGCTAAAGACTTATTTCCAGGAAATGTGATTTGCTTCTTGCTTCCAAAGTAATGCGTAGATGGCGTGAGACTTTGAACAAGCTTTAAACAATATTACCAATTCCTTTCCGCATGAATCACCCCAGACTGAAGTCACCGAGGTGAGGTAGCCATGACGGAGAGGTTCAGAAGCTTCCCACCATCCACGACTTGCAGGCCACAACCACAAGCTAAGGACATTTTTCTTTAACATGACATTTTGTCCCCCTCGTGTGGTTCTCCTGAGAGAGGTGTGTGATCCCTGGCTAAGTGAAGCCTCACGAGTGGCAGCATCTTTAAACGAGACACGGGTGACTCGGGCTTTTGCCTTGCTGCTCCCAACAGCCCGTCTAAGGGTGCTTTTTTCTGGTCAAGGGAGCAGAAATTTCTACCCATTCATACAGCTAAATTTAAGACAAGCTACTTCTTGAGGTACAGACAGCAGCGACCTGTGTTTGAGCAAGCAGTGTGACCCAGCAAGGCTTAGGTGCTTACAGAACATCACCTCCTTTCTGCGCCGTTCGTCCAGTCCGACCGAGTCCAGCTCCCATGGTGGAGCCCAGGCTGGAGAAGTGCAGAGACCCGTTTTTACATTAAGCAGTGTAACAGCTCGGCCTGGGAAACACTCTCCTCCTGCTGCACGAGTGGTTCTTTAATGGTCGACGCTAATTACGTTATTTATGGGGTGTTTCTCCCAGCAAAGGGCTTAGGTGCCGCACCGTAAATTCCATGAAAATATCTATCTGGGAATTAATCCGTGGCATTTGAGGTGCCAAAGTCCTGCTACCTAAATACCAGGAGGCACGGGTTTAGGTGTGAGCTAAGGTGCAGAGGGACGGCCGGAGGAGATGTGCTAGGTTTAGGTTCTCATGTGTTGTGTGCGAGGCTCTGAAGGGGTTAAAATGTTCCCTCCTTGCCTGACTTTTGTGAGACTGCTGTGCTTAATAATGCTGCAGTTTAAATGGTCCCAACTAGGCCTTGAAGTTAACACCTTGTTGAGGTGAAGGAAAGAGGAGGGGGGCCAGTTCACACCTTTCCTGCTGCTATTGTTTGCAGGGAGACCTGCGAGGTGGGAAAAAAAATGCGAAAAACGAAGGACCTCCCCTTCCCCCCCCTATTTTTTTTCTGAGTGTTGAAATTTTTGTTGAATTAAAGGGCGGGAAAGGACATTTGAAAACACCCCATTTCCGACCTTAAAAGCTTGCAAGCATTCAAACAAAGCACAGTCGACCCAAAAGTTGACCAAAAGTGGGTGGGCAGGGCTCTGAGTGCTATTTCGGTGGCGCTGCGTGACCCTTGCAGCACGTAGCCACATGCGTGGGAGGAGTGTCCCTGAGCTCGGGCATGGGGCTTGCATTTGTAGGATTCAGGGACTAACAGCAGTGGCAAGGAATGGATGCACGAGGAAGTGTCTTGGGCTCCCTGGGAATCGCAGTCCCAGGCTCCATCCCACAGCTGCATCCAGAGGCTGGTCCGGAGCCTTTGGAGAACCAAAGACTGACCTGGAAGGAGCCGGGAGCAGGATCGTGCTGTGTGTGATTCACTAAATGCACATTCACGGAGGCAGGTGACAAGAATTTAACAAAACGAAGAGCGAAGTAAAACTCTTCCCCCGATGGAGGAGGATACTTGGAGTAACAGCTACCGAAAAATCACTACCCCGTGCAAACACATCAGAAAGAATTCTGGAGATTGCAAAACTGAGTGCTCAGAAATTGGGAAATGTCAGTGCTTACGCTGCCCGTGCAACCTTAAATCAGCCTCATTCTGCTTATGCATTATATTACAGATTTTAATTACAGGATCACATGATACTTTTCCCACGGGATTCCTGCCTCATTCAGCGCGCAGGATGGACAGTGCTAACTTAATGAGCAGCTCTTCAATATTTTGTTTTCTTCTTGTTCTTTGCATTTCCCCAGGCTTTGCTTATTGCAGAGCATTAAATTTTTCTCTGAAGAAGGAATTCTTAATTTCTTGATGGGCTTTGCTCTAATATTTCTGCCATGGCATTTGTATGCAGTTCGTTGCAGTGTAATATTCCCAAGAATTAAAGAACTTGCTTAAAAAAGAGTACCAAGACTGACTCTTAAGGTGTAATGTAATTCACTCCCCCTTTTTTGTCACCTACAGCATGACATTTTTTCTGCATTTAACCTGATGTTCAAACCTGAGCTCCTGTTGGCTTCGGCTGCAGCTGTGAACGTTTAGCACACGTGCAAATCAGGAGCCAGCATCTTTGCTGGGCACGGAAACCAAGGAAAGGAGCGGCAGTCACCACCTGTAAAAATGTGATTTAAAGAGATTTCGGCTGAGGCACGCAGGAACAGTGAGGCAGAAACACGCAAAAAGTCCAGTTTGCTCAGAAAAATAGTCAGGTCTCCCTGGTCTTGTTCCCTCTTCTAATTTCTTTCAACAGTGGGTCTGCGAGATAGATAGACGGCTTCTTTATTACACAGCTCTGATACTTGTCCACGGAGGTCTGCTTGTGTGCTGCCTGCAGGAGGGATTGTGTAAAAGCAATAGCACGCTCCCCTGTGATTCAGTGCTGTCTCAAAATGCGTACGGAGAAGTAACTTTAATGCTGATATTTCCAACCTTTCTCACTCTTCGCACGCTGACCTTAATGATAATCTTTTGTTGGTCCCTGGCTCTGTGTATAGTTTTCTAAATTTCAAAAAAAAAGCAAACCCCAAATATCCCCACCTTCCCAAATTTTCCATGCAGTATCACACAAACATCCACGCGGACCATCATTTAGCTCCTTTCATGCTGGTTTCTGCCATTCCAGCTCATGGAGCAGCCGGTGGCAGTCAGGGACAGATTCTTGGTCAGGGCTGTTGTGAGGAGGGGTAGGGATGTCCCCGTGTGTCACCAATACTTGCCAGCGTTTCAGAAAATGAGACTCAGGACTCCTCAATTTCATTCCAGTCTCTGGACAAGTGTCTTTGTAGGGAGACAGTGTCTCCTGCCCATTTTAGGCAGAATGCTTATAATTTGTTCATATTTAGCTGGATTTTCGTCGCAACATCTCTCACACAAAAGCCACTCCTATTCCAAAGTTCAAGTCCTTACTTCAAAGCATGGAACTGGTACAGCTTTTCAAAGGGAGACTTCTCAGAGTTTAAGATTAGTAAAACAATATATTTTTCCCAGCAGAAGAGTTTCAGCTGAAATTTTAAAAACAAATAAATGCATAAATCACAATTTAGCCCGAGACAGACGCCCAGCATGGACAATTTCAGCCAGAACATTTAAAGTTTGGCAAAGCTGTATGAGACTGAAAATCGTCTCATAATGTGAAGTGTGTGGCATGCTTCATACCAGGCGATTTTATCAGCTGTAAGTAGTCCAAGCTGCACATACAATTCATAGACGTAGATGTTAGGGGAAAAAAAAAAAAAAAAAGCTGTGGTAGAATAATTAGAGCTACATCCCAGCCTGAATCAAACGAATGAACAAAAAAAATATAAGATTTAATATCTACTGCATAAGATTTAGCACTGAAGTTCCCCAAAAAACAAGCGGATCATTTAGCTGCTGGTAAATATTTATGCAACTGAATTTCCTTGAGCCGGTCTGCTCAGTGACTTCAAAATACCACAACGCTCTGTCTTCTTGCGTCTTGTGACTACGCATTGACCTGACGTGCTAGACATTTCCCTGTCAGACATATAAACCAAGGGACCCTTTGTCTTTTTGCTAATGACTTTATAGCATAAAACGACAAAGCAAATTGCAGAAATGACAAAGAAATTGCAATATCTGTTAGCTACAGAGTTATCCTACAGCCCTTTAAAGCTGACGTCAGCTTGCTATGCCCACAAGGAGTTAACCTGTCCACGGGACATTATGATCTTTAATAATTGGAAGTGATTGGCCAAAGTGCTGTAAACCTGGCAGAAATTTGTTGCCTTGTTTTCTGCAAACCACAAGCACAGCGTATTAATTGAGAAATGAACGTTAACTGGCATTAGCTGGCATCTGTAAACTGAAAGAGAGGAATGGCCACGGCACTCGCTCGGCTCTGAGCAGCAGAGCTGCAAAGCTGCCACAGGTAAAATTGTCTTTTAAAGGCGAATGCAAAACTATTTTAGTCGGCTGTTGGCAAATCCCCAAGTCTAGGGTTTTTAATGAGGCTTCTGCATCAAAATAAGTGAAACCACATGGAATTTTAATTGTTCTTATTCTAAATATGAAACACACTGGTGAAGTATTCTTGAATCTAGTATCGGAGCATATATATTGGCACATTAACGTTACCACGTTTCTGCTCTAAGCATGTATCTCTCAAAAAACCTGAGCACCGGGTTACCTTAGAGAGGAATTTAGATTTTAAAAAGGTTTACCCTGTGCTCCTTCAGAGGTAAAGGTTTTGTATGTGAAAGACATTTTGGTTTTGTGTTGTCGAGTGCTGCAAATTGATCAGCTTCTGAGGGGAAAAGGAGATCTCTCGCTGTGCTTGTTGTCGTGTTGTCGTGTTTCTCTTTCGGGCGGCATGGAAGAAAGGCGATTCTTTTTACACCAGTGTGGTTTCGCAATTTTGCAGCCACGGCGTAGGGCGGAGGATCTGCGCTTCACCCATTTAATATACGCTATCACGAGAGTGGGAATGCACAGATGCAAATTATTTTCTTGCTCTGGCGGTGGAAAAATTAGCATAAATCTTTAATCCTGCTGGGGAGAGGAATAAATAAATTATTTACTTGCGCTGTCATGTTACTATATCGCTGATCAACACTGCTGCTTGTGTACGAGCAGATATACAAAGATGGGTGCCGTACCCAGAAAAGCTGCTTGTGTTCCCAGTCCAGCAAAGAGCTAACCATGCATACATGAATAGGCATCTGGTGTTTGCAAGTTAGTACCAAAGTCAACCCTCACACAAGAGAAGAAGGGAGCCCAGAGAAGAGGGGGAAGAGAGAGGGTGATACAGCATCAGTGAGATTGCCGAGCAATGAGGATGGCAAGAAGCTGACTTTTAGAGATCACTTTTTCAATAGTTTCCAGCCTCAGTTAGAAAAGAGGTTTTAGAATATGAATCATAGAAAACTTCTGATCTCCAAAAAAAAAATCTTTACGCAATGGAGATTCAGAAGGCTGAGGGATGAACAAAACCTGTTGCGGGGTGTTATGAAAATAGGAGACATTTGGGCGAAAGAGGGGTTGGAGACCTGAGCGTGCGGGAGTGGTGCAGACACAGCCATGAGGGAGATAAGAAAGGGCTATGGTTATTTTGCCTTTGGGTAAAAAAATAGGATTGCGCGTTGCACAAGCAGCAAACAGTAAAAACAAACAAGCGTGAATTTACTGAGTATGTAAGGAGGTCTGTAGCCCCACATTAGAGATGCTTCAATGTGGTGTGCACGGTCCTGGTCACACAGGACATGCATGATCTGTGGGCAGCATCCAGCTGAATAATGTTTGGATCTAGCCCTGAAAAAGGGATTGGCTTTTAATGTGTAAAATTGTGTGGATAGTATTGTTATTAAAAAAAAAAAAAAGTATCAGCTGCAAAGAAACCAAAAATGCCAATGCTCTTCTACACCCTTGCACTCATAACAGGTCTACCTTTGATTGTAAAAGTCTTGTTTAGCTTCTATCGGGGTAAACTAAAAGCAACTCTGTTCATGTTGGGAGAGTTGCAATAACAATTAAAAAGAAAAAAAGGGGGGGGGAGAGTAAGCAGTAGCAGATTGAAACTCGGTATTTTGAGCAGCTGGGGAAATTATGTTCTAACCTTATATTTCCAGATACATATCAGACCTGTTCACAATATACAGGATAGTGTTCCAAAATTACAGCTTTGAATCTGGGTGGTATCGCCTCTGGCTATTGTTTGCAGTTGGGAACGAAAGAAGTTGCATCAAGCAGCGGAGTGTTTGCTGTAAAGGTACAAGTTATATTACATTCCACGCTGCTGTGGTTTCAGGGCTTGATGATGGAGACAGACCCATTCACCCCTAGGTCACTGATTCGGTTCCAGATAAAGCTAATAGTAATCACATTGTCATCAAGAGTTAAAAACGGGCTTTTACTGCCCGTGTAAAGCTCCGTGCTCGCGGTATCTCGTGAGACGGCGCGTTATAATCCCCAGGTTTCAAGCTGTGGGAGTCGGGCTCCTGGCTGGCAGCGGCCCAGCTCCTCCGTCTGAATCCCGGCTGTGCCTGAGCTTCGCCCCGCTGCCGCTTAGATATTGTCTGATACGGCCTTGAATTGATGGCGTAGGCTAAGTGGGCTGGCAGAACCAGGGAGAATTGTGGTTTAAGTCACAAAAAGCCAGCACGCAAGGTGGCAGGGGCTGAGTCTCTTGCACACGCTGATGTCTGCAGCTCAGATCCCAAACCCGTCTGCAAGGAGGAGCAGTGCCGCATCCTGCACTGGGCTGTGGGGGGTGTTCCAGTGCTTAGCACATCAGTTTGGCACCTACAAGACCCTGCGTTTTCCTTTAAAGCGAATCAGATTCGGCAGCTTGGCGAGAGGTGGATCTGAAGGCTCGTAAAGCTGTAGACGTGTCAGCTGGGAAGCGCAGGGGGAGCTGATTTGGCGTCGTGGGTTTTTCCTTTCATTATACCCCGCTCTTTCCATCCTTCTGTAGATACGCGTATATGTACCTACTGCATACTGGCTGAAGCAGTTGCCTCTGTTCTGCACTGTACTTTTCCACTGGGCTTTTTCTATTTCTCTTTGTCCCTTTTCCCACACCCTTTATGTTTCCCCGCTTCTCTGGCTCGCGGCGCAAGCTTCCACCAACCTTTTTTTCTGCTCTTGTCCACCCCGCAGTCTCCTAAGCAGATCACCAAGCTGCTAACGTTTGCTTTCCAGTTCTGCTCCTAAACTTTGGCCGTTTGATGTGGGATTACGAATTAGGCAAAATGAGTTTACCCATCCCTGTTTTGTGTTAGAATCAAATTCACAGTGTTACCATCCAGACGTTTACAGTAGCCATAAACTGTGTGGTCTTTTTTTTTTCAACCAGACTGCGCAGGCTATATAGGAAAACAGCTTCTTTCAATAGCAAAGTGAGTGCTGGGCTTGTAATTTTCCACAGACTGCCCTGCAAAGTAAAATTTGCATCTTTGCTATCAGCTCAGTGGCCTGGCCCAGTTTGAAACCCTTCAGACGCAGCAAATGCCATTTGTCAGCCCTCACCTAAATAAGTCGCTTCAAGGCAAGAAGCGGGGCTCGGTCACCCCCGGTGTAACTCCACTGGTGTCAGTGGTGCAGCTCACTCGGTGTTGCCAACTGCCGTACGTTTATTACAAGTTGCACGATAATTGCCCTTTTTACCCCAAACCCCAGCTCCCGGAGGCGCGTGCTGAGGTGGGAACCCCAGCTTTTCGCATAAAACCAGACCTCGGTTTCCAGAGAGGCCACAGCAAACAGCGGGATCCACGCGACCCGAGCGCACCCTCAAAGCTCAGAAAGCAGAAGGCAAATCAAATACAAGTCCATGTTTCTATTTTTGGCCCTTTTTCAATCTCTCGATTTTTGGGATATTTTTTTTTTTCCGGGCCTGACTTGTGACCTTGGAACGCTTTGGGTTGGCAATGCCGCTCCCTCCATTGGCATCAGGGGAATCAGACCAGGGATGAATTTGGCCCAGCACTTGTAGAAGAGAGGTGTATGACTCTGTTCCTTGCAATGTGTTATTTGATGTGATCTGCTGTTCTTTTGGGGGCCAAAAGAAGTGGGTTTTCTTTAAAAAAAAAATAAAAAATAAGAAAAAAAAATCTATCATCACTTGATACAAAAAATGGTATTTACAGAATTGTTTTCCCCCGTCTTCTGTTATAATTTTTTAGGTGCTTCAGAGCTGGGCCCATTTTCAGATCCCAGGCAGTTCACAAGCATTTCATCCCTCACTGAGAGCCGCTTCTCCAACCCACGAATGCACTATCCAGCCACCTTTACCTATACACCGCCAGTCACCTCAGGCATGTCACTGGGTATGTCCGCAACCACTCACTACCACACCTACCTACCACCACCCTACCCCGGCTCTTCCCAAAACCAAAGTGGACCTTTCCAGACCAGCAGCACTCCATATCTCTACTATGGCACTTCGTCAGGATCATACCAGTTCCCCATGGTGCCGGGAGGGGACCGCTCCCCCTCCAGGATGCTTCCTCCGTGCACCACCACGGCCAACGGCAGCACGCTGCTAAACCCTAACTTGCCCAACCAGAGTGACGGTGTGGAGGCGGATGGCAGCCACAGCAGCTCCCCAACCGTTTTGAATTCTAGTGGCAGAATGGATGAGTCCGTTTGGAGGCCGTACTGAGATTTCTTCTGCCCGGCCCGACCTCCGCGAGCCAAAAAACAAACGGTCGACTAACTACGAAGTGCCTGGTTTTTGTTTTTGTTTTTTGTTTTTCCTAAAAAAAAAATAGATTTTACCGATATGTGCAACTGTGTAGATGGGATGATAATGGCCATAAATAACATGAGAGTTACCGACACACCACCACCCATGTTTCAGATTATGTGGATCAAAGCACATATTATCTTTTTCTTGGAACCATTTTACCTAGTTTCATATTTAAAATGTACTTTTTACACACAAAAAAATCCCCCCCACCTTTTTTTTTTTTTTTTTTTTTTTTTTGTCTCAAGTGTTTTAATAGCGAGTTCTTTTGCCAATGAGGAGAGAACGGACTCCCCAGCTATCAGGAGAAACATGGTGATGCAAGGCAAAGGCTGCATTCCCTTTTATTTTTTAACAACTAACCATGAACTCCAGATACAGTTGCAATCATACAACGTACGGGACCCTGCTCACACACGTAGTGCAATTCAACCGGCTTGTATTGGTGCACATAAAAAGGAAAGCAAAGATCAAGTTGCTTCCATTTTGCCATGATACATTCAGATGAAAGTAGCTGTCCCAAAACTCTGTCCAAGCCTTGCTGCAGATAACAGTTGGAACTTCTCTGTGTTCATTGCTTTTTTGGTCTGTTTTGTTTTTTTGGGGGGTACTTAACGAGAACAAGTTTTCAAGTTAGGCTAGACAACCCTGGGGTTTCCTTTTTGCTTTTGTGTCCATTCGTTTTGCCTTTGATTAGCCAAAAACCAAAAATAAAATCCAAAACCTTTAAAAACAAAAAGAAAATGTTATTACTTATGCAAAATATGAAAAAATGGCAATATATATTACTAGAGCCAAAATGGTATACATAGTATTTGTGTTTGGCTATGTTCTTTTTTATATTTTTTTTAAATTATAAGTGTGTAAAATTTGAGGTTGTTTGCTAACATGAATCATCATATAACTTTAAAAGAATATTTATAATTATTTAATGACATTTGGACCCTTTAAACGTTTCTTAATGTAATGATGTATCGACTTCGGTCTCTAAAAGTGTTTGTTTTTTTTTTTCTTCATCACATTTCTGCAATGGTGTAAACCTCAAAACTTGACCCAACTCTGAAAAGCAGTTCCAGTGTGAACCAGTTTACAATGTGACTTAAAAATGAAAAACCCAACCCAAACGCATCCACATCAAATGACTTTGGATGTAGGATCTTTTTATATAACTTATGAAGGAAATATTGTGTTTAAAATATTTTATTAGCTGTCTGGTTGCCTTCAACACAGTCTTGCCTTTTAATCAGTACTTGTGGAGACACTGGAAAAATGGTAGGAAGGATGAAATGTTTTCTATCCTTCCCCTGATTTCTTTCTCTCCCAGAATTTTTCTCAGAACTTCAAAATTTAAAAGTATTCATATTTAAAATGTTCTGACAACACGATTTGAACTGTCAGATTTTTTTCCCCAAAGAAAAATCAAAATCATTTCAAAAGCTGTACTTTAAAGCTAATCACTTGTTAAGTTTCTCAGAAATGGGAGTAAGGGAGAACTAGTATAACTTTTTTTCTCCCCCTGAAATTTCAACCCATTCTATGGAATAAAAAGGTTCAAAGTTGAAACAGAAACTTCCCAGCCTGTTAGGGAATCACCCATCATTAGCATTAAATGCTAGACTCCTAAAGCTGTTGTGTTTACTTTGCCATATTAGAGAAAGAAGCACAAGCTCAGCAATACTCGCCTCCTCAAACCCAACGCTGAAGATAAAAGTCACCTTAAAGCCACCCCGGGGCTCCCAGGCATGGTGCACCCACACAGGGAGAGCAAATTGCACCCGAACCCCTTAGGCAACCTGTCTGCTGCCCAAGTGCCCATTGGAGGGGCCCGCATTTTGCCCACCCTTGGTGGAACATTAAGCAAGTGCGGATGGGGTTGCCCGAGCGTGGTCTTAACCCTTCAAAAGGGCTGCGACCGGCTGGCCCCCGGCACCCCCTCCTTCCCCTGCCTTCACACAGCCATAACCAACGGTCAGGTTGATGGTTGGGCTTGATGATCTTGAAGGTCTTCTCCAACCGAAATGATTCTGATTCTAAGCATCCTCCTCAGGGGCTGCCAGTCACGACGATGCTCCTCGGCTGTACTTGGGTTACCTCCAAAGTATCGCAATAAATCCACGGTGGGCATGGCCGTACAGAGCCACGAGCTCGTTGGACACCACAGCCACCATCACCGTTAGTTGATAGCAAAGCTGTTAAACTAAAACGAGTCATCCTTAGCATGGTACATTCCTCCAATTTGTGTGACTACGTGCTCTTAAAAAAAGTCTTTGCCTTCTAAAGGTTGTATACCAAGTATGCTTAAAGTATAAGTAAGACACTTTTTTTTTTTTTTTCTAATAGTTTTCCTTCAAAGATGGAAGCTGTAATTGATTCTATTTATTGTTGGTTTGTGGTAGCTTGAAGCATACCACTGTCCATTTATTTGTAACTGTAAAATACGTTTGTTAGTCTCAGCAGCACTTAAAAAGCCAGTGTCTGGTTACACATTTCAGTTTTGTTTTTTGTTTAGTAAGCAAGAGAAAAAGATGTACTGCCAGTGCAAGCTGTTTCCTATTTAATAAAAGGTACTATATTTGTACATTATTTGTTATTGCTGAGAAGGGCTTTTTAAGGTTTACTGTATGCATATTAAGTAATTTTTAGGGTGCTTTTGTGTTGAAATGTTGTTAGAGTGGCTGCAGGCAGCAACCCAGATTTTTTTTTTTTTTAAGACTTTGTTGTAAAATTCAAGCACTTGGTTTTTGTTTCTGGATAAATCCAGCACAGACCAGATTTTTGTTTTGCTCAGCACCGACAGAACTCTGCTTGTGTCCCCACGGTTTTTGACCTGGGCTGTTGGGGACAAAACGTTCAAAACGTCTTCTCCACCTGGTTGAGGAGCACATGCCTGATCCCTGCTCTGGGCTTCCATCACACCGTGCAGGCAGACATCTGACTCTGCCTGCTTGAGCAGACAGATAGAAAGGAAAGGATTTTCTAAGCACTTATGGATGGAGGAGCACCAGCCTGTTGACTTTCAGGAGATCCTCTGCTCCTGAAACCTCGCGGTGCCTTTGGAAAACCTCTCCCCGTCCATCAGACTGGCGACTGAGGGAGTTGTGCAGGCTGACACAGAAATGCACATCAAAGCTTTTTGAAAACGCTTCCAAGTCCACTTGGAAATGCTTTTGATTCAGGATTTCAAACCAAATAATAATAATAATAATTAAAAAAAAAAACAACAACCAAAAACACGCATTGTGTAGTTAACCTTGTGAGATTATTTGACATTTTGCGAGGTGCTTAGCATTGACAGAAAGGAGCTTTCTCTGAAAGGTACGACAGCCCTTCCCTTCTGAGTGGCAATCTTTGGCACTGGTCGTAGATGTAAAGATGAAAAATTGCCTTTGTTACTCTCCAGCTCTCTTATCCTACCAAAGACTTAACTTCCAGCAGAACAGGCACGATGTCCCTTTTTGCTGAACGGGGGATTAAATCCTCCTCCCCATCCTCCCGAGGCTAACCTCATTGGTGTCAGTGGGTCAGGACCAAGGATAAAACAATTTATTCTACCGACAGCGTCCTTAGCGTGGCATTTGTCGTTTCTCCTCAAAGACCAGCTGCTGTGTCTTTCGTAGCGTTGACCTTCTTGCCAGCAGCCCCCTGAGCAAGGGTTTACCAGTTTCGACAGGTGCCATCTCGAGCGGGGGAACTTTTGCACTTTCACACTTAGCAAAGCAAAGCTCCGCCATGGCCGGGGGAGCCTGCCATTGAACGCAGACAACAAGCCATGAACAAAAGCAATAATTAAAACCTGGACCAGCCATGAGTACAAGATCAAAGAAGCCCAATTCTCTGAACCCCTGAATTTCTTCTTGTTTTTAAATATAATGCATTTCATTTTAACATTTTCTGAGAACTTTTTAGATGTTTGTTTACTTCCATGTTTACAGATAACTCTTTGCCTTTTTTTTTTTTTTTTTAATGCAGTACTTTTAAGTATATCAGCCAAAACCATACTTTTACAGTAACTTTTGTTTTAGGTAATGAGTGACATTCCATTTTTTTTGTTGTTAAATATGCTTTACCAGTCTTGAATTTCTGCTGGAACAAAATATTTGTAGCATTTTGTGTAAATACAAGCTTTAATTTTTTTATTTTTTCAAATGCTGTCACCGGAGATTTGCTTTTCATGCACATATTGTACAAACACATTCTGCTTTATGCCACAGACGATGATTGTGGATCAGTTTACTTCAACTTCAAAGGGACTATTTGTATTGTATGTTGCAACTGTAAATTGAATTGTTTGGCATTTTCTCATGATTGTAATATTAATTTGAAGTTTGAATTTCATTTTCAATAAAATGGCTTTTTTTGTTAATGTTCTTCTCTGCTTCTTTTTCTTCCACTATCTCCTCTTAGCCATGCAGCTCATTTTCGTGACCAGGCAGGGTTGGGTAAAGTCAGGATGCGGTAGGACGCAGTAGTGGCCCTTCAGTAGTGGTCCCATCAATTTCTGCAGTGCTTAAGTTTTCAACTGAATATAAAAAGCAAGTTTCCAGGTCTACAGGTGGTAAAGGACACCTCCTAAACCCGATCTCAACTGTTGCTTCTTTTCCTGAATCTGCAAACTGTGAAGAGCCATGTTTCTTGCCAGGCTGTTAACTCTGAAACCTAACAACTGCCATTAGCGGGGACGTTCTGGTGCAGTGGGGCTGTGAGCAGAGCTTGGACGAGGACAAGCTGGAATAGGTTTCCAAACCAGGAGGAGGGAT
Source organism: Anser brachyrhynchus (assembly GCF_964034855.1). Lineage (NCBI taxonomy): Eukaryota > Metazoa > Chordata > Aves > Anseriformes > Anatidae > Anser > Anser brachyrhynchus. Next base: position 120,663,853 of record NC_137696.1, on the reverse strand, counting down.
TTGGGTTTGTGGCGCTTTTCCAGCATGGGGGCAGCACTATCCCCACCTCTTCCTGGTCAGGCCTGAGGAATGCAGTTACAGATAATCTTGTGATTTGCATGGCCTGAGGCAAGAATAGTTTCCAAGCAGCAAAAGATATATGGATAGGGAGGAGGCTGGGGAAGGAGGCTATTTCTCCTCCAGCCTAGTGTCAGGGGTAGGGGGAGATGCAGCTAATGAAGCTGATGTTAAGTTCACCCAGCTCTCTGCAGGAGGAGAGGACAGGACTTGTTTGCAAGCTTTGTGCCTGGTTTCGTAGCAAGTTCATATCCTTTCTAGCTATTTCTTGAGTCTGCAAAAAAAAGGAACAGTAGCACAGAGAGGCGTGAGGTTCTGTTCATTGCAAGAAACCTTTAACTCTGAAGTTTAATGAGGAAACTGGAGTGTCACTAATACTGATTTTGTAAGCTCTGTTTGCTTTTCCAAGGACCTACACGCTTCTTATGTGGTGGTTGAAGACTGAGATACTCTTTGGGGGGGGGTTGAGAGTACTTTTATCCCAGCCCATAACCTGGGTCTTGATTTTAGGGAAGCTTTATCCAAGAGAGAGGAACGAAGCAAGCCAGTCAACGTCGTGTGGTGTGCTGCTGTACGAGTAGTTCTGGGGAGACTTACGCTATAAATATTAGTGTTAAGCCTTTCTGCTGCCCTCCCATTCACAGGTTAACCCATCTCAGCTAGTCAGAGCACAGACGGAGGTTCATTATATTTTTCCTTTCACAGTCCAGATGCTCGTAAAAAGAAACAAATTTTCATCGTTTGGCCCGTCAGTGGGGGCCCAGGGAGGCCATGCCACCTCCATCCTTGGAGGTTTACAGGGCCCGACTGGAGAAAGCCTGGAGCAACCCAGTGTGCCCCCAGAGCTGAGGTTTATTTGAGCAGGAGGTTGGGCTGGAGACCTCCCACGGTGCCCTCCAGGCCCCGTTATCCCATGGCCCCATGAGTTACACGGAGGGCTCCCTGATGCAGGTAGCTGGCTAAGCTAAAAGCTGATCATGCGATTGTATAGATAACATGTATTCAGCTAAAAACACCCCCAAAAACGAGCTTTGAGAGGACGAAATTCTTGCATAGGCAGGCTATCGAGGAGTTACAGCAATCCCTCCATCTGTTGTTGGTTTCTGGCGCTTTTCCTCTGGGATATCTACAGTACACATGGTCAGCACAAGGGCTGGAAGAACCATACCATCACTCCGATCTAGGACAGCGATTCCCACATGCTTTCCCCTCTTAGATTGTGTCGGGGGTGTTGTTTTTGACTCATTTACCCTCTCCTTGAGGTCACTCTCATTGACATGCCCTAGCCAGAACCGCCTTGACCAGAACCACCTTCAAGGCAAAGCGACCTGTGCTGGTCAGCTTGGAGGACTGCCCAATGCGGAGACATGTGAAGTGGGGGAAAAGCTCAAATTTAAAGTATTGTTAGGAAATACGATTTTAAAGATGCTTCTTGCAAGGGATAATGACCATTGCCTTTCCTACCTTTTGGTATCAGTAAGCAAACTCTTGCTTTGGGGTTCTGAGGGTTGAACGAGGGCTCCAGAGCTCTGGAGCCAGGCTTTTGCTGCATATGGAGGGCAACATCCCGCTCTGCCTCTCCCTCTTGGCCTCAGTTTTAACTTTTTAATTTCCTGTGGCTGTAAGCAGCACCGGTGGGGCTCAAAGCACGCCACATGTTGGCCGCCACAGGCCTAAATCAGCCTTTTTTGTGCCTAAAACAAGCTCTTGGGGAGGAACACGGGGGGGATGGAGCGGGGTCTGACCTTACAGCTCAGCACCAAGCCCTACGTTGGCACCAAATAAAAAAGTTCATCAAGCTGCTTACCGGAGGAAAGGAGGAAATAACCTGGGGATATATTCAAGGATTGACATGCACCATCTAGTCACCTGCTGCATGGTCAGGAGGGAAGTAATCGGTATCTTGGGGTGAAATCCATTCTCTAGGGGACTGCTCATGGATAGCCAATGCCATAAGCCATATACATGGGATATGGGATCCGCTCTGGCTGGATCCCACATCTGCGTAGCAGAGGGAATGGTGAAGCACTGGCGAGCAGCTTCACAACTCAGGCACTCAACACATGATTAAACACTTGCAGAGAACACCCTGAGAGTATTATTCTCCAAAAATAGTTATTGGGCAGGTTAAAATTACGGGAAAATCCACTAGAAACCTATAACCTGTGGAAAAGTGATGGGGCTGGCTGTGGTGGGTAACATTTTGGGGGCACGTTGAGCATTTCTACTCAGCATCTTGAAAGAAAACCTTTAGCGTGAGCAGAAACAGTTAAATATGTGGCATTTGAAAGGGCTGTCTGGCATTATGTAATTGTATTTTTTCCCTGCGGATCTGCTGGTGCAATATCAGCCCGGGATGCATGGGCATACAAAGAGAACAAAGCTGAAACTTCCAAAAGCGTTTGGTGACCTGTTGCATTGAAAAGATAGCAACTTGGGACTTACGATGTAATTTAAAATTGAAGTTATTGCCTCTGCTCTGACTTGCTTTCACACCGAGGAATTGCATGTATTTTTTAGGGTGGATGCAACCTGTGTTTCTAATGTCAAGTGGGCTTGAATTTCCCTCGTTGATGCTAATTCCCAGACTTTGCCCAGCTAGAGCTCTTTATCTCATCTGTCTGAATCACTCACTGACTTCTCTGTGCTCCAGATGCTATTACAATTGGAGTGAGAGAATAAAAGAAAACCCCTTTAGTTATATTTGTAAGATATTGTAAAGAAGACACAAACTACCTTTGGTTCTGCAGCTGGGAAATTTCAGCTTCATCCGTAATTTTCCAAGCAGCTTTGGACGCCTCTTTTTATGCCTCAGTTTCCCCAAATGTAAAACAGGGAATTTACTATTTTCTTACTTTAGCAGGATATCCCATGCACTCACTGTTTATAGGAGCTTTGAACATTAATTTTTTGTTGTTGTTGTTATTTAGCTCTTTTTACTACAAACCCAGTGTTTGGTCTCACACCACTGGATAGTGTCCTTTGAAACAGCACATTTCTAAACCACATGTTTAGAAAAATTGACCCAGTTTCCAGACTGCTGATCTGGTCAAAAAACAATGCGGAGCTAAGGCCAAGTTGTGCTGTCTCAACAGATTTCCTCGGCGTTTGCAGTGGGGCAGGGAAACAAGCAGAGAGGAGCTTTGGGCTGCGGTCCGTGAGCGCGGCGCTTGGCCGCTCCCTCCCGGCAGCTTTATCGGGATGAGCAGCTGGAGCTCGCGGGATGTCCCAACACTTAGAGAAAAGCAAACAACCCCCCGGTAAAGTTGATATGCTGCAGCAACTTGCCAGTGATTAATGGGACCGCCGGGCCAAATGCAGATGGTGATTACGCCAGTAGAGATCAGCTGAAGTCCCTCTATTAATAGCCCTGCGTTTTTGGATGCCAGCAATTCTCAGCCCACACATGTCAGTGTTATCAGCGAAAGATCACTGAATGCTGCTTGGAAGGAGCCTCTGTGCGTCTTCTGGTCTGACAGAGGCTCTGTGCAGGACCACCACCACCAGGTCTGCTCACTTTGTCCAGCGAGTCTTGGAAATCTGAGCATGGAGACGGAGCTGGGGCTCCAACAGGACATCCCATTCCTACTCTTCTCCCAGTGCCCACACCAAACCTCCCCAAATGCACTCTGTGGCTTTTCCCCTGGCTCCTTTCCCTGCCTCTCGGTTTGGGGACGCAGGTTTTAAAACCTTGTTGCACGTCTATAGGAGGTCAATGCTTGGTGGCCTCTCCTTCCCACCCCTTCATCTGTGTTCCTCCAGGCTCCGACTTTAAAATCCTTTTTAAAAATAAAATCCAAGCACAAACAGCAAGGCAGTCATCCCCATGGATTATTTACTTTTCCATTTCTGCAGTTGAAAAAAAGAAGTCCTTAGTAGCTTAAAATGATGCTGCTGCATCCCAGTGCTGTGAGGTAGCTTCTCCCAGGAAAGCACAGCCTTTATCCCTGCCCAGGGTGCTGCAGTGTGTGAGGCAGGTTAGGAAGGGCCAGGAAAAAGGAAAGAAAAGCAGTGGCTTTTTTTTTTTTTTTTGCAGAGGGGAAAAAGGGAAAAAGAAAAGAAAAAAAAAGGGCAAATAATCCAGACAGATCTCTGGAAACCTGACTGCGAAGGATCTTTCTCCCTTCGTTGCCAGTGGTGGTGTTCTCCTAACTAAGTAGGATGTCCTCATCTTTTAATAATAGCCAGCCCAGATGCTAATGTCTATTCTGCAAATGCTGCACAAGTGAGAAGGAAAACAGCTGATTTCTGTTAAGATGAACACCAGAAGAATAAGCCAAAAAGTATGAGAAATCTCCCGAGGTTTTTCTTTGTAACCCCCTGTTTGGCAGCTGGATCTCGAAGCCGGGACTGATATCCAGCCTCTACTTCTGTCCCTCTGCTGCTCTGTGCTGGGGGTGAAGGTGCATTTTCTGCACTGCTCACAAGTTTTGAGGAACAAACAGCAGCAATAGCAGGAATTTTGCCCACAGCCTGTGGCTTTTGTAAAGCTGTAGAAAGGACCAGTCGATGAGGAGTTCGCTTGACATGCTCCTTGCCACAGAAATGGTAACGTGGTGGACAGGGGCCAGGGGTTTAAACTGGCTTCTTTGTTCCATCTTTTTTTCTACTTTCCCCTCCACCCTGTTTTCTTTCCTTAGTCTATTTTATTTGTCTGGAAGAGAGTACTTCACACTACTAGATAAAGACAGGATTGTCTTTTTATAAGGTATTGTATTGGGCATTAAGAAAGATGTCTCTTACTCTCCTCATACCACTCCTTCCATCATATTTTCCTTATTTCCTTATGCGATACCCTCCAGGCAGGGATCTTGAAAATCACAGTAAAATCACTCATGGTTGTAATGCACTTATAGGTACTGGATGGAAAGTGTTAGAGAAAAGTAGGCTACGAGGTAACGTGATATCTTGCATTTCTGTAACAGGGCAATGACCAAGAGGAAAAAGATGGGACAGTGCCTTATGTTCACACATTTTTCTGTCGTGCTGAATGGCAGTCCTCGAAAACAGTTCCTAGAAACCAGGGGAAAAAAAAAACAACCAACAATTGTGAAACGATGGGGAGAACTCATCCAATGTTTAGGATCGCTGGCTAATAACTGCAGATAAAGATGTTTACAGGGAACTTGTGCAACTCTTCTCCTTGCCAGTGAGTGAAGGTTTAGTACATGCCGTTTCAAACCTCCTCGGCTCCGCCTGACAAAGAGGATGCCCCCAATTGCTATTTTCATAAGTTTCCAATTAGAAACTCATTTCAGTCTCTCTGTTTAACATGGATTTTTTTTTTTTTTTGCGTGCTGCATTTGTTTATTAAAGATACTTTTTTGGGGGATAGTCACGTCAAGCCTGGCACTTTGTTTATTGTGGATATCTGGCCTGAGGGAGCTCGCCAGCTGAAAATACCAACAGAAAACATGCTGGTGAACTCAATGTTACCTGGTTGTTGTCGCTTGGGCTCACTGATCCAGGTCTGTGTGGCACAGAGGGACAAATCCTGCTCCCACTGTGTCAGCAATACAGGGCAGTGGAGGATGGAGAGGGCCCTGTGCTCGGGGCTGAGGGCATTTGGCTGCTTGCAGACACACACCTGACTGCATCAGGCCTCCCCATCTGGGAAAAAAACTAAAGAGGGGTAATTTAGGTCATGTGCAGCGTGACAGGACCCAGAGACAGGAAAAGGGAAACCGCTGCTGCTTGAGAAAACAGGGGCTGCAAGGAGCTGGCACGGCCCTGAGCCCAGGCAAGTCCAGCTGGGGGGGCTCGTGCTGACCTCAGCAGGACCAAGGGGTGAAATGCCAAAGAAAGTGGATGAATGAGTACCTCCCGTAAACAAAAGCCCTCTCCAAGGCAAACTTCTAAGCCCAAATTCTGGCTTTCCTCTGGAAGCAGCAGGGCCCTGAAGTCAGTTTCTGGTCCAGCTGCCCCAGAAGTTTCTGGAGGTTTGGGGTCAGTGTTCAGATCTTACATTTGGGTCTTGCTTTCCATCTAAAAGCACAGCTAAAGCCAGAACCCATTTGTGCTTTGGGGAAGTGTATGCTTGCTGACGTCGCTGTCTGCTTTGATGTCACTATCGACCCTTTGGCATTGCAGGTGCTGCTTTGTTAAAGTAATTTCATTGTAAAACCTCCTGACCCATGAGGCTGATACCAGCTGGGATCCATCCCTTCCCCTTGGGCTCAGCCCGAGCCTACTCTGGTGCATTTCTCCCATCCCATCGTGTCCTTGCACTCGCCAGCACCTTTCAGTCCCACACAGGTGTTGTGGACGAAGATACATTAAAAATTTAGCAACCTGGCAAGTGCTTGCTCCTTGCTCAAGACCCATGAAAACATCCACCCTACAGAGGAAAAGCTAATACTTAATTTGCAAAGGTCTCCAGCAGGAGATAAGGGTGACCACAGACCTCAGACATTGCCAATGAAATGTAAAAGTCATTCCTTTAGCGTTTCTTTGCCACAACTGCAAAGAAGAAATTGAACCTCAGAGAAGAAGGACGTGAAGCTCAGAAACACACCCATGTGGAATACAAGAAAGTGGGGGAAAACAAGTTTTTGACTGCCTCCCAGAATGAGAAGTAGTTCATTTCTGAAAATGTTTTCTTAAGCTCACTCACTTCTCAAGTGCCCAGAATTGATGGGCACTTAATAAAAGTTGTGCAATGGTTTAGACTGGTATTGGTGAAAAGCCTGTGCATTTACCACTGCGTTAAGTAAAGGATAGCTCTAGAAATATTGTCAGAAATGGGAAAGAGTATGTATGGGACAGGGGAGCTGATCTTACTAGCACTCCTCTAGTTCCTGGTCTATTTGGGAAAAGCAATTGTTATTTGGTTACTTCTCTTAGTTTAAAATGCAGTTATTGGTTTACTTCCAAGTGTTTTTGGCTGCCTTACAACTTTTGTTAAGAAATCAGTATTTCTTCGTAAAATATGTACCCATTTGTTAATATTTGTGACAAGGCAAATTTCAAAGACTTGAAAGCCTGTGACGCCATTTTTCTGGAAAAGGCCAATACCTTGCCAGTAAGCACATTTCTTCTTAACAGGTCAATACCAACCTCAGTTAAAAAGAAAAGGCAAGCTGTTGTTTTGGGATTATTTTTTTTTTTGCCATGGGCACCATAGGTGTTCGTTCTAGTTTGGGTTAACAAAAAAAATATAGAAGCATTGTTAACAAGATACGTAGAGGAATACTTCAGGTAATAAATGGTAGAATGAGATCCCGCTGATGTTCCTTTTATACAAAAAAAACATCTAAAGTCTTTATGCAGAGATAGGTGAAAGCAGAGCCTTCAACAGCCATTGCCTCCCGACTTGTCTCCTGCCAGAGCATCACGATGACCCCTCACAGCCCCCAGTGAGCTCAGGGTGGGGGGTAATGAGTAACTTGCTCCTAGGCTGGGGATTTAACCCCTAAATTTCCCTGAAAATGTTCCACAAACTATATAGGAAGCACAGACTCTTAATTCCGATACCTAAATACCAGAATGAACATCCTCCACCATGCCGATGACAAGCAGAAAGGCATTTGGACCAAGATGTGCTCTGTGAAGGTGATCCCCCCTTAGGTCAACAGCTAATTTGGGGGAATTTAAGGATTAGGAGCAATACACTGTATATCTTTTCCCTAGAGCAGAGAAGTGTGAGAGATGAGGGAAAAAACTATGTGCATAAAAGCAGCATTTCTATTGTACCCATGGTGGTTACTATCTAGTACAATTATACAGATTCATCTTACATTTGTCTTCTTCTTCCAAGAGGAAGGCATCTTGCATTTGTCTTCTTCCAAGAGGCCATACATAGTTTTTCATCTTCTGTATGTGTAGCCTTTAGCAGTTGTCTTTGGGAGTTCACAGTTTATCAGTTGGTCTAATCAGCTGCCCCAAAACTATTTCCTCCCCAAGCCTGACTGTTTCTCTTTCAAGAAGTTTTCATCCTTTCACTCCAGCAGCTTGAATTTTAGGTCTGCGACCTTGTATTTTTTTTCTCAGTACGAAGCCTGGACACTGAGCTCCGTATGATAATAGGAATGTGGCAAGCTGCATGGCCAAGGGTGTTGCTTGTAAGGTGGCAGCTCTTTCACACAGAACTTTTCCAGCAGATAAATTGGGGATATACTGGTGCACTGACCATTTCTGACAAGTTTTTGCATCTGTTTCCTGGAGTGGGAGAAATGGTATAGTCCTTCGCTCAGTGCAGAAAAGCAGAGCATCCAGGAAAAATGAGGGGTCCCAGGCTTTGAGGCATGTTAAGGGATGCAATATCGTTTTGTGCAGATGCTTTCCACTTGTGGCAGGCGCCTCTCATTTTCTTCTGAGTGAGGTTTGGCCACTCTCTGGGCTGGGCAAAGCCATGAGAAAGCTGGGAGATGTTGCTTTTCATATCTGATGCAAAGGAAACAGCCTCTGTTTTCTTGACACTTTGACCTCTGTTTTCTTATCAGCCATCACAGTGGTGTCGCAAAGATGCTGAAGATAGGAGAGGAAAAGGGCTGAACCACAAGAATCTAGTTTCATTATTTGCATTTTATTTGCCCTAACTTCGTCTGGGCTGTCGCATCCTGACTGCCTTGTTTGACTCATGCGTAAAAGCAACTTCTATGAATAACTCTTGCCGCTTTGAGTTGTTTCCATGAATAAGAGAAGGGAGCTCTAGAAATATGAAGCCCAGGGAAACAAAGTGAGAGATTTTGTAAAGTAGTACATCCTCCTTTCAGTTTAAAGGTTTAACTTAGGTATATTTTTTTAAGATTTTAACTTTCCAATCCCGATTCCAAGGAGACAGAACTAATGGGATTGTGCTAAACAAGGGCAATGTCTATCTGTTCTATAGTTTTTGAATCCCATGGCCAGACCCAGCTCAATGAAACTCAGCGGCTTCAGAGATACTGAACTCAAACACATTGCACAACAATGTCTCCCCAGCTAACAGAGATACTTCTGTCCAGAGATAGGTTAGGATGCAAACCTTTATTGTGCAGCAAAGAAAATAAGCAAGAGATGCAGTCCTACAACAGTGCAAGCATCAACGAGATTTGTCTGCTTTTTATGCAATAACTTGCCTTAAAATTTGTGGCAGTACTTTTATTTGTTTCATACTTCTACAGACCCAAAATTTTAGGCCTAGACTAAGGCAGGGGGAGACTTGGAAACCTTACATTTGTCCCATGGATTCTCCTGAAGTAGCTTCTTGGTTCAAACTGAACCACTGGCCATGACTGCCCCAAAACACTATGGTTTGTTACAGGAATGGGAAAGGATGGCATAACTCCATCCCAAAATCCAACTGTATGATGCATTTCTTAATGTACGTTATCCCAAAATCTAAATCCTGTTCAATTGGCAATTTGGCTTATAAAGGATAACAGAGCCACAGTGCCTGGTTGTGTCTGTCTGCATGTGCCTGTGTGTACACACGAGCATGTGTATGTGGTTTTTGCAGAAAATAGTTTCAGGAATCTCCTGAGCTCATCGTGTGGTGGCTGAGTTTTCTAAGGGCTGGAGCAGCTATTCGGCGTTCACATGATGAGCTGATTTCATATCTGGACTATAGTAAAGGCTGCACTTCAGTAGTGAACTACTACTACACTACAGTAGGCAGTGGAAGTGCTCCATAATGCCCTTTTCCTCTCCGAGCATTTCTGGCTTGGATGTACTCTTGCCATATCACAACTCTTTTGTTGGGAGAAAACTGGACCATGCTCCATCCCTCTCTGCATCTGGATATCCTTCAAAGGAAATACAGGCTGGACAGCCCCCCCTGTGCACCAGTGGCCCCCAAACAGGACAACTGTAAGACCAGCAGTGCACAGCGTGGAGCATCCTAGGACATCCCAGATTTATAGTCTTGGCCACAGACGTGCCATGTTTCCTGGTCCCCTCTTCTAAATACTGCAATAAATTATCGTGAGTAGAAAAACACGAGCCCTTGAAAAGGCTTAGGGCCCAGGCAAACACTGAAATAATGCAACTCAAATGGTTACCACTGGCAAATGTGAGATAAAACACATTTGTTGAAACCTCAATAAAAGCGGTTTCGGGCTAATGTGCTTGGCCTCACCCTTGTGGCTCAGCACGCACAGCCCCTTGGTGCCGTGCAGCTGATGTGGTGCCGCTCATTGAGCTGCAGTAACACGATCATGTGCCTGAGCCCTCCGATTCTGCAGAGCAAAGGCTAAAATGTTTATCAGATTTGACCTAGATTTGGCCTTGATTTTTAAAGGCAGGCTCATTGCTTTATGAATAAACTCAGGATGTTGAACATAAACATCTAAAAAAATTGGAGGGAATGATGACTCTTCTCACTCAACCCTTAAAAAGCAGAAGAAGAGAGAATTAAGGTTTTTAAAAACTCTTTTCAAAGTCTCAGCAGTGTGGAAGCAAGACAGGAAGATGCTCCATTTAAAACAATTTGAGTTCCCACTTTCCAAATCCTCTGGAACGTGATGCTCCTGGCGCTGAATGACAGCCGCCTCGCTCTTCCTGGTGGACCCTGCCCTCCTCCTGGGATTATTCCTGAGATCTTCTGCAGGCTTCAGCTGAAGCAGGAGTCAAAAACCAGCCTGAGCCCTGGGTAGGAGGCAGCACCTCGAGAAACAAGACTTCAGCCACTTCCAGGAACCCCGGGTGGGGTGTTTTCAGAGAAAAGGTCGAGCTCTGTCTTTCCGTCCATGAAAAACAACCAACTGTTAAATTAGGCTTGGGTACTTTCTAAACTTAGTTTGCTGTAGCCCAAACTTCTAGGTGGGGGCATAACACAAAGTGAGTAGATCTTTCCTCCTGGCTCTGCTTGTTGTTTGCAGCAGGCTTTTCTCTTATCAGGATTGCCTATCAGAATGCTAGAGGTTTGCACACTTTGGGCTTGTTTTGGCCCATCCTGTGCACTTCTGACATCTGCCTGGACCCCCAGCTGAATCAGCCTGGTTGCTCCGACCTCCTAAAACACAGGGTTCATTTGCCCTGGTGAAGCTGAGCTTGTAGAAATCTTTTTTTTTTCCCCTTCTAGCTGAGCAAACGGGAGCATTCACACCTCCCGAAGTTGGGCTGCGGTGAGGAAAGGAAAGCAAGATTTATGAAGCCTGTGAGAAAATAAAACGGAAAGAGAGCAGGTGTGTTAACGGTGGTGTTCCCCTGGGAGGAAGGAGGAGTGCATTTCCATCTAGGTTTTGCCAGGTGTGAATCTTTCTACACTGAATCACTGACTAATTGATGCTTATGTGTAGCAGCCATCCCGGCAAAGCACAACCCAAGGTGGGGATGAGCTCTTTGGGAATACCTGCTGCAAATGCACTATTGTTGGAGCCCAAGGAGACAGGACAGGGTTTAGCTCACTTAAGTCAAGGCTGAATCCACATCTGGGGTAGTTACCCTACATTTGCTCCCTTTATAGTCATTAGGGGTGAAGTGGCACTTTGATCTGAACTGGATTAGTTGCCCACTTTAGGAAGAGTTAAACTGTACTCCTGAAGTGTGTTTCTCCTCCGTCACTGCAAAGGAAGATCAGAGGCATTTGCCCTGTGATCTGGGATGTGAAAAGGTGCAAAAAGCTGTGGTCTTAGGGGCAATTTAGCAGTAGACCTCATATATCTCTTGGCTGTAAAACAATTCTTTTTCAACCGTTTAAATTGATGTTTGTCTGCAAAAATAGGGAAAGAGACATATTTTTGAAGAGGAAAGTATTTTTGTGAAAAAATTGTCAGCCCCATGCAGTGTCTCGGGTGTTGTGAACAATAGTGAGAGTTTTTGAATTGGTTTTGGTGAGCAACAGGACCAAGCAAGAGCCTAGACCTGACCCCTCTAGCTGCTGGCCTTTGGGTTAAGTTTTCTGGTTTTTATCTCAGTGGCAAACAGAAAACTGCTTCAGGAATCAGCTGAGGAGGAAACGGGCATTTTCTCCTCCATTTGGGACAAGTGGTTATCTTGCTGCTCTGGTATATAAATCTGATACGAATTCATTGATATTAAGTAATTGCACAAATTGTGAGTGGGTTGGAGAGAAAATCCAACCTCAGAAAAGCTTCAAGAGTCCTTCAGACAAGCAGCCATGGACTTGGAGGCTTTCCCAAAGTGTAGCTAAACATTTTGTGTTTGTGAAAAAACAAGCTGGAAACCTCCCAGGAGGCTTTTCCAAAGAGACGTCTGGACCTCCTTCTGCAGTGGGACTAAAATCGCTGCAGGACAACTCGTCTACTGCCCACACGAGTGCATTTGGAGAAGGGCATTGGGATATTGAACTGGGATGAAACCTGGTCTCGGGATGGGTCTTCTACCTTTCAGCCACATCAGTTTTGGTACTGAGCAGAGCAAGGGAACCCCAAAAATATTTAGAGTAAGATTAATGTGCCAGTTGTTTGCTGTCAGTATTGGGTTTGAGCAGGAAGGCTGGAGGAAGCCCTGCTTGTGCTCATTCAGCCCCAACCAGAAATATAAAAATAGTAACCAAGAGATCACTATGTAAAAGACTAAATGTCTCCCAAACCCCACTGAGTGAGGCGACTAAGTCGAGAAACGGTTGAGAGAGGCAGAAAAAGGGGCAAAAGCAGTAGCAGGAGCCCTGTCATGGGCACAGGTGGCACCCTAGCAAGGGTTTTGGTCTGCAGGCTTCCATAGGGAGGGGACATCAAGAGTCACGGTGTCTGTGGGGCAATGCCATGGTGCAGGCACACACATCCCCAGCTGCATCGTGCCATCAGCCCCTCGAGGTCAAGCAGGCACCCTGCATCAGCTGGCTGTGCCACGCAGCAGGTTCCCACCACCAAAGGCAGCACACGTGCCTTCCAGAGAGCTTTCACCAGCTGCACTCAGAAATGAGGTGAGGCAGCACTGGCAGAGGTGCTGGAAGGGGAACCTCTCCATTTTCGGGATCCAGAGGACCCCTTCAGTTGGCACCATGACCAGGCTGCCCTTACATCCCCTACCTCGAGTGCCAGGGATGCTGACCCCCCAGGCAGTCCTCAGCACCAATTAGCTTTATTTTTGTTGTACTTTTTTTTTTTTTTTTGACTATGTTGTCCTGATTTCTCGCTGGGCTAGGAGCTCAGCAGTTAGTGCTGGGACTTGGGCTTTTCTCTCCAATTGCACACTGAGCAGCTGGCCCTCCATGGAAAAAGGTTGGCCACTGGAAGCAGTTTGCTCTGAACCCCTCTCCTTGAAGTGATGGGGCTTCAACAGGAACCCCTCCACCGAATAAAAACATCCACAAGGTGACCCATGCAGTGTTTGGTCCCCACTGTGATCATGGAAGTCAGGGCAGGGAGGAGAGCGATGCCCCCAGGATGTCCTTGCCCATTGCCAGGGCAAGGTTGATCCCTGCAGCCCCACGAACCAGTGCCTGGGCTCAGGCTCTGGCCCCGAGGCCACTTGGCATTTCTTTTTGCCAGATCCATGCCATTAAATACTCTTAACCTCTAGAAGAGAACAGCCACATCCAAACTGCCTGTTGAGAGTGGTCCTTGGCTTTGCTAACACTTGGTCTTTGGCTGGAAATGATTTGGGAGAGTGCTACTTGACGGTGCCCCTGCAGTAGAGATGTGTTCCTGTGCCCATTCCTGCATGCCAGGACAGTTTAATTTACTGTATAGACTCATAGCATATGTGTACTTGAATATATTCTCTCTACAGTCTAGTTCAGTGCAGAGGTTTCATGTAGCATGCACTATAAAAAGTTTCTCTTTCAGATTTTCATCTTGACATGAAAGTGCATTACAACATTTGCCATCAATAAAACACAATTCCTTCCATGTGAAAAGCATTACAGCCACAGTATGGTTATTGAGTGATGATACCTGGATGACGGAAATACACGAACAGGAAAGTGTACATAGGGAAACTTCAGAAATTATGCCAAGATTAAAAAGAAAAATAAAAATGTCTGATAGCAACGCAGATGGGTTTGAAGAATTTAGTTCATTTGTACTCAAAAAGAAAAAAGAAAAAGAGGCTGAGATGAAAGAGCAATAAAAACAAGGTGGGAGAAACCTTCACAAATGGGCAACTGAGGAGGCTGGCAACCCTGCAAATACCTGTGTGAAGAGCAGATTTCTTGCCTCTTGCTCCCTGGTTCAGTCTTCAGCACCCACTGCTGGGACACCGGGGCCTGATGGGACCATTAACATTATCCTTGTCCTGTATTCCCTGAAAGAGGTCGTCAAGGTTAGGCTGGAGGACACTGGGGAGATCTTACATTGTCCACATCGACACGGGGCAGCTGACTCCAAACTTGCTGAAACAGAAGAAAAAACTGTGAATTCATAAAGAGCTCTGGACTGAGCCCTTCTGAAAATCTGCCAAACTAGGATCCTTCTACTAGCTCTAAATTTGATATTTATGAAAATTCTTCCATTAGCACCAAAGTAAATGCTAGCTGTGTTTTGATTTTAGCAGACGTTTAGCTTTGAGAAAATAAAAACATGTTAATCACCTTGTTCACCAAACCCATTAAATCTGCATCTCCAAATCTTCCTGCAAATAACACAAAGCACCAGTAGTGCTGGGTTCCCAAGATGCAAGGCAAAGTTGCTTGACTTTGGAATGCGTAAACATTTAGTGGAAGAAATTGCGACTTCAGAGAAAGTACAAACAAAGCAGCCTGTTTGTTTGTGTGGCTGCTTTCTCGCAGGAGGATGACCGAGGAGCATGGAAAGCCCTGTGTCCTCCATGCTTCGTGTTAGTAGCTGTGATCCAAAGGGGGACAGAACAAAGGCTTTCCTATTTATAGCCAAGCGACCGAAAGCAAAAGCACTCAAGTGATGAAAAGGCACAGGCTACCATTGTCAATGCTTCTGAAAAGAACACAAACCATAGTTTATCAAAGAGCAGTTACAAAAATGATTTTATTATTTTTTTTCTGGGTGGAAAATGAATGATGTTTTTCCATTGAATCCACCATCCCACATAATAAGTTTTTTTTTCTGGATTGGTCACACTTCATCAGAGCAGTGATTACAGACGGGGGGAGGTAGGAGGAGAAACACGTGTCTACGTATGTGTGGAGGAAGTGCTCAGCAAAACCCATGGCCTTATTAGTTCCATTTTGCAGGAAATGCCAATACTACGTGTCAGAGGCAAACTGTTACATGACATCACCGAAAGGATAGACTTTGATTTAAGGGATACGACAAGCTCTTCTGTTTGTGCTAACAGCTGCTTTTAATGTTTATTTTTTAAAAAAAGGAATGATATACAATAAATAAATACGTTATTTCATCTGCGATACCATGTCTTATTCGACATCTTGCCACAGTATTAAATGATTTCATCTCTTGCTGTGCTATATTTACACCACTGTTGAGGCATTAGGAAATCAGAGTTGCCCAAAAACATTACAAAGAAAAGAGCTGTTGCAGTGTAGCACAAACAAATCCCATTTTTCCCCTTCTGAAACAAAGTTTTTCCTAAATTTTTCCAAATTCTTTTGTTTTGGGAAAGTATCGTCAATATCTTAAAAAAAAAAAAAAAAGTGAAAGTTTATTTGAATTACAATTTCCAATGGGAAGCCAACTGGGATTTTTCCCAGTTCTCTCTTGGCTTCTTTGTTGGGGCTTCCTGGTATTGCCACAGATCTGCCACCAACACTGCCCCATCCCAGAAACCAAGTGGCAAAGCTTCTGAGTCCAATATTTATACCAAAGTGTCTGAAATAAGCAGCAGAAAGCCTGAGCAGAGTTTAGATCCCCCGTTGACTGTGTGCTGTATATATCAATGCTATGACCTGCTGTGGAAAGACACCTGCTCCTCCTTACTTCTTACTCCTCCTCTTCCTCGTGGCTTTGCTGTTAACTGGAGTGCATTGGTTGTCATACAAGGGTTGGCCTGGGCATGTTCCTGGGGTGTGCTACTGGGGGCTGGGAGTGCTGGAGAAGCCAGAGCTGCCATCGGTTGATGCTGAATTTAGGATGCAGGCTGGGGATGGTTGTAAGGAGAGGTCATGTCCAGGATGGGAGTAGAAGGGCAGCAAAAGGGCTCAGCGAGTGATGGGACTTGGGCAGGAGGCTGCTGAAAAGCCTGAAATGTCCTACTCATTAGTGACGTACCTCAACAGAGCCAGGCTCAGCTAAACTATATGGGAACTTGGCTTTCCAGCTGGAAAATAGGACCCGCCACATTCCCTGAAGATGAGGACATATTGATATTGCCAGTTCTGGGAGAAGTCAAGGATGGGATGGGATGGGATGGGATGGGATGGGATGGGATGGGGTGGGATGGGATGGGATGGGATGGGATGGGATGTTTTGGAAAATCCCAGACAGGCATCTCAAGGTAGACAATTTGAGCTGAGGTTTTTGCAAAGGGATGTTGTGCATTTAAATATAAAAGAAAGGTGCTTTTTTTTTCAGGAAAAGTGAGACGATCCTATTAGTAATGAACTTCACCTTAACTGTAAACTCACATGGCAGGCCCACATTGGGGCGTGCACCCTGCCACTACCCAATGCTTCTTCCAGTCACCCAGCTCTGGAGGAAATCTTGCAAAAACCAGTTTTCAGAGGAAACAGGACTGTGTGCATGGCTCATATGAGCTGAGATAAAAGGAGACTGCAGTCTTGAGGGACATGGCTGCCCAGACGTGCCACCTTGCACCCCAAGCATATGGCAAAGCCAGAGGCAACTCTGAGAAAGCAAAGGCAAAGGCTTGAGGAGCCCACTGCAGGGACAGATGGTAAAACCCCATCAAGGTTTTGCTCAGATGAACAAAACCCTCTAGCACAGGGCATGTTAAAGAAACTCAGTGCATTTAAGTGGAATAAATGAGACAAGGTGAGAGAAAATTAAGAGTTTTCACACACGGAGTTCAAGCTCTCAGCCTGCTTTGCACTTCCTGCAACTTCATGAAAATTGGAGCAAACTGGGTTGAAATGTCTCTTGTGCCTCCCGAAGCAACTTGTGCAGCTGGGGTTTGAGAGAATGACGTGGATGGGGTGGGTGTGAAGGATTCAGCTGAGTCTGGGCCTGTGCGGTGTGCTAGCTCGGTGCTAAGGCTCTCAAAATCAGAGGGAGCTCTCCATCACTGCCAACGGCTGCGGTGGCACAGGCTTTAAAAAAAGTCTTGCTGGTTCCTTCAAAGCAGAGCTCATTTGTTCTGGTTTTACACCCACTGGTGTCTGGGATGAGGTGGAGCAAGGGTGAGCCTGGGCACGGGAGCAGGAGACTCGTATATCCTTTGATGGAAATCACTCTTGTTTTCCTTAGATTAGAGATGGAGGTGGGGAGAAGGGGAAAAAAGGTGGTCCAGCTGGGAGAGAAGGCAGAGATTACATGAAATAATTGATGCCATATGAGCGCAGAGCCACATTTTCTTGCAAATGTCCACAGCAAAGAGTCGTGACAGGCAATGAAAAGATGACAATAGGGTAAAGATGGTTATCCAAAGAAAAAGCATTTTAATGGTGAAAGCTGGCCTGAAAGGGTGTATTTGTGCTAATAAATTAAGCAGTTCAATGGGCACATTGATCGGCTGTTGCTAGCATGGATTTGCCCAACAGAATTGTTGGAAGGGGCCTGGGCGATGCTGGCCCAGGCTCTCCCGTACAATGCCCGGCATCACGCAGGAGCCAGCACAGGCCAGGACCTGTACCCTGTGGGCACCTTGGGTATGACCACCCCGATCTGGAGGCTCAAGTGAATCCTATGGGCATAGCCGAGCCATGCCTGTTGGCCTTCTGGCCAAAGAACAGGCCCTGGTCCTTTCTTATTTGATGTGGCCAAGCATCTTTTCCTTTTTGTTGTTATTTTCCCAAAGCAGATAGCTGCACCTTATTATCAGCATGCCTGAGTGCTTCCCAACCTGTGATGCGTTTATCTTTGCAACCCATCTGGTAGGTGGGAGTGAGCTGCTAAGCTTATCGAAGCAGGAAGGACCAGAGGTGGAGGTCTGTCTGTCTGCACATTGACGCACAGCGACGGGGCAGTCGAAACTGGCACCAAGCAGGTTAGCGAGCCCAAATACCCTAAAGACGTAGTCAAAAGTGTAGTACAGGATGCTTTCTTGAATCATCCTGGTGGTGGAAATCGTGGTGTCACGTCTTCACTGTGGTTCTGAGCCACGGCAAGCAGCGGGGATGCTCCTACCCGTGCTCCAGCCACACCTCTGCTAGGCTGGGAACGTGGGCACGCAAACAAGCTGCCGCAGGGCAAACGAGGGCGTGAGCTTCTTCCACCTCCATACCTGTGCGTGCTTGTTACCCCGAGGAAGCCAGCTGCTGTCCCATCTCCACGCAGGAGCGATCTGCTCCCAGCTGCCTGGCCATCGGAGGGCGAGAAATGCGGTTACGGTGGCAGGGCTGACTCGGTTTGACCCATAGCGTGCCCCAGGGGAACTTGCTTATGCACCAAGGGATTTTGCCCCAAATCAACCCTAAAATCTGTGGTGGAGGCAAAGGAACTGGTCTCTGGTGAACCACCTCAATCTACCTTTTCACGCTCATCAGCCAGGAAAGCTATTAATGAGCACGTTTCTTAAGCAGCAGCAGTGCATTCGTAGCTCTTAGAAATACAGAGGAGGTACAAGGTTTGCCCTGCCTGCTGCTACCCCCGTGTCAGATAGCTGCTGAGACCAGAAGGTGTTTATTTGCCTGGAAGTGTGGAGTTTTATGTCAGCTCCCGGGGTAGGAAGTCATTTTGCCGGGGGTCTGATCCTGCCGCGGGGGAAAGGGCCGGTGCTTTTGTTCCTCTTTGACTGCGCTCTTGGCATACCTGGAAAATTGTCCCGCTCCGCAGCCAGCGCCGGTTCCTGGCCACCCCTGCTACACACCAGGCTAAATTGGGAAACTGAACTCCTTCTTTTTTTTTTTTCTTTCCCCCCCCCGTGCACGGCTGGCCTCCCCACCTTGCTGCTCATGAATGCCTTGCTGAGTTAGCTGCGATTTGGAAAATTAATTGACTCGGAGCCTACTGCTGAAGCAGCCTCAAACACGGAACACCCAAGACGCGGCGGTAGCAAGGTCAGAGGAGGTGGGAAATTTTGCAGGAGGAGTAGCAAGCAATAAGCTGAGCAGAATATGGGCACCAGTGGGGAAATGTAAAAGGAAACCATTCAGCTCAGCCACAGCCATGGGAGACAAGGCAAGGAGACCTTGGGAGGTGCTGGTATTTACTGGGGAGCCAGAGTGGGCTGGCGGTGCCTGCGGCAGGGAATGCCCCCGGCTCACCGGGGGTGTGAGGGGCTCAGGAGGGCCCTTGTCTTCAGCCAAGACATGCGAAGAGCACCCTGAGGATGAGCTCCTGTGGGTGCAGACAACAGCATCTTTGCTGTGTAAAGAAATCTTAAATTATGTAGGTTATCTCAGGCATGCCATCTGCTTGGGAGCCAGCCCCTCGGCAACTCCTGGAGAGAAAAAAGCAGCAATGTCCAGGTACCACTCCATAAACACTCCTGTCCTATTGGCTTCAGTGCTTTTGCTGTCATTTCATGTGGAACAAAGAGTTCTTGGGGTGTACCCATTGCCCGACATGCAGTGCATCCCATCACTACCAGCGCACCTTTGCGGTGCCGCATTTCAGGGCCCATTTTTGGGGGGTCTGGCAAACACGACAGCTCCAACATACAATCCAGCACAGCCTAAAGCTGAGCTAAACCCCATTAACTGGCATTCAGGGTGGCTGGAAGCACCTCCACAGAGGCTTGGCAGATGGAGAAGCAATTTGCTCTGGTGCCCGTGCAGTGGGGATGATGCTGGTGAGAAGGAAAGGCATTGCAGTGGGTTGATAGTGATGGACAAAACTGCTGTCTGCAGAATAGGATGGTGTAAGTAATAATGAGGCTGGGGAAGGGCTACTTGCCCAATGGAAAAAATATATATATACATCCAGTAGCTTTGCTGTATCTGATTTAATTAGAGTTTTCCATGGGTTTGCCACCACGCAGGTGTCAACCAGCATGTCTCCAGAACACCCTGTAAATGTGCAGGACAAAGATGTCCCTCCAAGGGAGGAAAACTGAGCCAACCTGCTCTGGATAAATGGGAATACATGGCAGAGAGGGGCACAGACCTCTGCTCTCCCCAGCTCAGGATCTTGTCCAGAAGGCAGGCTGGGATGGGAGCAATGAGGAACAGCACTGTGGTCACCTCTTGTCACTTTGTCGGGGTCAGAGCTCCTCTTTCTGCCTCAGGAGCTGGGGAAACTGAGGCACGGGACGCGTGGTGGTGCCTTGATTGCTGCTAATGCCCAGGATGCTGCTTCCTGGAAGCTCCCTGGCACGTTTTACAGCTTAATTGTGCAAATCATTTCGGCTATTATCATGTAAAAAAGGGATTTGTGTACAGCTACCAGATTGCCGAACCCTAGCGGAGCAAGGTCGGGGAGCAAGCCTGTGACAATGCTGGCAGTCAGGCCCTGCTCCTAGACTCCCCATCTAGTTTCTATTCATTGCTTGTTTAGGGTAATGAAGAGCAGACTGAGGAAATTTGGGCTGTTTGCTACAAGAGGCTGTTTTTTAAAAAAACACACTGCAACGCAGTGCTGGCCTGGACAGTTAAGGCCAAGCTTCTCGAGCATCTTTGCCTTACAAACTTCCCCAAAATCAAAAAATAGATTCCTATTTCATACATGCATTTTAAAGCAATCGGTATCAAGCAAATAATCGTCTAATCCATTTTTGCATGCTGTCGCACATAGCTACGGCAGACCTGAACGTGCAGGAACACCTATACCCGCTCCATCGCTCAGGAGCATCCTCCTGTCCACCTTCCCAGTTGATTTCCTCATAAGCAACCTATGCCAAAGCCTTTATGAAATTCAAGCCCAGCTTCACATTTCATTGAAAAACCTTTAAGAAAAGCCATTTTTCATACTTGAGACTTTTTCAAATCTCCTCAAACCAGTTACATTCTGCATTGTATCTTTTGAAGCTGGCCATTGTCCAACGACAATCCTTAAAATCCCTTTACAGTTTTAAAGGAAAATACAAGCCCTCATTTACCACTGGATCCAGCCCGAAAATAAAAGCCTAATGCCTTGACAGGCCTGGATATTTTTTTGGGTTCTAAGTCTGATTTATGGTGGTAGCCAGCAAACCAGGCTGGTGAAATATTTGCTGCTGCTCGCAGGGATCTGGAAAAATGAAGTGTGAAGTTCTGAAGAGAGCAGGCAACAGTTCTCCAGTCACTAAACACTTCCAACGAGTTGGCAGCGGAACAGAGCTGTGGTCTGAAAGATGAACCTCAAAGGAATAGGGGAGGGGAGCAGTACTGTGCGCAGTGTCAAAATACTGCTGCAGCCTAAAGCTTTCCATACATTCCTGACATCGAGAGGGAAAGAGAAACATTTTCTTCATTATTTATTTATTCTCTCTCTCTCTCTCCTTTTTTTTTTTTCCTGCTCCATTCCCCCTGCAGGGGTTTCACCCGATGTAGGAAAAAAAAATTGAAAAGCAACAACAGGGAGCAGAGGAAGCTGCTTAAACCCACCGTAAAAATGCGTGATTAAAAAAAAAAAATTTATATATATATATATATATATAATATCCGGCTAGGGGAAAGCATTGCTTGTGCTTGTAGCAGAGCAATCTCGGCGAGAGAGGCCGCGGCAAGCTGTCCGCAGCCTTTCGAAGTGCCAAGGCCCTGCGATCTGTGGGCGTGGGAGCTGTGATTTTCATTCCCATGAAAAGGGAATTTCCTAGAGGTAAAAGTGAGGTGGGGATTTTTCAGAGCGTTCTTGGAATGAATCACCCCTGAATATGTTTGCCAGGTAAAACATGTGGCTGCTTCACTTTATTTTCTTCAAAGGAAGTTAATATTTATCCCTATCATGTAGATCATACGGAGACAGAGATAGGCTGATAAACGAGGCGTATTTCAGTACTCGGTGTTTCAGCAATCTGCTTTAAGCTCTATGAATTAACTCGGCTTCCAGTGTGAGCACCCAATGAAATGGCCAGCACTGGGAGCTTACTGGGGCAGTGAGATGGGGACGAGCAGCCCTGGAAAGCTTGCTTTGCCCACCTCGCAGGGGCTGTCCCTCTCCTTAGCTACGTTTTAATCCCCTCCTGACAGCTGGGCATGAGGTGAAATAAAATAACCCCTTTTGTCCAGCAAGGCAGCAGAGGTTTTATTGCCCCCAAGCCTGGTAGACACAGGGTGGACTTCACCCACCATCACTCCAGTGGGCAGCCAAAGTCCCCCTCTTGGCTTTGCCGGCCACTTGAAAACAACAAGGCCAAAAGCGGGGACAATTTACGATTCTTCGCATTCACGGAAATGAGAACGGGATTATTTTCGTTTGGTTTTGGCACTTAACAAAAAGAAAAGCCTACTAACCATTCTGGTTTAAAGCTGTCCGAGGTCAGAAGCTGGGATTATATAACAAAGCTCGTCTTGTTTCAAAACACAAGCGTTTGGTTTGGGAGGAACAACTGCACGTTCTGGTTGTCTTTAAAGCTGGGGAATGCTCTGCGCGGGCTGGGGAGCCGGAGGAGCAGCGTGGAGCCTCCAGCAGCCCGCGCCGCTAATTTTTTTGTTGTTTGTTATTGTTATGAAATGGCTTCGGCGCTGCCTTTAACAGCAGAAGCACTTACGGGACACGCTCGCAGACGAACCCGTCTGCACCGCAGCCGTGCAGCCCCGAACCCACACGGTCTGTCACACGCAGACACCGGTGCCACCCACGCTCCGCCACGGCAGCTCAACGCTCGCACACGCTCACGCAAACCGAAAGCGACGGTCCCCGCCGCACGCCCACGCCGACGTAGCCAAAACAGGCCCCTTCGGTCTCGCACCTCCTTCCCCCCTGCCCTGCCAGCATCCCGGCATCAAAGGGGGGAGGGAAAGAGAGAAAAATAGAACCCGAGCCGCTCTGGTGTGGTATGCTCTGGCCGCCCCGTACGCCTGTGTGTATTCGTTGGTGGGTTTTGTTTCATGAGAGCTCTAATAAATGCTGAATAAATCCTGATCCCCGAAGAATGGGATCTTCCAGGCCTCCTCCTAGCCCCATCAGCCCTTGGTTTTGCAGGGTGATTAATATCCCGGTGCTCACCTTTCGCTATTTCAGCAAGGGTCTTTTTATTGAAGGAAGCTTTAGAAAGGTGACCCGCAGCAATAAACACCTCCCCCGCCTGTTTTTCAGGGGGGTGGCAATGCACTTTGTGTCTGGGGATGCTCGTTAGTGGGTTCTGCAGGGCACGCAGGCAGATGAGGGACGTGGCGATGCTGTCCTGTCTGCTGGGCTTCTCTTCCGATAGAGAAACCTTTCCCAGCTGCTCCTCTCTTGGTCCCCAGGCCTTTGGGACCCCTCTCTGTCTGTCACCCCCCCGAGGTTTGCAGCGCCTGAGCTGCAGCGCGGTCGTTCCCAGCTTCTGGTGTTCGCCCTGCGGTTAGCGAGCTCCCCGCGAGGCTGGGGACGGGAACCCACTTCCTGCCCCGCCACCTCTCACCGTGCTCTCGGGCAGGGCAATTTGCAGATTTGCACTACCCCAAGCGGCAAGTGACATCAACAGTGGGGAGCAGGTGGCTTTCAGTGCTGGACGACCCCAGCAGGCAGCTCAGCACCTCCAAACCTCCTAAAGCTCTCCTGGGCTTCAGCGAAGTGGCAGGCATCTGAGGGAACAGGGACACGTCCATCCTCCCTGATCCCGAAGGGATTCAGCCCTTATGCATCCACCCCCCACATTGCTGTGCTGCTGCAGAGTATTTCTGCAATGCCTCAGACAGCAAACGCACAGCGGTGACAGCCTTCTGCAGTGCCCAAAGCCCTCGTCCCAAACAGCAAAGAGCACACACACAACTGCTCGTGTGCTGCCACTGTCCCTCTCCACCAGCAGCATCCCAAAGAGCCTGAAAAGCTTTGCAACTGGGGCTTCATTTATTTTGTCTTGTGCTGAGGGGTGGCCATCTCAGAGGCAGAAAGCAGCAGAAGCTGATGAGCTCTTGATGACATTGCTCAACTGTCTGCGAGAGGAAACGAAGCCTCCTGCGTAGAACTGAAACTGGATGGATAACTCAGATATGAAGATTATTGACTGCTTTGTTCAGTTCTTGTGTCTCTGAATTGTATTTTGGGCTGAGCTGGCTTGGGGTTTTGTTTTAGTCACTTTAAAATTTGTGGTGGTTCTTTGTGCTAGGGTTAACCTGACTTCAGATGAGGCTGCAGAGGTGCTATGTAGGCTGGTAACGTGCCTGGGTAACATGAATGCAACCCTCCTGCTTTTTAGCAGAATCACTCTATTTTAATTCAGTGATGAATGATAAGTGTCAGCAGGGCTGGAACAAGTGTTTTGCAATGTGTCTACCCAAGACACGCAGTCACCGCACGCACGATAACCTTAGCAAACTGCTGCACGCTGTACGTGGAGGAACACCACGCTCTCTGGTTTCTCACGGCGCACTTTGAGCTACCTGCCTCTGAGTGGAGGGGAAATCAAATGCTGTGCTTGAGCTGATTTTCTGAGAAGACTGAAGGGATTTTTTTATTTGTTATTTTATTTTATTTTTCCTGTGAAAAGGCTAGGAAAGGTCTTTTTCTTGTAAACTGTTTCCTTTCAAAATTTTACTTGCTCCCTTTCATTGGGACATCCATGTGAAGCCTCATCTGAAGAAAACCCTTTTTGTGGAGCAGAACGGAGCGGCCACGTGGAGAAACAGGACCAGCTCTGATCCCAAGCTGGGCTTCTCTCACCTAACTTTATCCAGCTGAAACCAAAGTGTCTCACCTAGCCCCACCATTCAGCCTTTTGCTGAAGATCCTGCAGGATTCCCGCACCTTCTCGGGGCCATTCCCTCCGTCTTCAGGCAAAATGATGGCTCTAGGGAAGCAGCCAGCTCTTTCCACTGGCCAGAGCAGCCCATGAGATGGGCTCTGTGCAGACCACCAGCCCAGTGAGGGCTAATTAGGTGAGATGAATCCCACGGTGAGGAAAATGAGGCAGCTAATGAGTTGCTGGAGTTTGTGTTTGCGGAGAGCTGGCACGTACAGAGCACGGCTGGGCTGGGAGCTCACTGTAAAAGATGAGGGCTGAAAAGTTGAGCATTGCAAGAAGTCTTTATTATGATTATTACAGCCATAGCAAGCAGCTTTGCTTGAGATTGTCCACTGAATCAGGTTGTGGCATCCCATTTTGCACCTAAATTGTAAGATCTTGGGGAAGTTTTAGGTGTGTGAGAAATCAGCTAGTGCCCTAACCTGTGTTTTTAGACATAACTATGATATAAATAAGCAAAAATATTTTTTATTATTATTTTTTAATTCATTTTTATTCTCAGCTCCTTCTGAGGGCAGAAATTCAGTATCTGATCCCAAACAAAACCCTTATGTTTTGCCAAGCACACCAGTAGGATAAAACTGCAGTGCAAGTCCAAAATGACTTGATCCGTTGATTTTTGTTCTTAAATTTACCCCTAAAATTGCATAATCCGGCTACTCCTTGTTGAAACAGGATTAAGCACTTCAGAAGAGGTCTGTTTTGGGTTGTTTTTTCTTCCCTCCACAAGTGTGTGTTAATCTAACCTGATCAAGCCCCCGGGCCCCGACGGATGTGTCTGCTTTCACCACTTCGGGCGCTCTGTCTTTCGAGTCCGAGGGCACGCAGCCTTTAACAAGCAGTTTGTCAAGCATTTGTTAGTTCTTCTAAAAGGTGATTATTGCCAAACGCACAGTCCAGTCGCAGTGGCTCATTAAAGGCTCTCACGTGACGGCTGCATGCTGCATTTTGTGTGTACGAACCCAAGGCTGTCACCATATCGAACAAAACGCTAAATATTTACTGGCAAGGCAAGCCACGAGTATAAATATTTATAACAAGGTACAATAAAAAAGTACCATAAAACTGATATGTTATAAAGAATTTATGTGCTGAAACAGCCAAGACCATTACAAAAGATGTGCCATTTCATGATTGTATTATGTGCAGAGATTGCAGTGTTTAGGTGTTTAATTTACTACTATCTGACCTTCACTGTTGGACTCATTAATCTGTCAGGTGAAGGACCTCTAATTATATTTCTTGTAACATGGCAAAGTACAGAGAATCGTCGTCATATGGGGAATAGATCTTGAAGATTTAGTGTTCTGTTGCTCATGATCCCACAGGGCTAGAAAGTGGAAAGCGTATACAAAAAAGCAGCAAATATTTAGAAGGGGAATCTGTCTTCCTAATTATTGCGCTGAAGGTATCCAATTGGGCTGAGATAAGGGGATCATAAGCAAGAGGTAAAGCTGCAGTTTCGAGGGGGTAATTGATTTGGCTTTGTGCATGAAACTGCAAGCAGCCAAAAGCCTCCCAAAATCAAGCATCCCATCACGGTGTCACCGAGACTTTCCCACCTGCTGCCAGATCCCAGTCTCCCAACCTTTGCCGAGGTGAATCCAGGACTGTGTAACAATGGTTGTTGATTTTCTTTTCTGACTTGCAACTATTTTGTATTACCACCATGCTAAAGATCGACTGGGAGGCCTGAAAAATGCTCCCTATACAAGTTATTTAGTGGAGATAAGAAGCTCAGGGTTAAATAGTAACCTGGCAGGGGTAGGTGCAACCCAAAGTTTGCAGTTCCTCCTATATGGATTTTCAGCCCACAATTGTCCTTACAATAAAGAGTCCCAAAGCCCTCAGCTGCAGCACCCTGGGGAAATATCAGAGCCTGATCCCCTTTTCTTGTATTCGTCATGCTGGCCACTGTCAGAGGCAAGACACTGGACTAGAGGGATCTTAGACCTGGCCCATTTTGGGGTTATTTATATATGTCTATATAAATGTCATATATATAATGTCTATATATGTCATATATAAAGTCTTATATATGTCATTTCTTCAGGTGACATTAATGGGCAGAGTCTTGAGCGTGCTCCCGGTTCAGCAGCAAAGCACGAGGTTTATAAAAAGAGTTAAAAAGAGGAAAAGGAAAGAAGTCAGAATCTGGCAGTCAGCTTTCCTGGACAGGTGGAAATCTAGATTTCTGGCTTGTTACTTGTGATTTTGGACCATAATAGTGTCCTTTCCCTTGCTTTTTTAAAAACATATTGCTTGATATTGCAGGCACATGGGGTCATCTGTCTGTGAGCTTATGATTTTATAGATAAAAAGCACAGCACTGATGTAGACACCTTGTTGATAGGATGAGATATCAAAAGTAAGCTTAATTGGAAAAATTGTTCGTACCTATTGCAGGTACCTTGGACTCCTCATCCCTCTCATTCTCGTCTTGTTGTTGCTTTGTACTTGTGGTTTCTGTTCTATATTTTAGGCTTTGGGGAAATGCTCTGTGGCCTGTGACACCCAAGGGTGGCAGGAACAGCTGTTGAGTGAACACTGGTGCTTACGATCTGGGGAGGCTGGCAACATTTCAGGCAATCCTAGAAGTAGACCCTGCCACCTGCCATAGAAGAATCAAAAAAAAAAAAAAAAAAAAAAAAAGCCATCAAAAAAAGCCATCAAGACCTCTGGGAAATTCCTTCCTGGCCGCAGCTCTGACGAGCAGTTTCACTCTGAGGAGCTCGGGGTCGTGTTTTTACGGTTAGCGATGAGCACGGCACGCTGACAGCGCAATGGAAAACAGGTGCAGGGACTCGTGCATTCAGCTAGAGAGACCCTTCTGGGGGTGGGAAAACCTATTTCTCCTCCAGTCTCTTGAAGTTACATATTCACACAGCGCTTTTGTAGACAGCTGTGGAAATCCCTGCCTCAAAGAACTTGCTGTCTAAACCTTTTACTATAATGTGAATAGGAAAGTGAAAATATGTAGTGTCTAATACACAGATTTTTCAAAAGAGCTGTCAGCATAAAGTCTGTGGACTAGACATTCAGCCAATATAAACCGAGGTAGAGATACTGAATTATTCCATTTTATACCAGTGAAGGGTCTGACTCTATTATTCTCTATAAAGGGTTTGATCAATGTTTTCCTTTGGCTCAGCATTTGATTAATAAGATGGCCTAGCCCATAAAGCAGACTTTGGAACTGCATGATGTGATCCGTTTAATCAGTTTGTCATTTTTATTTTGGAGACTTACTGAAAAACAAAACCCTCTGCATAGCTATTGATTTAGTATGCTTTGCCTTGTATTCCCATGAAGGCAAGTGAATAAATATTTCTGATGCATAAAGTGCTGGAAGAGTGTTATCGCTGCGTTCAGGAACAATCTGTGTGGGAGGACTGTAATGTGCACCGTCAGTATATGGCTTTCAAATGCTAGCAGTGAAATAGATACTAAAATAACATTAATATGAAAACAAATGCAGAAACATATGTTTACATTTACACAAACATACCTCTGGGAGCCTCTTGCATCATGTTCATTTTTGGAGCTATTTAGATAGCATTGTTCCTCCAAAACCAGTTCTTCTATCTCGGGCTGATACGAAGCTGGAAGAGTTAGGCTGGTGATTATCTAAAGAAATGTCTATTTGGGCCCAGGTGCTGTCAGTGATTTTGGAGGAGCAGCAAGTGAACTCACCAGATAGCAGAGAAAATCTCCACTAACCCAGCTTGGGAGTAGACAAAGCATCGCCATGAGAATGGGAAGGTTTTAAGCATGCTGCATTACAGAGTAGCCATAGCTATTTATTTAAAGGCTGAGCTGGGCACAAGACTGGATGCCTCTCTGGGGGTAGGATGGAGAGCCCAGGAGGTTGCCTAGCTTGAGTCTGGTGTTTCCACTTGACCAGAGAGCATTGCTCCTTCTAAAGGGAGGGCTATGAAGAAACAGAGAAAATGAATGAAATCAGTTGGCAGGCTACAGCAGTACCAACACGAAAAACCGTCTACTTTTTAAAACATTTTGTTGTGGATGTTTCTTATGCTTTATTCTCAGCTTAACCGAAACTGCTTGGGGACTAGTTTTTACAGTTACATTACAAAAACTGATTCATAATTACTTTTGACGTAAGCTTATTAGCCTAGCTAAACATAAATAAGAGTTTCTGTTTAGATGTATACCGATTTAATAAAGTCATTAGAAGAATGCTACTCTGATGGAAATTCCTTACCCAAGACTATCACACAAAAGTAAACTTCAGTTGATTACTGAAGGCAAGCACAAGTTCTAATTAAACATCAGATTCCTTTTGTCCTGTAGCTTAATTTATTGTCAAAAATATCAAAAGATTGCAGATCATGACGTATGAATAAGTATCAGTAATCCCCTCTGTAACATCTCTTGCTATTTTTGTTTCTTGGAGCCAGTGGGCAGTAATCATAGAGCCAAGCCACAAGATACCTCTAAGTGGGCAGCACTAGCAGTAGTGCTGTCCATGATAATCCTCTTTGAAAGCCCTGGCTGAACACAGGTTAAGCTCTTGAGTAATGCTAACGTCTTTGGAAGGATTCTTTTGTGGGCTTGCAGCATTGAAACCTGTACTGCATGACTCAACATGTCTTTTTGCCATTTGCTCAAGACAATTGTGCTAAAGGGTGGTCACCTTTGAGAAAAGTGGCAACAGAAACTTGATAGCACTGCTTGAGCTGTTTCTGTAGACCTCCCCCACAAGACTTAGTTCTAATTTATGGGCGTCTATTAAAGGCCAGGGCACTTCTGAGAGTGGAGACAGAAGGATGGAGCAGTCTGTCAGGAAACAGCCCCACTGATATGGGGTGTCTTACTCTCTGTGGAAAAAAGCAATCACTTCTAGAAGGAGTTTTCTACATAATCTGGGTATCTGCTTTGTAGAGAAATGGGGCATTGCCACCTTCTCTCCACTGACTGAATAAGTCGTCTAGGATGACCAGAGGTAGATATTGCACTGCAGTTAGATAACATTAATACTACCAGTTGTTACTATGCAATTAATAATACTATAGTTTAGGCTTATACCTGAATAGCATCCAGGCATTGAACTCCAGGGATATCAACTGGAATGTAGATAGGAATTAGATGCCAACTTACTTCTGGATCTGAATTTACTTAGCTTCTGAAAGTTCAAAGATGGTATACCTTGAGATTAGAAATTATAGTATATTTTCAGAAATAACCTGGTGTAATTATTTCTGGAGCTCTCTGGAGCAAACATATATATTGATAACTATATCTTGCCTCTAATACGTAGTTAATTTATTTTCCCGAGTAGCCACAATGAGTTCAATTCAATTTGTGCAAATGAGGATTTGCATCCTCATCAGTGAAAGTTAGCTGCAGCTAAACTCTTGCTTAAAACAACCTAATGTTTTGGTGTGTTTCAGTTTGCAATCTTAACCCTGCCTTTTGCCAAAAGGTGTGGGGAATCAAGAAGAGAACAGGAAATTCTCTACTTGACTGCAGGTTCACACCCTTCCTTACGTTTCCAAACAGCAAGGAGAGGTCCAGACTGCTCTCTGCATTAAAAAATCCAATTTCCTTTTGTTCTGATGATAGTCTCGGTGGCTGCACAAACTTCTTTTTGGTTGGGTAGGATGTGCCTGGCATCTCAGCTGTTGATAAGGACACACATATTGGAGGACAGCAATAGTTTTGTTCTGGCTTTAAGAAATGCTGTTTTACCTCTTCTTGCAACTGCAAAGGCCCCTTCATTAAATCTGCCAGCTGCATCCTGCTTTGTAAGATCTGAATTAAGAAGCAGATGCACCCCACAACGTGCGGGACGCATCCTGCACAAAGAGATTGCATTCTGCAAATACTCTTAAATGGAAGAAAAAAACACATTCCTGATAGATGGGCAGCAGGAAACGCTTACTCATTTTGTCCCATGTGTCCATCTATGGTCTCTGTCTTTCTAATGGGAATGAATACATTTGCATCTAAGTTCCACAGCAGTTTTGCTCCTGAAGGGCTGCTGTTGGAACAGGCTGCCCCAAGAGGGGCCAAGGGCTCCTCCTTGGAGAGCTCCCTAAGCCCAGGGATGTGGGGCTGGGCACTCTGCTCAGGCAGTGGGGGAGAGGGGCACCCAGGAGTGCCCCCCACCTCAGCCATGCTGTGATGCTGTGATTCCATGGTCCCCATCACTGACAGCCTAAGCCACAACCTCAGATTATACAAAAACGAGGCAAAGGGTTTCTCTTGTCTCTTGGCACTCACAGTTTTGGCGTAAGGCAAGCCTGGACAGCTGGGCAGGGGCAGCGGAGGAGGAGGAGGGTGAGAAACCCTGGCTTGATTCATGTGTCCCGGTGTGGCTCAGAGAGCAGCCCGATATCGGCGTGTTTAATCATCAGCTAATTATAAACAGTTGTGGAACAGATAGAGGAGCCTCCGTCAGCATCCAGATGGGAGTAGGAGGTGGCTGTGTGGTGTCACAGGGGCAACTTCTTTTACTGTAATGGCTTTACCCCCTTGGCTTGCTTAAGTGAGAAATAAAAGGACAAAATATACTGCACGTAGTTCCAAGTAGGAAAAGGTAGTGTCATTGTCGGGTTTGGCTAAAAAGGGCAGGTGTGTTTAAACCCGCAGTCACCCTGCTGTCTTCACTGCTGACACTTGGTATCCACCAAAATACCTATGGGCAGGGTGAAGCATGTCTTAAATAGGAAGGATCAACTCCCCAAGTCCTGGGCAGTTAGCAGCTATTTAATACTCGAAGACAATTCTGCAATAGCTTAGGACAGAAAGTGAAATTTATTACCCTATTAGATTAAATGGCATGGGGATATAAAGTGCATAAAGTAATATAAAATAAATAAATGTAAGCACACAACTGGAAGTGCATCAGACTTAACGCCTTTTTTGCGCAAGCAGTTTCAATGTTTAAAATTATTATAGAAAAACAACTGGTTTTTTTTTAAATTATTATTATTGCTCAGCACTGTGAACAAAGGAAATATTTAAAGATAAAAAACATCGTTTGATTATTAATCAATCGTACCCAGCCCAGCAGTGCTGAGCCACCAGCTGCACCATGCTGGGGCACACAAGAGCTCAGCTCAGACCCAGGAGGACGAATACGACCTCCTACCTGCGTGGGATAAAAATTTCCAATGAGATGTAAGTAGCTTGGCACACCCAAGAGCAGCCGGTTTATGGGATCTGATACGATCACAGCACACAATCTGCAAAGGGGCAGGCAGATCCTCTGACAAGAAGCACCTGAATGCTGCGGCAGAAGCGATGGTTGGTTGGAGCAGTGCGTGCGGGATGCAGGGATCTGATCCGCTGCAGGAGACCTCTGTGATAAGTGATCTGTTTATTTTGCAAATACTGTGCTAAAATTCATTATGTTCCTTCTAGTCTATGCAGCTCTGTGCGCAGCAGTTCTCAGATTTTAGCTAAGAAAGTCTCTGCTTTTGTTTGACTGAAGTCATGTTCTCTATAGCTCGTGTTTTTATTACCCCCTTTTCAGCCTTATGCTCTGCTGTCTTGCTCTTTTGCTTTCTGTTCAGACTTGTTTATTATAGCCATAATTATAATATCTGAGCAATGAAATGAAATGTAAGTTGACTGGGTTGCTCAAACTGCTATTTTTAATTAGAAACAAACAAAGATTTCTATATTTTTTCCCTTTATTTCCTCCTTATATCCTCTATCTTCCATTTCCCATAGCTGTTCAAAACTGAACTACCAGTGCTTCGGTAAGCTCATTAACCAATTCCTTTAAAATTTATCAGTGTATTCAATTTAGGGCTAAAAATGTGTGTACAGTCAATAAATACTTTTATATTCTTTTAAAAGGCTTTTTTTTTTTCTGCCAGCTACCCTGATAAACTCTAGCTCTGTAATTCTAAGTCTACCTAATTCCAAGTTTCTTTATTTCATTTGCATTGTTAAAGGATTTCTGGAGTGCAAATGGGATTTTGGGTACTGAAAGCTCCAGGCACAGGAGCAAGTTTGGATATTTCAGAGCAAAGCAACTGCTTGCTCTCATCTTTTTCTACTGCATCTAAAGAAATGGGATTTCATGGGCATATTTCTTAGTTAATCAGGATTACACTCAAGAAACAGAAAAATTTCTTCTTCTAATAGAAACATCTCTGCAGGAGCCCAGACTATTGACTAACTAGTCAGGACAGAGCAGCCATCCTATTCCACATGTGTTGCCTCTGGATGTGATTTTCTCATTGGCTTAATCCCTGTTGTTCCCACTGAATTCGGACTTCTGGGAGCTCATTATTCTACAGATGAGTCTGAGACACTTCCACTGTGAGCCAGGGAATCCACAGTTCTCACAACTCTACCGAACAGTCTGAAAAGCTATTATGGGCCACGCTTTGGGGATTAAAACAGATTTACATTATTGAAGGCTTGGTGGTAATTCCTAGAACATGGGCAGAGGAAGCACCCTGAGGCTATTCCAGCTTTTCTTGCTAAGGGACAGCTCCACCTCTCCCAATGGTGTGTTGGGAGATGCTGAGCACCACCTGAGAACAGGACCTGTTGGAATACAGGTCTTCAATTTGGTGTGGCAATGCTTAGATTCCCAACACCAAGCTCTACAAGCCACAGGCCCAGACAAATATGCAGGGAATATGTTCTTTTCCTAAAGAGGAATCCTGGTTGAAAAGAACCTCTCCTTCCTTTCTGCCAGCCTCCCTCTCAGTGGATAAGCTCAGAAATGGTAGAAGAACCCAGGTAATTACCTGCTGCAGCCTGGGATTTTTTGATTTTCAGCTTCACCAGCATCCCTCACTGCAGCAAGCAGAGTGGCAGCACTTCTGCTTTGAACTTCTTTGATTTTAGTTCATGTCTGAAAATGTGATCGTTTCTTACCAGAAATAATTATGTGGAAATAAATGGTATCTCTCTTCAGCTGGTGACTGTTATCCCTGTTATGTGTTGGCTGGTGGAGCAACCGTTGGGATAATTTATGGTTCCTTCCTCAAGTATGTGGTCCCTAGTTCCAGACCAGAGCGCATCAGGGAAAACTCTGCTACAGGACACAGAAGGATGCAGAGAAGGATTGCGTTTCTCTCTACCAGTCCATCTGGCTTCATCGGTAAGGAGTAGGTTTGAGTGATATCATCATCCAGCCCTTGTCCCACCTCTTCCTGCCACTGCCACTTGACATTTCTTCCTTTTTGTCCTTACCCAGAGTCAGCAGTGTAATTCAAATAGAACAGCTTTAGTTTGCAAAATCTGTTTGCTGGTGATAAATGGTGCACATGATGGATGGCTGTGGTCTTGAAGATGATGGAGGGTGAACAGCAGGGTGCTGCATGGATTTGTGCTAGCAGCAACATTATTTAATACTTTTATTAATGGTCTGGAAGGAGGTGTAACCGAGTACATTAACTAGGTCTGCACACGACACTGTGCTGGAAAGAACTGTAAACCAAGTGAAGACAGAGAAATAACACTAATGGAACCAGAGGTTAGAAATATGAGCAGGAAACAGAATGAGATTCTGTCTGGAAAAAGGCAAACTAATAAATCTGGGAATAATAATCCAAAACACAGATATTTAATAGGAGAGTGAGATCTGAAAAAACAGTAATGTTCTAAAAGACCTAGTAATGATGGTTATGGGTGACTAGGAAATGGTTGTACAATGGGAAATGGTGGAAAAATGCAATTTTGGTTTGTAGAGTAAGATCCAAATGTATCTTGCCTTGGCACAACGGCTTGTCCCTCATTGTGGGTATGAATTATACAATACTTTGAGCCCTTACCTCCAAGCTTTATCTGTGTGTAGAAACCCACAAGTAGAAAAAATGTCTTTACTCTTCATAGAAACACAGGTCTGCAGGGCATCTGCTGGCCCATTGAGTCCCTCTCTGCTCAGCCCCACATTCCTGTGCAAGGAGGGTGAACCAGAGACTGGCTTCTCTGATGGCAGTTTTGAGGACTGGTGATTTCAACATCAAGAGCAGAAAGATGTTAAGGAGAAACTGAAGTTATTTCCAATAACATGGTATGAATAGATAACGAGATGAAGGATAGAGCTTTTACACAGAACAATACAGACAAGAAAATGAATGTTTAATAGGACCATTACCTCTCACTCAGTGCAGCTAGTCTATAGGTTCCATTTTCTGACCCTTGTAATATTTGCATGAGTTAATTCCATGGCATAATTTGAAATCAACATGACATGTGGAAATGGATATTTGCCAAAGGAGGACTTAGCAACCCTGTAGGAATCCGCAGGTGTGAGCTGTTGGACCCACAGGGAAGGGATGTTGCATAAGCCCTCGCTGAGATTGTGAGAGCCATGTGAGCAGGAGGGTCACTGCCTGCTGTGCTTGGTAAAAGCTCCGTGCTGGGCAGCCAGTGCTCTGGCAATGGGAATGAAGTTATTCAAAGTGGTAGCTTGTTCTTGGTATTGATCGTAAAATGGATAAGAATGTGTACAATACGTCTGCTATGAGCTGCCTCTCCAATGAATTCTCTGTCGGTGTGCAGAGCTGACAGTAATAAAAGTCAGGAGTTCCTACTTTTCCTAATGAAAACTTATGAACACTTCTGCTCCAGGCCCTATTTAGCAGTAGAGCTGCCCGTATGCATGGCCTACAGCATTATTTGCTGTGGAAAGGTCATCGTCTTGTGCTGGAGCCCACCTGAGTGGCTCCCAACCATCCTGCAGTTTGTGCTATGAGGAAAGTGGGAGGTGGGATCCATGGGCTCACCTCCGCCACTTACACAAACTCCTCTCAGACCCGGTGGTGCCTCAGAGTTGTTGCATTTGTTTGTTTGTTTGTTTGTTTTACATGCTGATTATTAAGCAAAATGCAAGAATAAAAGGAAGAATACATTTGGCTTTCAACAGCAATGACATACCCTCATGAATCTCCTCGCCATCCTGAGAACTGAGAAAAAAATGAGGGAAGTGTCAGAAGCCAAGTCTATGTTGACCCAAAGGAGAGAAGCAGAAGGGTCACACTGCAACATATCCCCAAATACATTGATATGTGTTCACCAACTCAGGCTAAATGTCCTTCACATGCTGTGAGGTGCTAACCACCCTGTAGAGCTGGGGAATTGCTCCCACATTGTACGGTAAAATAAATCCGTCTAGCCCTGAGTATGTATCATCTGCTTAGTCATGGAGTGGAAATGCAGCTACCTCTGGGGTGGAACAGAAAAACCACCCCATGTGAGCTTCCCTGCAATGTTAGCTCTCCAGGCTGGAGCTTTTCATTGCCCTGCTCACAAACCTATTATTAAAAATATTAAGTTATAAGGAGCTGTGTTTGTGTCAAAGGGCGACTGCTTGTACAGGAAAACCTTTGTTAGAATATTTTCCTTCAGTCAAATCTCTTTATTCCTAGAAGTTCTCTGATACAGTTGTTAAACAATGCTGTTTGTAGTAACATCACAATTCCAGGGAAAAATATATGGCCACTGTATGAAACACCTGGATATATCATATGTTATGAGTTTTGATTACCATTTCAGTCTGTTGTAGACAAGAAGGCCAGCTAGAAGCAAGCAATGTAAAAGATCTAGTTTTGGAGCTTAGTTGTTAAAATAATCCCCTATCCAGTTATCCCTGGGTGATCGTTCAAAAAGGAAAAAATAGTCTTAATGAGAATGTGAAATCTAGGAGGAAAGTGAACAGGACGTTGTGTTATTCTCCTGGCATGAATGGAGAGGTTGACATGATTGACAGGGCTGGGTTTGTAGCTCCAATATGGGAACCACTACCTCCTGGTAAACCTCCTGAGACCCAGCTGATCCTCACCGTGTCACACAGGTCAACAGCATCGGTCTGGAAGCCAGGAAGCTGCAGGATAAGAAAAACCTGAACAATGTCCTGTTAACAAACAAAAGCCTGCTTTGGGGATTTCTCCACAGATGTCCATTTTTGCTACCGAGAAAAAAAAAAAATATTATCAACTATGGCTGGGTTTCTGTGGCTGGGGCTCTGAGCCCAGTCAGACCCAGGAACATGAGCATCCTCATGCAGAGTGAATCCAGCCCTGCAGTCTGGTGCTCCCTGTCTGTGCTGCAGCCCATGGGAACCAAAGGCAATCAGTACCTTCCCTAAGTTCTCAGAGCATTGCAGGACTGGTAAGTGCATGTAATTACTCATGCGAGCATGTATTTTCAGGATCAAGGCTTAGCCTTTTAGCTACTGGGCATTCCTCCTCATTCGTATTCTTATTAAAAGCAATGATTTTATTAAAGTAGCATTTTGGCACCTGTTGTACTAGACATCTACAATTACCTGACCACGGTGCAGTCCTGTATGGGGAAAGACCCTGGTGTGCACCAGCCACCTCCCTGTCCCAGCCCTGCCCAGGAGGGAGGCAGGGCTGTTCTGGCTGGTCCCCAGTATGGCAAAGCAGGGGACCAGTATGCTACCATGCATTTATTTTCAGTATAAGTATTCTAGAGAAAAAAGAAAGAAAAAAAATCCGAGCCCCAAGCTTTTAATCACAAGTGTAGAGAGTGAAGCTGAGGCACACAGAGTAGATGTTTCCTACAAAACATGAAAACTACACAAAACCTGGCTTCTTTTGTTAACTATTTATTTTAGGAAAGGTGGGTTGTACCCTCGGTGTAGCTATTTCTCCCCACTGGCTCTAAGCCTAAACCCAGGTGCAGGCAGCTACAATGCAAATCTCTGCTTTTCATTGCATTCATCTTGCTGCATATTAGAAGAAGCAACTGAAACATCATGAGCAGGCAGAAGGAGACCCAAAGATGTAGGACAGCTACCAGGACCTGGGAGGACTATCAGAGGTATCAGGCTGGGCTGAGAACATTAATTCATCTCACCTAAGCTTTGCTTAAGCTAGCCCCAAACTGTTAACGCTGTGCTGTTTTTATGGAAAGGTGACTCTTGCTTGGATATTTCAGAGCAAAGAAGAGATGGAAGGTAGCAGAATTGGGAAAAGTCAGGTAGTTTTCTAATGAAGGAGAGCTGGAGGGTGGAGGTGACTTCTAAATACTTTTAAAGTTGTTCACAGTTGTCGGTGCAGACCAGGGAATCTTACAGTATGCTAAAATGTATAATAATTAGTGGCTGGTGCATTGATTGAACCCAGCTCCTTGCTCCTGCTGTGCACCAGCACAGTGGCCTTCCCACATCGTGCAGCCCGACACACATTTTGGTGCCTGCCCTGCTAGTAACTGGACATCCAGCACTTGCTGTGCCCAGAAGGCTGCAGGTTGGGTTTTAGGGGAGAAAAGAAAAATCTCTGGTAACCATTAGTGTAAAAATAACCTCCAAAACTTTGTCTTGCTAATATCTGCCTGCACTCTGGCTCTTGCCCGTGTCCAAAACGGATGTGTTTTCTTGACCCTGGAATGTACAACTCACTTCGTGGAACTCATTAGAAAAGTTCAGCAGCTAACTCTAAAATTGGTACAGTTACAGCTTGAAAACAGGAAAATTCTGGCCAAAATCAGTTGGCATTGGCTAAATGATACTGCAAGTCGAGAGAGCAGAATTTGGCCCTGATCCGAAGTGCTGTAGTCCAATCTCAGGGACCACCGAAACACTCATTTCTCAAAGCAGGACTCATGTTTCCCCCACATTCCCAGATGTAGCAGCTGGCTTGCAAAATTGTTCGGCATCAGGGCACGTATGCAGCCCATATATGATCCACACCCAGGTCATGCAGGTTAGAGAAAGCCAGGACTGATTGTCTACTGCCCCCAGCAGCTGCAGGGAAAAATAACATCTGCACCGACAGCTCCGAGCTGGTGGCCGTGCTTCACAAGAACTTCGCCAACATGACCCGTCGCTCAGCTTGGGAGGGATCAGAGAGTAGGAGCCCGCTGTGGAAAATAAATCTGAGTGCAAGGTTTGAGTTTGTAAGCTCACATGTTCACTTTCAAAAGTTTCCCTTCCACTCCTCGGTTTGATACGCGAGCACGGCGGAGTCACCTCGTGCTTCCTGCGGAGATGACTGCGTAGGGAAGGACCTTTGTAGCTTGCCATCAAAGCAGCAGACAGACAGCTGGGGAACATCCACATCTGGGTGTGCTGGTGTTTATTGCATACTGCATTCCATATAAATTCCATATGGAGTCAAAATCATTTTGGACTTGGTACCTCCTCCGAGCCAATAGCTTAATTAGGAGTGTTTTGTTTTGTTGTTTTCTGAAAGGAGAGCTGCAGTCCAAGTGCCTTATTATAGGTTTATACATTGCTGTGCTCTTAATATCAAAGCTTTCGTTTGGCTCGAGGCTCACTTCCCCGTGGGGGAAGGGTTGCTGTGCAACTGTAGTGAGTTACACAATATTTCTCCAACAGAAGAGCAAAGAGCGTGAGTTGGAGACTGTTGTGATAATGCACGAGAGGAAGTCAAATGCAAGTCCGTGCGGTAAAGGGAGCCTACGAATGAGATAACACAGAGCCTCATACAGATTGCAGTCTGATGGCCAGTTCCTGTAAAGCAAGAAATGGAAAATCAGATAAAATAGAAACATTCATGAGATGTCCATTTACAGTTACAAAATGGCCACTTTGACGATACAACTGTTGGCGATTGGATTCCAGTGGCCATCGCTTTGGATTAACTGCACACCCACGAGTAGCACTGAGAGGTCTGAACTGGTTGTCACACTGCACATAGTCAGAAGAAGACTCTGCCCAGAAATGATGGCAACCCGAGTAAATAAAAATCAAGAAGAAATTAGTATTTTTGTTTTTCAGGCTAAAGATGATAAAGAGAGGTTGTTTGGCTCTGTCTTGGTAATGTAAAGCTAGGAAATAAATCCAACCTGTCCTAGTCTCAGCCCACTACATTATCCTTCTCTGGGAAGTGAGGGTGACTACCAGTTCTTGACAGTGGTTTTTAATTAGATGGTACAATATTTTTTTTCAAAGGAAGTAACAATCCATTTGCAAAGGCTTCTCCTATTAACACAAAACATTTTCCCCCTTACTAATACGTTGAGGCTGACACCAAGTTCCTCCTTGTTTTTGATCTGATGTTACTCATGCTAATTGGGGTTATAGTGAATGTTGTTAGAAAGGATTATTTGCATGAAATAGTCAAAACAATCAAAATCAAACATTAAGAGTGGTGGAAGAAATCTTCCCTTTCTCTCTTACTCCCTGATCACCACTATAGGAATCCTGTACCTAGACACATCTCTGCCTTTGTTCTGTAGAACAGAAATGGGATCCAAGAAAGTCTTTCAAAATAAGCAAATATCCCTCACCAAAAAAAAAAAAAAGCAGTGCTGAGATACTGTGTTCTCATTGAAATGTGCCATGCACAGTTTCTGCACCACACATTTACTTACAACCATCCTCACCAGAATGGAAAATCTGACAAACAATTTTCTGTGGGGACATAAGAATGCAGGATGGAAACATCCAAACTGCGTGGTCTTTAAGGAGCAGTCATGCATGGAACTAAAACTATATCCAATATTGTAGTATCTTGCTGATAGATGACATAAAACAAATTTGTTACTTAGAGAGGCATGTTGATTGGCTTCACACTGGGCATGAATGAAGAGAGACATCTAGACTCTCTTTTATCCAGATGGAATTCCTAAGTCAATCAAATAAACATAATAATAATAAGGTTAATCTGGTCTTTACTCATTCAACAGAGAAAAGAAGAGATGTGGATCTAATTACATAAATATTGTAAAATCAGTTTGCATTTATCTTTTTCCACATCTCCTTGGTACAGCCCTGGTTCAACATGCTTAACACAGTCCTTTTTGGTCTGAATGATTTAATTCTGGGTCTAAAACCATTCAAGATTTCTCTGAACAAGAAAATCTTGTTTTCTTTGGAACATTTTGAAGTAGACATAATTACAGTGTTGCAAATGTGATGCTCTGCTTAAGGAGCTGTCAGCATTTCCATATTAAACCTCTGTTTTCAGGGGTTAACAGAATTGCCAGAAAAAAAGGAAAAAGAAAAAGAAAAAAGAAAAAGAAAAAGAAAAAAGAAAAAGAAAAAAGAAAAAGAAAAAGAAAAAAGAAAAAGAAAAAGAAAAAGAAAAAGAAAAAGAAAAAGAAAAAGAAAAAGAAAAAGAAAAAGAAAAAGAAAAAGAAAAAGAAAAGGAAAAGGAAAAGGAAAAGGAAAAGGAAAAGGAAAAGGAAAAGGAAAAGAAAAAGAAAAAGAAAAAGAAAAAGAAAAAGAAAAAGAAAAAGAAAAAGAAAAGAAAAGAAAAAGAAAAAGAAAAAGAAAAAGAAAAAGAAAAAGAAAAAGAAAAAGAAAAAGAAAAAGAAAAAGAAAAAGAAAAAGAAAAAGAAAAAGAAAAAGAAAAAGAAAAAGAAAAAGAAGAAAAAGAAAAAGAAAAAGAAAAAGAGAGAGAAAAAAAAAAAAGAAGAGTGAAAAGAGGGGTCCATTTTTGCCTGAAACTTAGTGTTTAGGTTTTTTAGTTCAGGAGGGAGGTTTCAAAATCAAATTGTGCAAAATTAATTTGCACTGTAGGCTTGCAAAACTGTTCATGTCACTTTTTTCATTTTTTTTTTATTTTTTTTTTTTAAGGAAAAAAAACAGCCCACAATAAAGCCCACTTACTTTGCTTGCTTCTACTGTACACTGCTCTTCAAAGTTAATGGCATTTCCATACAATACCCCCAATGTAATATGCCTTAGAGGCAGCATAGATTGAATAAGTGACTTGAAGCCAGGGACTCCCAAGTTTATAATTTAGCCGCTGACTCACTGTGTGGCCTCAGGCAAACCACGTAACTCGTATGTCCTCATCTATGGTATGGTCTCAATTTTCCATTGTGTTGCACAACATGTAAGGAGCTCTGCTCATGTTCAATAGGAGCTTAACCCGATGGTGAGTGGGTTACTGGGTGCTTGTAGAGGATTTGAGACTTATGCAGCTCCCACTTGCCAGGTTTTGTCTACTTACTTCAATCTGTAGGAGATATGTCTTCACTGAGCTGGTCCAGGTGGGCATTTGGTGGAAGCATCTCCATCTGCAATTTCTGAGTCATGGAGAACAGTCTGTCTCAATGCTGGCACTGAAATAATTTTCTTCAGAACTTGAGCAGATCTGAGAGGTTGTTTTGGCTGAATGTGTAGGGTGCTATAAACTGCACCTGCTGGAAACTCAGCAAATGTTGACCATTTCTGTACATCTTCAGCTTTCCTTGGGTCTTCATGCCATGTCCCTTCATGTCTGAAATTTTCCTCTATCATAAAGTCTACTTGCTTTTGCATACAGAGGAGAGCCAAACTCCTGTTTTATCTTCTTGTCACATGGAGGACATGGACAGCTTGTGTAGACAGTAGATGATGGATAGAAAGACTTTTTCCTGAAGAACACTAACCCCTAAGAAATATTTTTTTCAGCATTTATTCAGAACTGAAAAAGGCCCCTTCACAGTAAGTACTGGCGTGGTGTAGACCTCTGTGATTGACACCACATTTGTGGGATCATGAGAGTAGAGCTATAAAATTAGAAGAGACCATTTTGGTCACCACTTCCAGTTGTTCATATTGCAAGCAAATGCACACTGGTGGTAAGTTCAGATGTGTCTGCAGAAAGGTCCCAGGCCACAACATATCCCAGCTTCCAACCCTTATAGCCATCTGCAGGCTTGTAATAAAAGACCTAGCATTGCAGCTGGGATGTGTCACGGAAGGAGAACAAGAAAGATTCGATGGGCTGCCAGCGACCTGGGCCAAAAACAGGGCAGACACAGTGAGACTGGACAGATCTAGACGGGCAGCAGCTCACAGACAGCCTTCCCCTCTCCTAAGGGACCTTTGTTCAGCCAGAGACAATCACAAAAAACAATGTGGCTTCAAAAAACGTCCCCTTTCTTCTTCACCCCATGTCTACACAAGCTGCCAATATCTGGTCACTTTTTGACCTCATGGAAACATTTGTCTTTTACAACATCTTGCAGTGTGAGCCCTGCAGACTGACTGCACATTTTGTGAAGATCCATGTCTTTGTTTTTCTTTTCTTCTTCTTGAATCTGCCACTTAACAAAGACCCTCTAATGTCCTCAGTCTTTTCTATATTGTCCACATAGCAGTGCTCATGGGGTCTCAGTTTCCCACCTGTGGAATGGGAATGACAGCATATAATGTCTTCTAGCATATATAGGATAGA
Organism: Anser brachyrhynchus; assembly: GCF_964034855.1. Taxonomy (NCBI): domain Eukaryota; kingdom Metazoa; phylum Chordata; class Aves; order Anseriformes; family Anatidae; genus Anser; species Anser brachyrhynchus. The sequence continues at coordinate 120,621,017 of NC_137696.1, read as the reverse complement.
AACATAGGAAAATATAGGAAACATAGGAAATGATCCAGTATTTCCTGACAATTAACAGAATAGTTCTGTGTATCTGAGAAGATGCCACTAGAACAAAGATTTAGATGAGTGTCCTGCCTTTAAACATTCATTTCTGTCCTTATATTTTCCTAAACTAGAAACTGTTAGAAACTTTTTATAAAACATGATGCTTGCAGAAAAAATGTTTATTGTTAGTGTAAGGAAAAGAAAAAAAAGATGACTTTTTTTGTTTGGTTTGCTTGGGCTGTTTCAACCCTAAGCTATATTTTCAGAAATTGCTTATTCACCTTGTGCAGGTTATTTTCTTATGGCTTTCATATCTTATTAGTTGGGCTTCCTTGTTGGAGTGAATCTCCATTGTTTCATAACAGATATGGAGCTCTCAGCATGTACACGTAATGCTAAAGTAGATTCATGTCAAACTGGCTTGATCTACAGAAATTTTAATTTGTTTAGACTTGACCTGAACAATATTTGGATCATATGAACTCAAAGTTAAATTCTTTCCATCAGTTTCTCCTAATGGAAAATTGAAACATTTCAGGAAAATTAAGCTTTCCTAAGAGCAGCACTGTTTTTGTACAAAACAATTTGGTATTTAAAAACAAACAAGCGACAACAGAACAAGGAAAGAACCACCACAAAAAACACCAAGATGGGAAGTTTCTGAGTAGCTGTACTTGCCTATTCTCCTGACTTGATATGAATGCCATGGAGCTATGCTACTAAATCAAAATGCCATTTTGATCCATGGGAAACAATGAAGTTTTAATTGAGTATTACTTGCATAAAGATGTTTTTCTTCAGCCAGCTAGTCAATATTAACCGGTCTGCCAGCAAGTCTAACAAGGTGTGAGACAAGTCGGATAAAATTAGGATGCTTTACCAAAACCAGGGTGGGTGATAACCTTAAAAAGTAATACCTACAAGGCAGGAGACTGATAAAAACAAGTCATCCTCCTTTCTGCTGGAAAACATGTTAAATTGATAATGTGCACGAGATTGTATAGTAGTTTATGGGATTTGCAAGGCCTACTTGGTAAAACAGTACAGCTTGAGATCTCTGGACAGAAAAATATTTGAAGGACCTGGGAAGAGCAACCTCAGACATTCAGGAACGGCTCTCCGGACGCCTTGTTGGGGTAGATAAATGGTGATATAGTTTGGTTGTCCAAGTCAAAGGCAGAGGCAGGAGGCTGGGGAGGTTTGTAAATTCATTCCTTGTTGGTTTGGAGGAGAAAGACTTTACTCATACTTAATGCATAGATGTAATAGTAAGAAGAGCTGAACATCTATAAAGCTCAGATATTGACTTTCTGAAGTATTAGCTGATTGGTCTCTTAGAGGTGACTGCAAGATTTCTGTAGTGCTGAGGTGCTTTCATTTGAAGACTTCTGCAGTGTCAAGAAGACTTTACAAACATGGCATTTTTTACCTTTTGCCAAAGGCATTTCCAAAGAGGATCCCAAACCTTTCCCTAAAGCCCTTCTTGTCCATAATTAAATTCCAAGCTTCTCTCCTGTAGAGATGGAGACACAAATGTGCCAGTGCTGCCGGCTCTTTGGGTACCAGCTGGCAGATGATGATGGTACTGGAAGAAATGATTTTCCACCACCACTGCTCCATGGTTCTGCCTTTGCATTATGGCTGAATCCAACCAGCCCAATGGCACCAAGAAGCAGAAGCACTGACGGACCAGAGCTTCACTCATGGGTATGGGTGTCACCAAGCTACCTGGCCTGCTCTGAAAAAGAAGACTTTCTCTTTAATAACAGATGGTGGTAGTGAGACATGAAAATTAGGACATATTTTCATTAGATATTGGAATATCATGAGCATCAGTTGTTTTGGGAAGGAGTCCAAAGAATACTTGGAGAGAGTCTAAAACTGCAGATGAATCCACAGGTTTATTTTATTGGGTGATTTCAGTTCTGCCAAATATTTGTAGTGTAAAGAAATCATAAAAATTGCTGGTGGTCCTCGCCTGGCGGGTACTTCTCACATATTTGAGACAGTTGTATGAACTGTGACAAGAATGTTTGATCTATTAGCTTAAAAACAAATTAGAGTCTTCAAGAGAAATAAATGAAGTATAGATGGTAGAAATACATTTCTCTTATCTTAGGGAGACCAGGAATTTTTGCCCCCAGGCTTTATTTGCATTTAATTATCGCAGCTTGGATTTCCTCTACTGCGTGCATGGAGGTTTAGTCTGCCTCATTCCATCCTCTGTTCTGAAATAACATTAGTACCTGTTAATGATTATCATTGTCAATTATGTATTCTGGTTACATGCACATTATAAGAAATATCAGTTTGTTTTAATAAATCTTCAAAAGGCAGCCTAAACCTGTGCCTTATCTTCTTTCTGCTTTGTAATTTATTTATTTTTATGGTTATGATATATGAAAGACACTGCTTGCTCCCAGGGACTGTGAATGGGTATCTACTCAGCACTTCAATACCAAGTTGACAGGCAGAAAGGGTTTTATTTAACATAGTTTTCCAAATGAACTGAGATGGTCATGTATCTCAAAGATACATAGAGAAAGAAGTGAGGAATACAGGTCTCAAAGTCCCAAACACTCAGTTATATGCATACAAGAAAACCTAGATGCACGGTGAACCCATAGATGGTTTAGATGGTTTAGTGTGAAGCGTACTAAGTAGCTGAGTATCTGATGCTCACAGCATAGAAATTCTTCTTCCTTTTTTTTTTTTTTTTTAGATTATTATTTGCTAGGATAATAATTGCACTGTAATCCTGAGCTGGCAAAAGACTGATTGCCTAACTTCTCATTGGCTTGTAGGGAACAAGAGTAGCCCCATATAAAAAACAAATCTGCATTTTTAGAGAATTTTGTTCTGAGTAGTTGTGCAAACTTGATGTTTATGCCATTTGCCCATGCAAATTTTCAGGATTATTTTCATTCGCTGGACAGGCACTGAAATGTCCACTCCAAAAGGAACACTTTAACCAAGCATTCTTTATGTGGTCTTCAATTAATAAACAGGAATATGCCTTTCTAACCCTGTGGGTAATGATTTTTCTGTTTGCTGCTACTGTATGTAACCTAAATGAATGGGGCATTTATATACTGTCCTTTCATCTGGGATATCAAAGCACTTTATAAATATGGGCCAATTGGTCTGATGTGCAACCACCGAATTGTGGCCTTCTCGGGGGTGGCATGCGGTTGACATTTTGGCTGGCAAAGCACATTTGAAAATCAGGAACTGTTGGTTTTCTCAGTTGGGCTATGTTTGGAGGTAGGGTGAGACTATACCTGCCCAACACCGGGAAGCAACACCACTGCCTACTTTCCAGCTAGGTGAAGTATGGTCTTTGGCTAAGAGCATAACCAAGGCATCTTCCATTACTGTATCACTAATTTTAATCCAGCCTGAGACAGTGGGTGTCAAAAATTATTACCATATGGTAAGCTGGTAAATTGCCACAAGAAAATGAGCTTGGTGGTCCCAGATTAGTTTCATATGGACAGGTGTCTACACCACAAAACCACCGTCATAACTGCTGTAGCTGCTGGGTTTCAGAAGGGAGGTCCAGGACTGAGCAGGCATTGGTAACGCACATGGTGCTTCTAGAGGTGGGGTCTTGAGGGCAGAGAGATGAAGTTGTTTGCATCTGTTGAGGTGTTTCTTGGCATGTGTGTCCACTTCAGTTTCCTGAGCTGTCAGCTAGTTTGTAAGGTGCTCTCTCTCATTATTGTGGCAAGTGCTTTCTCTTACCTTCGCAGAGAAGCCCTATGCCTCCCCTGCTTCTACCCTGTTAAACGACGGTCACAAAAAACTCAATGGGAAGTATGTATCAAAGGTATTAAGTTCAGACCACACAAGTGGTCTTTAACTTCTTTAGTATGTCTTGGAAAAGCCTCCAGGAACACGGGGTTGGAAGAACCTTCTGGGTCACTGATCCCAACCTCCTGCTATTGTAGGCTTTCACTTTGCATAATCCTTTGGAAAAGCTGACTGATCTTCAAAAATGTGGACAATCACAGGAAACCTCATAACGTCTCCATACAAAAAAGGTGGCAAATCTGTTTTGCACTTCTTTAACATGTTTCATTCAAAAATTGTAAAGAGTTTTGCAAACATGGAGTTAAGAATCGCCGTACCAGCAGGAAGGAAGAATTACCCTTAGATAGGGACAATTTGGATGACAGAAAAATCATGAGGCAGATAGCAATCCCCATTCAGACAAAGCTCTCAGTGATCTGAGGTCTCTAGCTCCATTACAGATATCCAAGTCTATTCAACCAAACCGATGAGACAGGCAGGAATTAAAATTGGAGTTACTGACTCCTCTTTTTACCTACCTTTTAACACACTTTCTGGATACTGGTGCTAAGACTAAGGTCCATCTTTGTTCAACGTATCTCACAGGGATTTCTTAAAACTTGTTACTTCAGGGGCTGACACCACTCCTACTGCACAGTCCTTATCTCTTGTGCAGATGCTATATTGGCAAAAGCTAGTGACTCTGTGCTTGTGAACTTGTCTGCGAAGCATATGGAATTAACCATGCCTGGGAGGAAGAGAAATCCTGGATAACGAGGTGCAGAGGCCGGATGTTGATGCACTGAGGATGATCATCCCCAAAGCTGTGCAATGCTTGGAGTAAGCAACTGGGATGTCTGAATGATTTTATTTGCTTCTATGGAGAAAGAAAGTAAGAAAAAAATGTCTGAGTATGTTTTCTCAGGCTATGGTTCTTAGAATTGCTCATTTGATACAGTATCTCTGCAGCACATGTATAAAGAAAACTGTGAATTCAACCAAAATTCACATGCTTTCTCAGCTTTTCAGGATAATCTGGACTTTAGTGGAACAGCTGCTTGGCAAATAGGTGGTAAGGCTTTCTAATTTTCTGACAGTGGCTCTCCTCACAGTGCACCAGGAAGACTGGGGATGAAAAGAACCGACCTGCAGAGAGAGTACAAGTGCTCATAATGGGCTTTCTAGGCTCTGCGTGGGTACAGGACATTGCACTGGACTTTTGGCTTCCCCAGGCAGGCCTGGCTGTACATTGGTGTTCCAAAGAGCATTGCCTGTTGATGTTCCCTTGGCCAGCAAGAGGGGAACTGCAACCCCTGCCCCTGCTGTGCCTGGCACACTAACACGCTTCCGTGCCATTGTACTTCTCTAAGATCAAGTGCATTTTCTTTGTGGTGCTCCCCAGCCACTTCTGCTACAAAAATACTTTTCCTTACTGAAATATGGCATGTCTGCTAAGAAATCTATATGAACCAGGATGTTTCCTGTGAAACATTCGCATCTCACCTTTAGCTCAAGATGCTTTAGCTCAAGAAGCTGTGCAGAGAATACTCCCACAGGCTGAGAAAGGGAGCTGTGCTACATGGTGCGCTCAGCAGGACTGGCAGATCTTACCCCAAAACTCTTGGTTTCACAGGCATCTGCCATGACTTGGTTATGTATTTTTAAATCACTTTAGTCAGTTTCCTCTTTAAGATTTTTGTTTGCTTCTTTTTCTTTTTCTTTTTTTTTCCTTTTTCTTTTTTTTTTTTTTTTTGTAACAAAATAAACCCTTTTCTCATCAGAGTTATCTCATTCAGACAGACACAGAGCTTAAGTGTTTTTCATTTAGGTCAAGTTAGGGTTGCTTGAACTGGGGATGTGTGCTCATTAGGGGGGCATAAGATGCTGAGGTCTATCTCTATTCTGGAAAGCTCAACTTCATGCAGCTTTTTTTTTTTTTTTGTTAAAGTGGAGCTTCCAAAATCCTGTAGACTCACAGATATGTTTTTAAACACTACTGAATTTGGGACTTGGAGAGCAAGGATAAATACCAAATTTGGGGTTGTCTCTTGACCAAAATTTTGAACGTCCTGAAGATTGCAGTGTTTGGATTTCATTATAAATGACAAAATTCAGGATAATGACAATGTTGGTGTGCACGTCTTGGCTGACTCACAGCAATGCTCCGCATTTGGATTTTTGATTGAGCCCCGTCTCTAATTATAATGCCACAAGGGCTGGCTGAGAGCAGTGCCTCCATTTGACATCGTATGCAATGTGTTGGACTGTGCATTTTATTCCAAACCTCTGCTGCTATTACATTGAAAGTATTAGCTGTAGTGTGAGCTATCTGGGGATTATATGGGCTTTTAGCAATCATTTCTGAAGGTGTATCCACTTTCATAATGCCCAGAGAGGTTGAGCAACAATTTTTTCTCAAAAGGGGCTCTTTGTCTCCATGCCCATGTCTCCAGTATAATTGACACCTACAGAACAGATGTATAGACAGATGCAGCGTTTTTCTTTCTTTTTGCTTTGGAAGCCTTACTGTCTACCTTCTAAGCTGGGATCAAGCATGACTTTGCTTGTTGACTCATGTAAGGACTTTGGCAGCTGCCCCTTGGCTCTTCCACATCGCTGCTTCACCAGTCCAGGTCTCCTCGTGTTCCTGGTTGCGTTCAGGCTCCTTCTGACTTTGGTCTCTTGATATTCCTGACCTAGCACAGACTACCCAGCTGAATGTGTTCCTGACTTCCTTGTTAACGACAAAATGCTCTCTTTTTACAGCTCAGTTTCTTTCCATAAAGTTAATCAAGCAGCCCTCCTTTTACAGGGCAGCTGACCCTTTGGTCTTTCCTCCTTTTGGCATGCTTAAAGTTCCCAAAGCTGCCAGAATCCCCGTCTCTCCCTTTTTTAAGGCAGTCTCATGAGTAAAAAAGCAGCTCCCACAGGAATGAGAAGTTTCTTGGCATATAGAGGAACCACCCCCAACAGTGTGCGTGCATTGTGCCCTTAAAAAGCTTCCTCTTTCCATTAAAATACATCATTGTAGACATTGGTGTATTTCTACTAGAGATGAGTCCAAACCATGAGGCTGGATCCAAACATAGTCAAAGTATGAGGTTACTTGGGAGTCGGAGCTCAATGTATGCTTTTTGGCTTGAGCTGGTCTCCTGTTTGCGCAGTGCAACTCAAAGAGCATCACGGCGCTGTTGGGAAAGCTACTGACACAACTAAGAAACCGAGTGGTAAAGGCTTGTCATCAAAATCAACAAACCTGAAGGCAAACTGGAACCTGGTGTCATGAGTAATTGTGACCCCCTGCCCAGCCACATAGAGCAAACTTTCTCCTTTCAATATTCACCAGGTTTTATGAACAAAAACAAACAAACAAACAAAAATATCAGTTGCAGATGAAGGAGGGCAAGATCTCCTTGCGTTCATCTTACTGGAAAAAAAGAAAAATCTTCTTTGGACTTAGTCTGCCTGCGTCTTTGCTGTGTACTGAGCTGCAAACGGTGGCTTTTCATTTCTTTAATTGACAAACACCATCCCCTAAACATTTCCAGGCACAGTCATTTTCTTTTCTCAGGTTTACTCAGTGGTTCTTACTGAGGTTTGCATTTTTCCATGCATTTGCTGAGAATATACGTGCCCCTACAATCTCATCTCTTGTGCTATGAGAAGTTTTGATAATGTAATTCATAAACAACTTCATTTTCTGGGTCTTTCTCTTTTTTTGCAGCTATCCTGTCTTTGGCTACTTGCTCCTCCCTTTGCAGCAAACTGCCCTATTTACTAAATACCGCAGAGCTTGCTGAGCTGTAGCATTTCATTCCATTTGTCTCTCTTCTTAAGGGGCTGATCTGTCTTAAAGAGATTTTTCTCTTTTAAAAATAATTTTGCTGTGGTTTTACAGTCAGCATGGTTTCCCCCTTACTCCCCCCCCCCCCAGAAAAAAAAAAAAAAAGAAAACAACGCAAAACAAAACAAAACAAAAACCCTGCAGGGCTATTTCTTCTCCTTCTCCCAAGATTATGCTGGTGTAACGACATTGACGCCAATGAAATTATTCCTTTTTCACCCTGGTATATAAGAGACAGAGCTCTGTAGGATGGGACATACTCAATACCTTCTCAAAAGTATGGCCGGGGACTGGGCCAGAAGGCAATCTCCACCTATCAAAGGGATCTCAAAGTGCTTTTTCATCTTCAATCTCTCAGACAGAGAATACAACCATCTGCCAGCAGGATGCAACTACCCCCAGGCTGAAATCAAGCAATGCATTTAACGTGGAGAAGAAGGCAAAAGGAGCACAACAGAGCCCTTTAGGAATGTAAGCAAGGAGTACAGTGTCCAGTTGAAATTAGTGTTACTATTTGCCTCGTGGAAACGCTTGGGAAGCCCAGCCAAATTCAGGGCTCCAGTCTAGAAGTGCAGCCACAGTGAGGGCAGTCTCTGTTCCAGGGCGCTTGCAGTCCCAGTGACAAATAGCAATCAGACCGCGGGCCAGCAAGAAGTTGAGCCAGGCAGAACTAAAATATCCCTGTTGGAGCGCGGTCCCATGAGACCAGTGTTATGTCTTACCAGAAACAAAGAGAAGAGCACATTTCCAGTCTCAAAGACTTCTCTGTCCCATTAAGGAAAACTCCAGACTACAATTAGAAAAAAAAAAAAAAAGGCAAGAAAAAGAGACACAGCCACAGCGTGCCAGTTTGTGTCCAAAATGCAGCTTTAAAAAAAAAGAGGGCATGGTCCCAGGAGAAGGCTGCTAGCAGCCTCTCGGGCTCGTGGCTCTTGTTACCTTGCTCGGGAGGGTGGGAATGTGTCCCCAGAGGGAGACTATCCCTGCCCCAAGCCCAGGGCCCCTGGGTAAATATTGACTCAGAGCAAGGAGCGGCTGAATCATTCCTTCCTGCCCCGCCGAGGTGTCTCCCTCCACCCAGCGGGTGTCCAAGCCCACCCTGCACAGCCCAAAATATCAGATGGGAGTTGGCACTGGTGGTATTCAAGGGACGCGGACTCTGACAGAGAGACAGGAGTTCCTCTGTGTAGGGCTGACGTGTTTGTTTGCTCTCCGAGTGGGTGAATGTCTTCTCCAGCTGGTTATTCAGGGGGACACACAGTAGGAATGGTGGGCAGGCAAAGGGTCGAGGGACTGGGGAGCTCCTAGCACTGTTCTTCCACCCTCATCACGTGCTTCACACCCTGTTTTTTGACTGCTGGTACACAGCTGATAAAGGCATTGTGCCACCATTAATAGCAAAGGAAGGGCCTGGGTTCATGAAAACTATGCCCTAAGGTACATTAAAACAGCAGTGTATTTGTGAGACGGGGTAGGAAGAAGGTCCAGGCTCAGTTGTCCAACTATTGGCAGCTCAGGATTCAACCATAACGCGTCATGATCGTGGATCATATCCACAAATCTGTTCAGGTCATAATCTAAGGGTAATAAAGCAAAGCACGGGGAAGGCTCAGGACCAAGTTGTGGTGACCGCTGGCTGAAGCTGTGAGCAGGTGTCACGTACATTTGGGTGGCTATTGCCTTGTGTAATCGAACAGGACGTAGGGGAAGGCTAAGGCTGTAGTCGCAGAACAGGTCTGGGTTTCATTTAAAGTCTGCTGCAGATTTCCTAACTAGGTTCCTAACACAGAAATGACACCTTCCTCCTTCACTGAGCTGCACAAGGCTCAATGTTGGAAGGTTTCAAAACTGATTGAAGAGCTCAGAGAAAAAAGAACAAAAAGTAAGAACAAAAAGCATATGCTAAGGACCTCTTTATATATATGGGAAGCACTGTATTTATATATTTCAAAACTGGGCACTGGGGTACATTTTCATTCCCCAGTACAAAGGCAAATACATTCCAAACAAAGCAATGTTGTTTCAACAAAGCAAGGGTTGAAATCTCTCCAGGGCTTCATTCTGTCTCATTTAGATCGGGCATAAGATCTTAAAGCAGAGTTTAGTGGTCGGCCGATCATGCTCCTCTGGGAAATGACAGAGTGGTAATTCAAAAAGGGTAGTGAAGTACAGCATTGTCTTGGTCTGCAGGACTGTTCTTCAATAAAACCAGAGGCTCACCCGGCTTACAGGAGGACATTTTGTTCCAAAGGAGCTGTGGCTCTTCATTAAACAAAAGAATTCACCTCCGGCTAGACTTGGGTGTAAAATGAAAATGTTCTTGGAGACTAAATGTCTTTGTGAAGACAGCATTTCCATGATTCCTGCCACGATTGCCTGGGCATATCTAGCAGCTGAAATGAAAGTTAGGACAAAAGGTATATCTTCGGGGCACCATCTTGCTTTGGACATGTGTTAAAAATTTCATTCAGACTTGGGAGGGGGTTTCAGTTCAGGCCAGGAGCCCTGAGGAGGGAAATAAGCGCCCTGTGTCCTGTCTGGCCATGGGCTGACACTCACCCACTCTGCACTGAGGACCCAGATTAGATCATGAGTAAGACTAATCTTTCAAGACTTTCCCGAAAGCCTTTCCTTGGAGTAAACAAGTTCTCCCACATCTGACAGAAGAGATTGGGAAAGAATCCCAGGGTATCTAAATACAAAGAGTTGTGAGATATGCCTCCTCCCCTCCGACTCTCCCAACGCACTCGGGTAAGTTCACAAAAAGATGCAGTAGGGTCATTCCGGGAGATAACTCATGTCCAGACTGGCATAATTCAGGTGTTCAGATATGGCTGTCTCCCATCCGGATGAACTCTGTAGGAAAGATACAGCCCATGCAGTTCTTCATTGTATGAACACTCGAAAAAACACCTCAGGCTGTGCAGTTTCAGGGGATTTTTTTACAAGATTATTTTCCTAAAAATGGCACCATCCCTCTGGGGATGAAGCATACTGGGAAATATATGAAAATTTAATGGATTCTGCAAGTTAGTTCCTACTTTTCTCATATATTTAAGTCAAGATCATTCCCTTATCATCTTCACATCTAGGGGCTCTTTACTGTACAGCCAAAGTGCCCACCTTCAGCTTGACAAGAAGGTTTTGGCCTGCAGACTCTTAGGCAGCACAACAGCCAAACTGTTCTTGTAGACATGCTCTTCTGTGCTATGCCTAGTCATAGCCTCCTGCAAAACCTCTCCCTTTCACCCAAAAATTGATGATAAATGAAAGCCAACTGCCTTGGTTCCGCTAAAGGTTGAAGAAGAGACTTACCACACTCTTTTTCATTGTCTTTTGCATTTAAGCACTGTTTCAAGAGCTTGAGAAAAGGTACAAGACAAGGACTGCTAGACTATCATCAGTCTTCTATGATATAAAATTCTTATATCGACTATCAGGCTTAGCAGAAGCCTTGTGCTAGGGCAGTCAGAAAGGCAGCGAAAGACATAGTCACCGTACTTCAGAGGAAAATGCTGCTGTTACAAGTCTTTGAGAAGGACAATGTCACCTGCAGCATAACATGACACAGGTTAGGGGGAACCCAGTCTGGACGTAGAGTATTTAATTAACCAGCCCAAGAAGAACCATGCAGCATAGGCAACAGAGGCCTGTCCACTGCTGGTTGAAAAATGTCCTTGCTGGACTCCCCATAGGAACCTGAAATCTTATTGACTCATGTGTACTGAATTTCCAGACCTGACTCACTGGCTACAAAAAACCATAGGATTGCATGGGGTGTCTCATACTTTTCCTGGAAAAAAAAAAAAAAAAAAAAAAGTAGATGAATATAACTAGTTGGTTAATAAATATTTGAATTTGCTTTGAAAGCTTCAGAGCACATATGTAAAGAAATTAAACAAATCTCAATCAGCAAAGAAAAGAAAAAATGTATGGACTTTCAGGGTTTGTTTCTATAATGTTCCTGGTTACCTCAGACTCAGTTAAAGGTAAAAGAGACATCTCCTATCTCTCTCTCTCTCTCTTTTTTTTTTTTTTTTAAATATCTTAATACCTGCTGAATTTCATCTGATTGATAAGTTTATACTAGGGCCACACGTAGCAGGAAGTGGTATTGAGAAAGGTGTGAAGAGTACCACCAAGCAGGTGGTTTTGGAGAACGTGTTATCTGGCTCATTAGTATCAAAAATCTGCTGTGTAAATGGAAATACTTCACCACATAATGTAAAACTAACCTGGGAAACTAATTCCTGTAGCAGTTGAAACCAAAATCTCTCCAAGGAAACAAGAAAAGGAAAGGGAAGGGAAGGGAAGGGAAGGGAAGGGAAGGGAAGGGAAGGGAAGGAAAGGAAAGGAAAGGAAAGGAAAGGAAAGGAAAGGAAAGGAAAGGAAAGGAAAGGAAAGGAAAGGAAAGGAAAGGAAAGGAAAGGAAAGGAAAGGAAAGGAAAGGAAAGGAAAGGAAAGGAAAGGAAAGGAAAGGAAAGGAAAGGAAAGGAAAGGAAAGGAAAGGAAAGGAAAGGAAAGGAAAGGAAAGGAAAGGAAAGGAAAGGAAAGGAAAGGAAAGGAAAGGAAAGGAAAGGAAAGGAAAGGAAAGGAAAGGAAAGGAAAGGAAAGGAAAGGAAAGGAAAGGAAAGGAAAGGAAAGGAAAGGAAAGGAAAGGAAAGGAAAGGAAAGGAAAGGAAAGGAAAGGAAAGGAAAGGAAAGGAAAGGAAAGGAAAGGAAAGGAAAGGAATAAGAAAATGAAAATGAAAATAAAAAAAGAAAGAAAAACAAAAAGAGAAAGAAGAAAAGAGAAAAAGGGAAAAGAGAAGAAAGAGAAAGAAATGATAAAAAGAAAAAAGGAAAGAAATGGGCAGTTTACAGTGTTAATAAGAACATAATAAAGGCATTTAAAAACACAATAGTACTTATTAAGGAAAGAAAACAGGACTCAGAAGAATTAAACGTGATGGAAGGGCTATCTGCTTGAATATAGGAAAAGCCTTTTGGGTTTCTCTGTGGTGTAGCTAATGAACAGATCCAAAAAGGTAACGGAGTACCCTCTCTAATTCCAGTTGCAGTTCATGCATTTGTAGTCCACTTTATTGATCTTAAATCAAATTTGTTGGTTTGCCTTGTACAAAAGGTGACCCTAGACAGTGTAAACATCTCTTTGGGGCCAAAAAATCTGAATCATTATTGGAACATCAGGGCAATTTCCTACAGCAGACCATGGCATTACTGCTAATGAAGAACTGAGAGCAGCTTCCTTGGAGGCAGGAGTTGCTGACCATTCACTAAGGCTAAACACAAGAGCAGAGGGACTTCTGGTCTGATCAGCTACAATGCTTTCCTCCCTTTGCTTTTTCTTCCAGCTCTCTGGAAGTAGCCGACACTCAAATTGTAGTTTCAGAGGACCTAAACCCTCTCTCCAGCCACTTCTCCATCCTCAGCAAGTTGCTGGGAAGAGAAGCCTGCATGGGTGGAGAAGAGAAAATGCCCTTGCAAGGCTAGAGTGAGCACCAGCCTTGCAGCCTCTTTGTAAACAACAGATTTCCCCACTCTGTCTTATTTCTGTGCTGCAAAGGAGAAGGAAAGATGGTTTTCCCAGTTTCAGAAGATGCATAAATACAGGGGTAGAGTAAAGGAGCCATCGCAGGGCTGTGCCTGCAAAGTCGGTTGATGGGGAAGATGAAAGCGGGCTCTGCTCCTGGCTCCGCCGGGGGGCCCTGTCAAGGCATTTCATTTTTCATGTGTCTGGCCCCCATAAAGTGAAGCCTGTGTGAGACTTGTCTGTGCAGCGCTTTGAGCACAGCAGGAAAAATGTGTTAGGCAATGAACATTGTCACGAGGAATCGCAGGCTGCCCAACAGCATTACCTCTCCAATGTGCCTACCTCCTTTTTCCCCACTCCTCCACACTGAGATGTCAGGGCATCCGCAGAGGCTCTGCTGTTGTAGGAAGCAACAGGAGCTGCTGAGCTGTTTAAGAAATCTGGATTTGTCCCGTAGGTGTCAAAGGAGGACGTTCCTGGAAAATCTGGTCCCAAATGAGTGTAAAAATGCACATTTTGTCAGGAAGTGAATAAAGTCTCACTGAAATTAAGCCAGAGACAAAGATGAAACAGCAGATGGCCCATGACAAATTGTGAGAACAAATTTGTTCGCATGACATGGGAATAAGTATGTACTCATAACAGACTGTTACTCAAGAAATTTTGAAACAGCACAACTCCACAGGAGTCATAACGTGATTAGTCACATAAAGCCAATCCAGCTAGGCCTGGTGTACTGTACCTGAAAAAAAAAGAGAAATAGACCCCCTTAACAGAATACAATAATAAAAATAATTTAAAAATAAAAATAATCCAAAGAGGTGCACAAGTTTATGAAGTCAGAAAGGCTTTCTGTTGGTCCAAAACTCATAAGCGATTTAAAATCTTTAGGGTAGCTCATGGATTGTTATTAGGATGCTCAGAAAGTGAAGGGCCAGCAGAAGGAGCCTTGCTGAAGTGACTCAACCAGGAGGTTTTTAATCTCACAGAAGAGAGACAGAGTCAGGGTATTTTTGATGAAAAGTCTTTGCCTCTGAAGCAGACTTTGCCACATGCTCCATTACAGCATGGTTCTGGTAACACAATTATTTCCAAAATCCCTTTTTTTTTTTTTTTTTTTTTTAATTGTGGGAGTGATGGGTGAGTTTGAGTTTCATAAGTAGAAGAACAGTGCTGATTTTGAATGCTGTGATCTATTGATATGGCTTTTTTTTTTCAAATTAATATTTCATACCAAACCCCTGAGATTGAGTACCCATATTTAATTGCATTAAACCTTTTTTTTTTTTCAATAAAGGTTCTAATATCTGGTATACATATATTCATTTGGGATGTTTCCATTATGCAGAGAAGAATAGATTCTTAGGATAGAAATGTGATTTGCTTTATTTAAAAAATACTTTAGAATAAGCTTGCCTAATACTTTTATGAATTAGACACGCACTCCTAAGCTCCTCACTCAAAACCATGTCAGGGTTCAGAGCCTTTATTTGTTTGGATTCTTAGAAAATTAGGGGCTCGACGCAATGTCTGGAACCAGACTGAATTTCTGAAATCACACATATGTAGACAAGGACCAGGAGTGCTCACAGTGATGATTTTATTCAGACCTATTTTAATGCAATATCCGGCAGTGTCTTTAACCTGGTGCTGGAATTTCATCCCCTCCAAGCCTGAATTACAGTATGAAGCCCTTCTAAGCCTGACTACAGACCAACAGTGGGAAGAAACGCCACTCCGTATCCAAATCAAAACTGAGCAGCACAAAAGGATTGGCTTTTGAGAGGCCAGATTCAGATTCCTAAGATGGACTTCGTCCGTGCAAAAGAAGTACCACCCTTGCTTACGCAAATGCTGCTATTGGACTTGCATTTACCACAGGCTGCCAGGACTTCAGTTTCACTTCTAACCAGAAAGAGGAGGCAGGAGTATATTTAGACTTTCTTGGGAAGCAGCTGCAATACGAAGTGGGAGTGTGTGCACGCACTCGGGCTCGCAGGCACACACATGCATACCGCTAGCTCGAGAGCAACAGCAGAAACTGAAGCAGAAAGGAGGGTGCACAAAGGCCTCCTGCAGTTGCTGCATCACTGGATGGACCGCATTACTCCTTTCAGCACCTGAACATCCTTATCGTCCAAATAGGTCATCTGATCAGTGCTGACTCACTTGGAAGAGTTATCACCTGCTGAACCTCCAGCTCATTTCTTGAAGCACTGAGGGGGCCTGAGCCTCTACTCTCTTGCACCTTACACCTTAGCTGCATGATTTTATGCCTTCCATGGGAATGCAGAGGCAACGCTGCCCACTTACAATTCTAATTCAATAGGAATTTCCTCAATACATTGATATACAAATCACCCAGCTCCCACCATTTAGAAGTTAGTTAGCCCAGCTAGGATAGCTGATTTATGAGAAGTGCTGGAGGGGAAGGGACACTCCAGAGCATGGTTGTCGCACCCTTTGTAGGGACCTGATAGCCTGGGACAGCTTATCCCCAGAGGTGCTTCTTTCTCTGCTGGAGCCCAGAAGACTGGCTTGCACTAAATGCCAGATAAATGGCTACAGTCAGATGAGCTGAGTCCCATGCAGCATGCCAGTCAGTGGAAAATCACGCCCTTGCTTTTCCCTCAAGGTTTCTCCTTCACAGACCTTTCCCTTGTTAGCTGACAAAAGACTGAGAAATCAGAGTTTGCAGCAATTTGGCTGCAAGGCAGATAAAATCAGTAGTCAAACAAAAGCAGCTAAGATAGCCAAGACTGCCTGAAAAGTTAAATTCATGCTCTTCTCATACAGACGAATACATTTAAAACAACTTTTGTTTCCCCATTCTCACAGGCAACCCATTAATCTTTTGGTAACAACCATCATCATGGGCGGGCAACCTAGCAGGAAATCCTCTTCTCTCTCTCATTACTGTATCACCTGGCTTATTTACAGTCCTATGAAGATCCTAAGTCATCTCAGAGGTGGCAGCGTAGAAGTACTTCCCTGTTACTTGCAAATGGGGAACACAAAGATGTGAAGATGCTTTCTCTATAGGAGAACCATTGTAGGTAATCTTATTTTTAGGCATAGGGTTTCTCTTTTGAAATTTAGGCATCTCCAGGACATGGTATCCATTGCTGAGTTAGTTATCCTAAGTTATTTCCATTTTCTTTATTGTCAGCAAAGAGATGAAAATACATCTCCTTGAGAATACAAGATGCAGTTAGAAAGGGTGCTAGATGGAATTTCTATCTAGAATAGAAGTAGATATTCTTATCTACGCACCCTTTTCCATGAAAGCTTGAACTGGATGATCTTTCAAGTTCCCTTCCAACCTGGGCTGTTCTATGATTCCATGATTCTCTATATATTGCTCATTCTAGCAATAAAGAGGTAATTCAGCTGCCCTGTTGGCAGAAGTTTGCTTTAGCATGAGATGTATTAGTTGCCAGAACTATTTAATACACTGACTGTGAAGAAAGGCCAGGAAATCGGATGAGATGTAGACAGCTATATTGTAAGCTGCTGAAGCTAAAGATGACATGAAGCCCATTCCAGTAAACCAGTCCTAAAGGATGAGACCAAGCTCCCATCAAGCTTGTCCACAGCAAGAAGAATTCTCTCTGAAACTATTCAGAGAGCTACAGACTGTGTGTCTAAGACTTCCCTTGGGGACTGTATATGTACAACATAACAAATGTAGGTGCTTTCAGAGAATTTCTTCACATTGACATTTACAGTTCAGTTATTTAGAAGAGTCAAATCCCAACCCAGTATTTCTGGGTCCTAGATTAATTTCCCTAACTGGTAAACTTCCTTTTCTTCTAAGCTAGAAGCCTGCCTTGAACAGTCAGTCTTTGTATGTGGGAGTAGGCACTGCAGACTACAGGCATCTGTGGCTGGGTGTACAACAGGATACTGAGTGATCATGCACAGCTGGGTTGTAATGTTTGGAGAAGGTTGCTGTACTTGTCTGAGCACCTTGTCTTCAGCATCTCTCTTCTCTTCAGGCATCCATCCAACCCTGCTTACCTACAGCTCTGTCTAGGTGTGGATCTAATACTTCCAGAAAATGAGCACGCACCCGAATGCTCCAGTTAAAAAGAATCTCTTTCTGTGAGAGCTGTACAAAAAAAATACCCCAGAAACAATTAAAAAAAAGAAAAAACAAAAAAAAACAGAAGAGTTGTGATGAGTTGCAACATTCAGATAACACCAACAAAATTGGAAGGGAAGGAAATATGTAGAATTACTCTGTTGTATATGACAAGCAATTGTGTCAGGCTGCTGACATGTTTCATCATGGTTAGGTCTTCATATTCCTGGGCTTCCTCAAACAAGTCCTAGCAATTTTGTCCATGGAGAAAAAAAAAAAATTGACCCTAGCTGACCCTGTTTTGAGGATTTGGACTAGACGGTCTCCAGAGGTGGCTTTCAGGCTCAGCGATTCTGTGATTCTACAGTTCTCATACTCAGCTTGGGTCGCTGGATGCAGAGCAATCAGGTCAGATCCCATCCAGACAAGCAGTCGCCCTGGGTGCACAGGCTGCACTGCATCAGCTGCGTGCACACCCAGCTGCTGAGCGGAGCTGTGCAATAGCTTCCACATGTCCTGGATGTGCCGGGCTCCCTGCGCGGGTACCCAGACGCCCATGTGGAATTTCTTAGATGGAAGTATGGGAGCCTGATCAAGCTGAGCAAGATGTGCTTAAAAGGCTACATGGCATAAATAAATCTTAAGGGGGGATTAGGGAGATGACAAGGCTGTGGCTTCTGATAGGGAAGCCATGCTATGTTTGAAAAGACTGCAACTAAAAGGAAGAGCCTTTGGTGACCAGATTTTTGTCTCTATTTTTGTCTGTGTTAGTTACTGCTCCTTGTATTTTAATCCTGATCAGACTTTAACCATTTAAGAATCATTTGTGACACTTACTTGTCACAGTGCTAGGCCAGATTATCTCAAGATTCGTTGAGCTTCCTCTGCTCTCCAACATATTGAAAAACATTACACTTAATTTAGTTTGTTTGGCCAGTGTAGACAGGGATTAGCCATGCTATATATGGACCATAAACACTGCTCTGGTTAACACTACAGTTGAGCCAAACCTGAACCTTTCATCTCACTCTGCAAGCTTTGGTGGTTTGGATGGAAGTGGCACCTGGATTTGAACTGTGCTTTATTTTTGTTTTTGTTTTCAAAAACCCAAACCCAATCAATAACACTTTGGAAAACCAACATCCAGCATCCTCAGCCCACCTCTAATGAACAGGAATCGAGCGCCTGTGTAGGCAGTGGCTTTGTGTTGGGAAGAGAGCCAATACACAAAGGAAGGAAACTGTCTCAAGCAACCTGCAGTAACTTTCCATCAAATCTCAGTGACATAAGGGCATGCTGAATTTTGTGTCATAATCCCCTCCAAACAACATGTGTGTTTGTTTAGGGAAGACATGGTGGTCTCATGTGGAACAAAGATGGACTTTTGTAGGCTGCATGTCTAATTGGTTTGGTGTTCGAAAGACAAGGAAGAGCCTTCATTTGCTTTTGACTCACAGTTTCAGTTTGCTATCTGGAATACCAAACCAACCTGTAATAAAAACAAATTTCTCACAGCATCAGATTTTTTAGATGCCAGAAATAATAATAGCATGATGTTAACACCTCAGTATTTGGCTTTCTTTAAGTTGTCTTAACCTAGAAAAATCTACTAATTTTTGTCTTTGTACCCACAGAAGTACTTCAAAATTTGCACCTAATTGCATCAGAAGTAGCTTTAAAATCCATCTGTCTTATGCAGACCATTCTTGTAGCATCTCACCACCTCCTGTGTAATGCATTCCCTATGCTGAAATAAAGAGCCTGGCCATGGTATAGTAATTCCATGTATGCAGATCTCCAAGGCTGCTGAAAGGCTGATGTTTTCTAATATGTTTCTGGCTCTCAGAATCGTTGTAAAAGTAAGATCATCCTTACCATACAGTATTTACCAACTGGGCACGGTGGGTACAACACCTAGGACCATAGCGTGGCTTGCCAGGTTTTTGCACATCCCCCAGAGGCTACTTTATCATCTTACACGGTATACACTGGACTCAGTCCAAGCATGAATGTTTCTGATGACTTCAGCGAACGTTGGAGGAGGTCCACTGTACTGCTCATAGACTGGCATAAGTGTCAAGCTGGGATGCACAGCATCAACAGCTTCTTTCTCAGCCTCTGCTTTGTTGATTCACATAGCTGAAGCTGCTAAATATCTACAGACAGAGATCTGCCTGTAAGTTGAATTGGGTAACCTCTCATGCTTCCGCTCAAAAAATAAAATTGTTGAAGAGTCTAAGCCATCAACTAGCTTTTGCTGCTTCTATTGCTGACCTGTCAAGTCAAATCAGAATGCTGAAAACTGGGACACTATGCATTAGCAATTAACTGCAGCTCCAGCAGCAAACATACAGCCCTCAGGAGAGTTGTATGTAGGCTGTATGTATCTCTCACAGGAGATCTGAGTCAGTTAGGACACTACCATCTAGCTCCATGACAGGCCAGGAATACACAGTAGGTAATTCACCATCTAATACGTACCCATGAAATGTCGGTCAGGACAGTGTGGAGTTCTGCCCATAGGCTTTATGAAGAATGAGACTGGAAGGATAATTTATATTTATAATGTTAAGTTGCATGTTTACCTACAATGGTCTCTTGGCTTCGTTTGTCTAGTTGGCCTACAGAAAGTATCACTAGCAGAAGTTCTCCTGTGCATTAAAAATGCCTAGTCCCACTGAAGTTAAAGCAAGCAACAGTCTGTTTATATATGTGTGACTCAATGCCCATGATGTATCTTCCTTGCAGACTCGGAGCCTTGCACACCAGATGCCCCACCTGCTGCCACTTCACCACCAACTTCTGAAGATCCTGGACCCTTCACAGCTCCAACGTCACCCTCCTCTTCCTCTGATCCTGGTACTACATCATTTTCACCACCGTTACCTGCCTGTGTCGCAGCCTTACATCCCAAACCGCCTCCTATCTCACCATCAACACCAGCTTCTGCTGGCACAGTTCATGCTGGACTCCATTCCATCCCTGCACCCCCTGCCTCTACTTCATCCCTGCACCCTGGGCTTTACCTGCCCATGGTCCCACCTGGCGGTGCCACCCACCTCATCAACTGGCTGCCCTTCCTTGCCTCTGCCACGCTTGCCACCATTCGAGGGAAGGAGGAAGACCAGACACCTGTAAGGACGTGCTCCCTGGAAGGCATGAAGCGATGCAGCAGTACACCCCCGCAGCCCTCCCAGGATGGAAATCACCAGGGGGCATCCGGAGGAGATGGAGCTCCAGAAACAGCATCCCCGCCTTCGGCTGCTCACGCCGTGCCCCCGAGCTCCGAGCAGGCGTCAGTGAACGTGAGCGACATCCTGGCAGAGCTGCGGACCATGAACAGCCATCTCTCCGTCATCGCCCGAGCCCTGACCCAGCTGGCGGCGTCGCTGGCACCACAGCAGGAGGCGCGTGGCACCCCGCCTCCGTAGTGCCCGGCCCCGCACCAGCTCACCCCACTCAAGGTCTCATTAACTGGGGACATCACAGGGGTGACATTAACTGGGGACACCCCACTGGGGACCTCTGGAGGAAAGGGACTCTGCAAACCAGCCCGTACAGTCTGTGCCATTTCATTTCGCTCTCTGACACAGGCCGTGACAAACCCCACTGTTTGTTGTTTTTTTTTTCTATTTGTTTATTTCCTCCTTGTAAACGGCTGCATATATTAAAAAAGAATAGTTTTGTGGTCTTGTTAATAAAATTGTTTATGTTTCTTGTGTTCCTTTCAGATGTGCTTGCTCCCCTCCTCTCATCCATTAACCACATGAACGTTCAGAAATTGGTGAGGTTTTGTGCAGAAAATGTGGAAAATCTGAAGAGGTGAGAAATTACCCAAGACAAAATGCTCAGGGAGGTGACAAAACCCCTCAGAGCAGCATGGGGGAACACAGACAGGAATGTACACAAAACAAATCTGCAAATAAATTCCTGTTTCTCTCAGGCCAAGCTGCGTGGCGCAGCTCTGTTGAAGCTGGAGCACTTCCCAATGCATTAAGTCTCAGGGTAATTGTAATTACCAAGACAGGTGAAGGCTGTGCTAAATTATCCAAAATACAATGCGAAGTAGCTTTCTGGGATAAAATGTCCAAAATACAATGTGAGTTAGCTGTCTCAGCAGTATTTTGTCTGAAAACTACCAAACGTCCTCCTCAACTTCTCGTCCTTTGAGAGCCCGAACTGAAGGCAGTGCAGCACTTTGCTGGAGTCTATCAAATTTACATTATTTTTTTTTAAATGGGCCAAGCTAATTTACAGCAATTAGCCAGGCACGTGTGGATCAATCCACCATGTTTTCACTATTGCTAAGCTGCAATGGCTTGCCTACAGGTGGAACCGAAGGCATGAAGCCTTGAGCAGTCCTCTTGGTGAGACATGGGGAAGAGCTCCTGAGCACCCATATCTCTCATCCTGCCAAAATTTGTACTCTGAGGAGCAGCCGGTGAGGTTCCCTTGGCAGCTGCCTGGCTTGGCAGCAAAAAAAAAAAAAAAAAAATAAATAAATAAATAAAATATTGTCCTGAAGATGGGCCAAGCACAGGGCCATTGGAGGCTAAGCTGGGCCACGTGGCTGATAAGGTCTTCATCCCAATGAATTAAAATGAACAAATAGCAAACAAGAGAAAAGAAAGCCCTCTGTGAAGTTTGGTACGAGCTCGCCTTAATTTACTTGTGCAGCCCTCAGATATCAGGATCTGAGGCCATCTCCAGGAAAAACCCAGACAAACAGACAGATCGCTAGATAAGATTAAAGAGGAAGTACTCTGTCTATCTGCAAATATTTCTGTTACAGATGAGCCTAAGCCACAAAGATTGAATGAATATACAAACTTCCCCAAAGCTCAGATGTATTTGAATTTGAGGTTTTGGTTACTGTATATATATTTATATATAAACCTATCCATATTTTTGTGTCTGTGCCTGAAAGACAAAGCAACTGCCCTGTTCGATCATGTTTCTTTCTAGGGCTGATCAGATTTTTTTTTTCTTCTGTTGTGTTTGGCAAAAAGCTGAAAAGAAAGACATTTCATAGATGGCCTTCCTTACCTGTCAGTGTTTCAAACAAAATGAGATGAAAGGAGTGTCTTAGAAACAGTTTGGCTTTTGATTTGGCTATTGCAGTTTCCATAGGGGAAAAAAATAAAATATAAAATAAAATAAAATAAAATAAAATAAAAATAAATAAAATAAAATAAAATAAAATAAAATAAAATAAAATAAAATAAAATAAAATAAAATAAAATAAAATAAAATAAAATAAAATAAAATAAAATAAATAAGAGAGAGAGTAAAGAAAAGTTTTCACTTTCCCTCCTTTTAGTAGACAATACAGGAAAATGGGAAAATAGAAAAAATTGGAAAAGCTCTATGGTTGAAAACAGACAAGCAAACAAATAAAGAGGAATCTTCTTTATTTTCAACCAGCTTTCCCTCCTTCAATTTAGCATGGTAAAAACTAAACAGCATATTCTCCCACTCTTGCTGTGTTATGACTGATAAGGACATGTCAGTGTAGTTTTACTTGATTTATCTTATTTTTTCCAGTTAGTGACCTTTCACAGACTACAATTGACAAAAATCTCAGTGGAGTTTTCTGGACCTGTACAAGACATGCAGCCATGTTCCTTTGTGCAGGCAGCTTCAGGAGACCTTACTGTGCAACTGCTGGTGCTTTATCAAACGAGGTTAGAGCTGGCTTCATTTAGGTGTATAAGGGAATAAGGAACAGTTTACATGATGTCTGTAAAAAGTCCAGAAAAGTCACAAATAGCATTAGATATTCAGCCACAAATGCAGTGCTCTTCTTTCTCAAGAAATGCCACGACTGCAATCCAGCTGGCAGGGAAGGAAAAGAGCTCTTCTCGAGCCTCTTCCCCAAAGAGCTGAGAATTCTGTGGTGCCACAGCCAAAGATATTAGATGCTGAACACCCTTTCTGACTAGACTCCAAGCTGTCTGGTCCTGCGGCATCCTGACAACAAAGCAGGACCAGTGCCTGTAGCCAGAACTAAAGATTTTCAGATTTATTTGGCAGCCACCACTGGCTCTCGCAGGGGTACAGCCACTGGCTGGAGAGACACCAAGGCAGTCTGTCCGTGGGTAGGGATCCCCAAAATGAGCGGTGTTGTGGGGCTCAGGGCTGACGTTTGCAGGATACACTTCTCCAAATTTGCCTGTAGGATTTGTGTGCAGCTCTGGGCCGTAGTGCTTTTCTTGCTGGCAATGTCAGGACCATCTGGGTGAAACCCAGCTCAAATATGTCCATGCAGTCCCTGGGTAGCCCCACTGGGGCACCAAGGGGCTAAGCAAAGGGGTGTCTTGCCCATGGGCTCCTCATTCAGTAAAGTGCATTTTATATATATATGGGTTTTGTATGCTCTTCTTGGCTTTCTTCTGCAACCGCCTAAATTTGACTTTGAGCTGCCGGCCCCCCTGCACCTTGCTGAGCTGCTCCTGCACACATGCTACTCCGACGGTCGAAACCTGGAGTGCAGCTTGCAAGCAAAATCTCCTAAAACATCTGAAGTGGGCAGCAGAGCGGCTGGAGAGGACAGAAACCCCGGTGCAGCTGGCGCTGTCGCCACAGAGTGTCACAGCACCTGCGGAGGTGGCACATCCCACACAGCATGCTCCAATGTGACGGGGCCTCGTGACCCAAGACAAACAGTGCAAGAGACTTTCCTCTCTTAGTTATTCATTTTGAATTTTATTCATTTTGATTTGGAGAACAAAGGGCCAAAATGTATAATGTTTTAGTGTGTGTGTGTGTATGTCTTCAATGTCCTGTGTAGAAATAACGTCATGGGCTCACACTCTGGTCTTTGATAAATTATTCAAAATCTCCTGCTGGCCTTCTCTTCTGGGACACCTTCAGTCTCTCCTTCTTCTTCCTCTTCCACAGCCTTGTTATTTGTGAAGGACAGAGGAAGCAATCTGTGGGGCAAGATTCATTTTACAATTGACAGATGCTACTCTGAATTTCTAGTAAAAACATCAGAAATGGGCCAGATGAGCAAAACTTAAAAGCTAGAGGCCAGGATGTTATTCTTAGAGTCAGGATGAGTGACTATCACATCCCCTTCTGTCTCCACCATCGAAATCCTAAACACACTGATCTCATGTTTCACAGCTGCCTTATAAGCAAATGTTGAGGATAGGTTTCATGTCACCACACTTTAATTATCAAAAACTTGGTTTTCTAGGTTCCTCTTCAGTCAAGGGGAGACAAGGGCTCTCAGCGTGTGATTGATCCTAGCCTCAGAAAGGCATTTATAATGAATAGGATAAATTGCCTTCTGGAAGTGTCCATCCCTCTCCCCTGACTATAGACAAGAATTTTAAGCCAGGTGCTTAACTTCTTGATGGCTTGAAGTAAATGAAAAGGATCCTCTGCTTGGTAATTGCAGTTCATTTCCAACCAGTGAAGCGTTGGGATATCACATTAATAGAGCCCTGATAGACGTGTGAGGAGCTGGAAGAGAGGAACAGGGAGCCCAGGAGAATAGGACTGACAGTGAAACTGGAAACCCTGCAAAATATCCAGCTCCAGCTCTGGGCCAGGAGAGTTATCCTGTGCCAGGAGAGCACCCGGAGGGACACCCAGGTCATTGCCTTCTCCCAGAGATTAAACTCCTCAGGATGCATGACTGGAAGCTGAGCAACTTTATGGCATTTGAGTGATGTGCTCAGTGTCTGCTGCTCCAGCAGGAATTATTTATGGAGTCAGCAGGCTGTACAATATTGTATGAGACTGCAACTCAAGAAGGTGGGAGAAATCACAGGTTTACCCAGGAGGAATAGGAGGCCGGGAGGTTTTTCACTTTGTTTTCTCTAGCACACATTGTTCTTCCAATATTTGTACACACATTCGCAGTAATGACACTCAAATCCTCCAGTAAAATAATTTAGGAAGAAGCAATGCAAGGGAGGGCATTCTTTTGCAATAGCCCAGCTGCAAGCTGGTGGCATGCAGAGCTTGGGAGTGAGCCCCTTCCTACAGACAAGATGGATCTTCAGCATGGCTTTGTCTAGGACACCAAACTCAGGTACCATCTGCAGAAGCTCCTGTGGAGAACCATCTCTGCCTACAAAGCTGTATGGCCAGGGTGCCTCCATCTTCCTCCCAGACCTTTCACTACAGCATTTTGTAGAATCATTTGGGTTTCTGTTGAATTTATTTCAGTCTGTGAGGAGTCAGCCAGGACACCTGTATTGGCATATTGGTTGCATTGCTGCACCCTTAACCGCAAGGCTATATCCTGAAACCACAGCTGCAAGCTTGGTCATATATGCTCTTTGGCTGTCATGGGGCAGAAGATCCTACACTAACAGCATGACAAAGGATACCCTGAGGCCATGGCTGTCCCTGCCCCAGGCACAGTGGCTGTGCTGATGCCTGGCTGTGCATCACTTGGGGGTGGGTGGCTCTGAGACCAAAGGCAAATGCTTCATACCTGTCCATCTGCTTGCATAACCTACAGGATGCAGCAGAAACACGGTGCTTGTATGGCCTCAGCTGAGGTCAGAGACCACTGAGACAGAGAAGCACTGAAGTAGGTTGCATTGCTCCCAGATTGCACACGAGTTGAATGAACCCCAGTGGCTGAGCTGGGACACTTTGCTCTCACATGACCCTACACACAAGTTAAAAGACACACTATTTTGTGCTTGCTTTGATGCTTCTGGTAATTTCCCACCATGGGAAATGGGATTTTTTTTTTCTTTTTTCTTGCTGGAGTGTGGCAGACACTAAAGCTCAGCTCTCTGCTTGGCTGTGAACTGGTAGGCTGTGAGACACGAGACAGTTGGCACTGCTCTCAAAGGAAATAAAGGTGATGTACTCTGGGCCAGGTTTTCCAAAGGTGAAAGGATGAAACTCTGTTCTTTCTTCCAGATACACCAGGACCATGGTGCTGAGCAATGTTGTCCAGCTCTTCCTCCATAACTCTGATAGCTCTCTGCCTTCATTTGTTGTTTGATACGTACATTTTACATTTTCAGGGCAAGGACTGTATTTTTCTTCTGCCATGGTGCAGAGCTTAGTGTAGAAGGGGATTTTAAACACCGTAACGGCACCAGTAATTATTAATAGCAAATGATATCATGAAACTGAAATCTTCGTCCCAACAAAGAGGAATTCAGCAATGTAGAAGTTGAAGACAGAAAATTATACCACAACTTTTTGCTGGGGTTTGCTGCAGGCTGTCTCTCTAAAATAAGCTGGGCAGAAGCAGTAACTTCTCACTACTGCTTTTGCTTGTGGAAGTGGTTCCCAGACACTTGCTGTACATCGCATAATGTCGACATCTGATGTGATCCGCATCATCCCCATCTACCATTCTGTCTGGATTTCCCATTTATCTTGAACTTTGGCTGAAGTCTCAGTTTATTCAGAGACAGATCTTATTGGAACAGCCTTCACAAAGGGCTTTACTGCTTATAGCTCTCATTCAAAACATATTTTGTACAGAAAAAATGTGGATTTGGGCCAGCTGAAGCACTTGGAGACTCATGGTGAGAGCAACAAATTGCTTTTGTCACAAAACAAAAATAAGAGGCCCTGAAAAATCTTGAAAAATGCCCAAGACTATATTTCCTTATATTTATTTTATTAAATATATTAAAACCATGTCAGTAGTTCAAGAATTAATTGAAGAATTTTGTTTCATCCGCACTGCTACTTTATCTATTTCCTCAACATTTTTTGACAGTCCTTATTTTGCGATCAATAGAAAATGACATTTCTTCTCCCAGTCAGCAGAATCAAAACACCAGATACTTGTGTGGCTCTGCTGGCAGAATGCACTGAATTCTGAAGTTAACTTGGCCATCTCTGAGCCTAAATCCAGACCTCATAGTTTCTTCCAGATCCTCCAGAGTAGTGAAAGAGTTGGTGGCACAAGTCTGGTGTCCCACGGCCTGTGCTGTATGCCATCGGTGAAGTGGTATACGTGTGATATAAACTTCCATGGGACTTAGAGCTTGGATTGACCAGCCAGACTAATTTGATCTATTCCAGATGGGACCTGACTCCATGTGTTTTAGTTAATGGTGGCATAAGTTGGACTTTTCAAGCCATGCCAACCAATGTGATAAAAGCTACCAGGAGCTTATTCATTTCTTCCCTATAAAACAGGGCAATTTGTGTACATTTCACTTCAGTTCTGTATTGACTATCACTCTTAGGAGGTAAGGGTGTCATTATTTTTTAAACATACAGGGCTTGACTCAATCAGCCTCATTTGTTTCCTCTGATGGAAGAAAAGGGCCTGAGGTAGAGAGAAGTTAAGAGCTGACTAGGAGGTTTTAACTGAAGTAGTGGGATGAATGTGAGCCAAGGAAAATTTAGGCTGCACATCAGGAAAATTTTCCTAACAACGAGGTCTATTACTACGTGGAATGGTCCCCCCAGGGAAATGGGGGAAGCCGACTAGACAAAGCAATGAAGAACACATTGTAGGGAGCAACCTTGAAACAGTTGGGGAATGGACCAAGTGACCTAAGCATATTTTCCATCTCTAATTTCTCTGACTCAACCATTACAAGGGTACACTGTATAGTACATGACTCCTGTGCTCTGCCACATCAGTACTGCTTTGGGAAGACTTCCCATGAAGCCAGTCCTCAAGATGCAAAAGGCACCCCTGCCCTGACCTCTGGGCATCTTCCCTGGGGTCTGCCAGGTGTAGGTTGCTCTTGCTGGCACCTTTGGCTACCTACAGCACTAACCCAGGGGCCAACTCTGAATATTTTTGACCATGACTTTTCCATTATTCAAATTTGCTTTTCTGTGCACTTCTTTCCTGACTTCTTCCTCCTGTTTTGCAAATATTTTAATCTCAGAAGCAACTAAGTTGATATTGCACTTTTCTCTAAGGGAATCAGTTTAACTTTGCTTGGCCACAGCTGAAGAGGCACATTCAAGCTATGCAGAAACCAGAGAGAGAAGTGGATTTTCTCAGCATCTGGTGATGCCCATGTGACAGCTAACACATTGGCAGACACCCAGGATCAAACCAGGAGACTTCAGAGCAAAAAGTTGAACTTAAGATGACAAAATAGCTTACAGTGCAACCGTGATGTACCCATTTTCCGTATTGGACTGGACAAAATAATGAATGGATGTATTTTGTAAATAGTTTTACTTCAGTGAAAGAAAATGTGACTCCCCAGTAATGAGGAAAAGTTATTATTCTAATTTTTGAACATCAGGGGCCTTCTGTTAGAGTTCACAGGACTGTTTTATAAATATTTTTAAAAAGTTGATTCATTAAAACCCAAAGATTTCCATGGGAAGGACCAGTTTCGTTGCATTTCTCAAGGCAGAAACTTTGAAGTATTCATACTCCAAAAGGCATCTTTAAACACTTATTTAAAGAAACAGCTTGGTGGTTTTGTTAAAAAGCAGTCTTTCTTTTCAAATTTTAACTAGATAGAGTTAAAAAACCACTATTGCCATAACTAAACTTTTTTTCAGAAAAAAAAAAAAGTTTAATATGCCCAACTACATTGAAATTTGTATCTGGATATTTTTATCACATTTCAAGACAAAAAGAAATTTAAAATATCAATATTTTCATAGTATAGAAAAATAAATTTCACTTATTTGTTGTCTGAACAGGAATTAGTTGAAAATTTAGGATAGATAATGAAGGGACTTTTCTGCTATCCCAGTTCTGAAGATATAATATTTATTCTTAGTTTAAATATGGTCCTGAAACATATCTTTTCCAAAAACAGTGGGTATATTATAGGCTATATTCAGTGTACTGTGACTGAGACTGGAGGAGCAGTTTTTCTGATATAGATTTCATTTGTGCAAGTTGGATTCAGATTTTCTTTCCAGTAGCTTTCATCAGGCTTTAGCTCTGTAGTCTGAATTCACATCTGCTCTTCTGTGTGCATGCATGAATGCACTGACATCTAACAATGAAAGAGCAACTTCGTGGAAGAGAGGCAGCAGCCCAACTCTGTATTCAGTGAAAGCTGACTGCAGACCATAAAAAGTAGATATGTGAATGCAAAATACAGTTAAAAAAGGCTTATAGAGAAAGTGATTACTTCTACATTAAAAAAAAAGGCTACTGAGCAATTAATAAGCAATGACTGTTTGGAAAATGCACTAGGACAAGACAGAACAAATATCCCTTACAGGGGAAAAAAATGTCCATGTTAGTAACACCTCTATCAACACCACTTTCGTTTTACCAGTTCCTGTCTAGTCAGGAACTAATTTCTTTACATTTACTGAAGCAGAGTAACCACAAATCAAACAGTAGGAAAATGATAACCTGCTGAACTCCATAGGGACCTCTTGAGTGGGTTTGGTGACATCTGACCTGTGCTTAGACAGTTGTGAAATGTCTCATGTGGGTCAGTCAATCAGGCTTTGCCCCTGAACTTGTCATTTTTTGAGACAAAGTGGGAATAAAAAATAATTTTAAAAAAAGGTAAAAAACACAAATATTCAAAAAGTCAAACCTGTTTAAAAATTATTTATGTGTAAAAGTTGGATATTTCTTGGAAGGATACATTAGAAGCCTTTAATATATTATGAGAATATAAAGCATGAGGGGGAGTACGTAGTGCACAGAGAAACACTATTTGTGGGAGTTTTTCAAAGTCATGTTCCATTGGCTCAGAAATCACCTTACTAAAATGAAACTTAACAGGCCAATAAATATAACACTGCTGAGAAAAAAAAAAAAAAAAAAAAGAAGAAATCATACTAAACTCTGATTATGCTGACATCAGCTGGCCTATAAATTATCGCCCAATAAAAACTATCAAGATGTGAACAAAAATATCCCAGATCACCATTCTGGGAAGAAAAAACAGCTTGGAGCTGTTCCAGTGTAATAATTTATAAATATATATATATGTGTATTTATTTATTGTGATCATGTAAAGGTCTATCAATTTGGTCAGCTTCTTCCCTGGACTTCTTTTACACTCATTGCTCTCTGGAAGGAAATTTCTATTTTTAGGAGCATCTTGAGCATTTTTAACTTATTGAAAGGCATGATAAAAACTGTAGCCCATATCCTTGATCAGTACAAATCATTGCATATGCACCAAAGTCAAGGTATCCAATCTAATTTACATTAGCTAAACTCATTGCCCTGGTTTTCTTTGACTAGTTCATTCATCATTATAGCCAGTGACGGCATAGACTTGTTATGGTTGCACTGATTTCTAAGAAGCTTTGAAAGTCTGTGCTGACTAAAAGTCTGTCACATCAACAAAGATAATGATCTGGAAGGTTTCTGCTACTTCTTGGAAATCCCAGGGGATCCCCTTTTATGTTGCTTATTTCTTCAGCTGCATTGCTTTGAGGAGAGATTGCAGTGAGCACAGAGGATTTGTTTCTACAGCAGCAAACAGTGGAGACCATGTGAATGAAACAAGAGGAGAAAAGACATTTCAATATGATCTGCTCTTTGTGAGAGATCTTAGCAAGCCTCTGAAGGGTACATTTTAATTTTTCCATTGTGCTGTATCTGGGTATATAACCCTTCGACAAGTGGAAAATATATTTCAGAGTGCAGAAAAGCTGTATAGGAGGCCTACCAGTACTGGTGATGAATCTTCCTAAGGAAGCTCAGAGCACTCTGCCTACTGCCCTCACTGCAAGCTTGCACAAACCCATCCTGGGAGGCAGGATGAGGAAGCAGGCAGGAGCCTGACTTAGGTGAAGGTAGAGGTTTGGTAGAGTCTGGGATCTTCTTGCAGGATGACTTGGAGCAAACCACTTTGCCTCACTTTGCAAAGCCACTGGAATGGCAATGCTGCCCGAGAAACTGGTATTATTGTAACCTGAGAGCCAGCTAAGGTTGGTGGCTAACGAGACCTTTTCCTGGCCCTGTCACAAGAGCCAATACAAGTGGAAACATGTGGAACAGAGGTGGTCATTCCAACATCTGAAACTCTTTGTCTAATGGTGGCCTTAATTTTGTACATACCTCCTGTTAGATTTCAAAATTAATCTCAAGACCACATCTGCCCACGTCCAGTCTTCACAAGGCCAAGCAGCTTGGTGTATAACCCACACCTCAGCCCAGGCTACACGTTCCTGCATGGACCCATGTTGGTAGGTGCTTCTAGAGCACAACTAGCACACAGTTATAGATGGAGGATCCTCACAGCATGGGATGGCAGAGAGGGATTTTGGTCTGTACAACAAGCTGGTGATCAAAATCATGGAATCACAGAATCATTAAGGTTGGAAAAGACCTCCAAGATCATCTGGTCCAACCATCCCCCTACCACCATTATCACCCACTACACCATGTCCCTAAGTACCATGTCCAACCTTTCCTTGGACACCCCCAAATGTTTTTCTGGGAAGAAAAACAGAGCTGCCATCCCTGCTCCACCTGAGAGATCCTGTCTCCCGGGAGCACCAAAGGGCTTTAGAGCATTGGAGAACAAGCACTCACTATTCCACCTGTTGAAGAGAAAAAGGAAAATGCTTTCTGGCTCTTCTCTAGCACAGTATACCTGGCATTCATATGGGAAAGAGATTGCAGGGTTCCCACCCTTGCTCAGTAGGTTTTCTTTAAAAAACAAACAAACAAACAAACAAACAAAACATTTTTTTTGTTTCTATTTTTTAATTGCTATTTTGTTCATTTCCCAGCCTTACTCTCCTATTAGACCCTTTTGCTCTACCTGATACTTGCCTTCTTTGAATGGCTCATGAGCAATTAAGGTAGGGAGCCAATCTTGTGTCATACCTAGAGAGATCTGGCTGCTAATAAATAGGTAGCCATGAAAGTAGAGACCTCCCATATATCAAGGGATGTAGTGTAGCCTAGTAACCTTTAGTTAAACCCATAGGGGTTTTGTCAGTGGACGGCAAATTCTAGGCACTATCAGTTCCCAGACATGATAGCCAAGTGTCAGCAGGTGTGAGATCACTGGGGGACTGTTTAAGTGGTATCAAGGCTGCCGTACAGAGTGTGTCACACGGAATGTGGTGGCAGAGTAGGCTGTACATTAGGGTTCTGACCCTTCGCTTTCTGAAAAAAAAAAAACATAATTAAAAGAAAAATGATCATGAGAAATCAAGTTATCATCCGTTCCCTTTGTCTGAAAAATACCAACCCCATGTCACCAAAACCCTCCTACCATCATTTTAGGTGATGATTGGGAGCAGGAGTGGCTCAAACTGAGAGCGTGCCACCCACTGAGTCACTGGTACTGCTTCCTGTTGGCATGGTCCTCCTTTGGTAGGAGCTATTCTTCTGCTGAGCCTCCCTCACTTCTTCTTACCAGCAGAAAGCAGAAGTGATATGAGTCACCTCACAAGACCACCTGCTAAATTCTTCTCCTGTGGTCTTGACCCAGATGCCATCTGTTAATAATGAATGTAAACATACATGTCTTCAGGATATTGTTCAAAAGCAGTGATTCTTTCTTCAGGATTAATATCCTAAGGACAATCAATAAATGCCACAAATATGAGTGCCCATGTCCCAGAAACCCTCAAATTCTCAAGTTTATTGTCTTTACAGGAGCCTAGCCACTGCTGTTATTCATCTGCAGTGAAATAAAATCCATTTTAAGGAAGTCAACCACATATTAAATATTTTTTGTTCGAATGTGAATCAAATAACTTCCAAATTTTCCTTTAATAATATGTATTTAGGACTATTTTCCATCTTCAGTCCCCCACATTCTACCCCAAACTTAGAAAACTAAGGTGTCTTGTATTCTGGCTTCAATTTCCAGTGTCTTTCTAAATACTTCTTTCATATCATCAATTACTTGCTGAAGCTATGCAATGGTGACAGCCTGCGCAATGGGAAAGACAGCCAGCCTTGGGAGCTGGTATTGTGTATTTCTCCACCATCCTCCTATTTGTAACTTCTAACCAGAAAGAAAATATTCACCTCCTCCACAGTGCCAAAGCCTGTGCAACACAGGTCTGTTGGGCTGATGTGCACCCAGAGCTCTGGGACTCAAATGAACCTAGAACTTTTGTAGAAATAGTAATGTGAGAGGAAGCAGAAGAAAAGTGGCTTTCATCTTTTATACTCATCAAATGTGGGACTGCTTCCAAATCAATGAGTACATGTTATTCCCTGCCCTCAGTTTTGTCTTGCTTTATGAGTTACTACCACGAAATAACCAACTGAGACCCATAGATTTTAACAAACCAGTGCAAAAAACAATGACGTCTTTGAAAATTCTTCCAAATTCATCTACAGGTTAAATGCTAGGAGTATCTTGCCTTTGAAAATCCTTAAGCAAAGACGCCTTTACCTCCAAGAAACGACATTTTATTAATGTACATGCTTATGTGTGTATACATGTGCATGAATATATGAATAAATGTATAGATAACTATTATACAAATGCTTCTTATGAAGACATAAGTTTATGGAATTAAAAACAGTAACCTCAGTGTTATATCTCTGAACACATAATGTATGTCAGCATTTACTTAATCTGCACTATTCAAGAACATGTTTATCACCCAACAGCATTCCTTATTTTACACTCTTACTTCCTTTATATTATTTCAGTCAATCATAACTCCACAGGCTTTTATTTTTATTTTTTATGTAAGGGGGAGAAGAAAGAACAGAAAGGGTATTTTGGCTGGTCAAAGTCTGATGTCTTTACTTAGATCTTACTCTCTTAAAACTGCTCAGGACTTCTACCTCCGGAAAGACCACAAGACTTAGCCCTACAAATGCTTTCCTCACTTCCAAGTAGTAAATGTATATCTTTGTTCTTTTATCTATTTGTTGCCAGGGTGACAGGCTTATACAGTTTGAAAGTACAACAGTAAGGCCTTAGGGTGTCACTTTAAGATAACCACACACTCGGTTTTGTGTTTCGCTTCATTATTTTATTTTTAGTTTATGCATAACAATGTGCTACTGAAAAATGCCTATTGTCAGCTCCAGGTGTGTTTGCCAACATTAAAGAGTACAATCACAACAAAAGAAAAGCCAGGAGCTATTCCACCTCCCACATGCCAAAATTAACAAACCGTAGTAAAAATTATAATCAACAATGCTTTCCTTCCCTTCCTCCCTTCTCTCCACCCTCTCTTCTCCCCCTCCCACCCACCAGCTCTCAGGCTGTCTTTCTGAAAGTGTGGATAAATGAATAACATGCTGCATGGATGTTCCGCTGCTGCTACAAAAACATAATTTTGGCCCTATTGTCAAACTATTGGCTCTCCATTGACAGTGTGCCTTAGGCAGATCCCCCTTTTCATACTCTTGCAGACTGAATTCTGCATGGTTATCTGACAGAGGACAAACCCAATCCTTTAGTCTTTCAGGGGTTTTGTAGACATGGAAATCTCCATGTTATCTCTGCAGTCTACAGGACTTCTTGGGTTTTTACTCCCATTTTTTATCCAGACCTCTATTTGAGACGGGAATTTTTTTAAAGAAAAAAAAGTCCCCAGTTGTTCAGATTTTCCAGTGAAGATATTCCACCGCAGATCTTAAAGGTTGATCATGTGTCATACTACACTTTCAAAGTCTATTTTACTTAGCTTCTATAACTGCCACTCCCAGTCTTTGTTTGTTTTAATATTTTGCTGGTTACACTGATGATTTCTCTGTTTTCTCTGTTTTCTTCTCCGTGTGGGCACCACTTAACTGTTGTCAAATGACCTGTAACATTGCCATCCTCATACAGCACTGTGAGAGGTCCTTATCCTTTAACCGTTCTTCTGACCTGATTCTTAAAACATCCTCAGGGTTCTTCTTTGAACCTTCTGCATCTTTTTCTACTTCACTGTGGAAGGCTGGAGAGCAGACCCTGACACAAAAGTCCAAGAGAACTTGTCTGATTTCTACCAAGACACACACCAGAACAGGTCCATTTGCTATTCTAACCCACAATTTTGTTATTTATATCCAAGGTCTGCATCTTCTTTTTTTTTTTTGTGTAACCTACTTTCAAACGAATCCAGTAGCCAGTCTGCTTTTAATGTCCGCCTTGTGTTGCCCTCACTTAAACTCATTGAAAAACTCCCTTTTTAGCCTGAAATTTCCTTAGGTTCTTAACAATAGCTGCTCAGATATGCATGCGCCAAGACCTGTCTGGCTGGATCTCAATGAAGATTCAGTTAAGTACACAGGCATCTAACCTCTACCTAAATCCCCAAGGGAAATGTGAAATATATATATATATATATTTATTTAAATAGTGAACTAATCCTTCCTTCACCTTTTCCTTTGCGTGAAATAATGGCCTAGCCTCCACTCCTAGCCCCATCAATTGATGGTCTGTATAGGTGAGCTAGACTGGGACAATGGGAAGTGAATCTGGGATAGACCCATAATTATTTCAGTTGCTCTGACATCTTTAAACAGGTCTTCAGATTCATTACATACCTAAAGGTTTCAATTTGGCTTCCTCTTTGCTACATAGAGCTGCTATAAGCCTGTTGGATGCGGGCAAGAAAATGTTCAAAAGCCACTGAAGCAAGCATCAGAGTCCTGTGGCTAGCTCTATATGGCAGAGGAAACAGCAAAAGCCCATGTTTTAACTTATGCTGGGCTGCACACATTTCTTGTTCTACAGAAAATGTGCCAGTCCATCATTGCTGGACTAAACTCACAGCAGAACCGTGACACTAACAGAAACACTCAGACTTGCGATATCAGTGAGGGTAGTAAAGCAGTTGCAATGTCCACAGCTTCTCCCATCTGAGTGGATAGTTTAAGTGTACTGAGGTATGGACCCACATGTAAAAGGTAGCTTGGCCCAGGCAGTGTTCAGACATACCAGTTCAGTGCGTTTTTTCAGTAGTCTATTATCATTGGACCGCCCCGAGGGCTTGGATGCTAACCCCAGCTGCTGCAGGCCCAAAGGAAGAGCAGTCCAACCCTTGTTTGGATTCCCTTCTGCTCTGCAAACTGTCAGGCCAGGGCATAAAGTTATGAACAAAATTCAGTAAAGCTAAAGAAATCCCGCGAGGCCCCAAAAACGTCTTTATCTGAGAAGGCCGAGAGCTATGCCATCTTCCACTGGCATTCAGCCACATGTGGTGAGCCAAGACAGGTGGTCCGATGGGTTGGAAGACATACTAAGACAGTCTGGTCTGCTGGACGCGTTGGCATGAGCGATTCACTGAATGGTGCTCTTCTTGCGCATGAACGAGTCCGGTGCGATACAATGGGGTACTGTGCTGCTGAAGAAGTTGTTCTTCGGGTGAGACATTACACTCATAAAACTCAGCGGAGGTCCTGACCACTTTGTGGGCATTAAAGATCGCATGACTTGTAGCAATGACTTTGCTGTCCTGGCCACGCGCCAGTTTGGAATGCTTTGTTTCACTGTGCTCCCTATACAGCGCCTATTCAGAAATGTTGTCTTCACAAAGTCTACATTTTGATGAGCTCATGTTAAGCTGCCCTTTCAAAGTAGATGCCAAAATGGAAAAAAAAAAAAAAAAAAAAAGAATTGTAAAAACAATTAGTGATGATTACTGATAATTACCTACACATGGTTGGTGTATCTAACTCAGAAAAATACCTTAGAAAGAAAAATGTCATATAAATATACACTATTGCTATGTGTCTGGCTGGGGTTTTGAAACACTCAGAGCTGCATGTATAGATTCACATGTAGCTGGTATTAGAATAAGAAGTGCTGATGCAGTGTTTAAAATCTTAAATTCTGATCAGGCATTGGATAAATTACTGACAATGCTTGTAAGGATATAAGATCCCTATGGAAAAAACTGCCCAAAAAAATTGAACGCGGTATTTAAAGAAGCTCCCTTTGACAAATGGAGCTTTGAATCATGTCAATCAGTGTAGGAGGAGATGGCCACCAAGTTTTCCTTCACCATTTGGAAGAAAAGGTCAGAAGGAAGAAGGCAAAGCCAGGCCAGTACGTCTGCTAGGGGTCATTTAAATACAACACATCAAGATAACATTTGCTTTAAACTTTTCATTTTCACAACCTTACAGTGAGAGTGGCTTATGAAGTCTCCCATTTAAAGCCTGATTTGTGATTTATAGTGATTTATAACAACACTAAAACCTCCCACAAAAGACAAATTAATACTCAGATGCTTTTTCAGCACCTCCTTTGAGAAAAAGTGTTTTGAGACACTGCCAAAGAGTGGGAGGCAAGTATTTCTACTAAAATACAAATGGGTGGCAAACTCTGGAATAACATTTTGGCATGACATACACACTGCATTTTTTGAGTCTTTTCTCTGTAAGGAATCTGAACATTTTGATTTAACAAATTAAACATTCCCTAATAAAATGAGTTGGTCAAGGAAAATAAAATGTTAAGGATAAGTCTCCTTAAATATTTTTTGCACATTTGTGTTTAAAGCCCTGATCTGCCTCTCAGTTCATGGTAGTTCCAAAATAAAGAGTACTTTTTTTGGCTCTAGGCTTAATATTATATTACCATTAAAATTCCAGCTAAATCCTCCAGGTTTGTAATTAGAACTATGGAGAGACCCAGGAGTCACGAAGGATGCTGGACTTCAGCAGAGGAAATTATGGTACAATTTGTTGTGAGAAGTGTTTGGTGAAATTGAATGGAACAAATCAGTGAAGCAGATGGGGAAGGAGACTATGTCCAAAGATCAATTACTGCACGATCAAGTGTCATGAGTGCTGCCAAGCAGCAGTGCATTAAGATTAAATTGGAGTTCTAACAGATGCAAAAGTACAAAAAACATATGAAGGACAGACAAGACTGATGGATTCATACTGTAGATGACCAGTGAGTCAAATACTTTGGCTGGAGTTAAAAATAGTGGGATTATTTGATGACCAGTTAGAGGAGAAAGGTAATCAAATTTCACGTTTCAAGGTATAAGCTGGTAACCACAGCGGTCAGTAAGTAATTTTTTCCTTCTCTGGAACATTGCAAAATTGGATGACAGGGTCTTTACCAGGGCTGTTCCCGCTCTGCTTCTCCCTCAGTCTTCTGGCTTTGATTGAAACATTGGGAGCGAGCCAATCTCAGACCTAGACGCAAGCTGATGATGAAATGGTCAACTAACTACAATGAATTTTATTTTCTGTCAAAAGAGATGAAAACCAATACACACGAAGAGATGAACCTCAACAAAGTAAGAGCCCAGTTCTACCTCCCTTATTCTGGAGGGATTCTTAGTGTCTTGGGTAGGAATACTGCCCCAGTGTTGACTGCAGCATTGACTTTTTACTAATGACAGATGAGATTTTCTGCATATGTAACCAGGCTGCCAGGTGTTGCTGGCAGCAGTGAAGGCCGGACTATCTACTTTTTTTTTTTTTATTTATTAAAATTACAAGATAAAATTTTTCAGACAAAATAGCCTAGAAACCTTAAGAAACCAAACACTTCCCAAAGGAACCCCAGCCAATATTTCCCATTCATAAAAAGTGAACCTATTAATTAAATGGCATTAAATCGATTAAAAAAAAAAAAAAAAAGAAAAGAAAAAAAAAAAGACGTGGTGAGTAAGCAGCAGATTTATAGTAAGAGAAACACTGAATACCCCAGTGTCTTGGCCGGGAACCTTCAGAATGGTTTCCAATGGTCTCTGGTGGACAAATGTCTGTGTAGGGTGCCATTTCCCCTGTTGCTTCACTTCACCTCATCGCATATCTTGCTGCTTCCTCTCAAGGAAGCCTGAGCCAGCCACAAGGGTAAAAATCCATATGATCGTGTGCATACAGCTTCATCTGAATTAGCTATCTAGGCTATCTATCAATGGAGGATAAATCAGATCATTCTAGAGCACAGAGGCGGGAAGCTGACACTCAAATGGAGAACATTCTCCTTTACCTTGTGCCACCCAATAGGACCCCTCATAGCTGAGTTGAGGCCCACCACAAGTTTCCCACTCCTTACTACTCTTGCTCAGAAATGAAGACTGATGTAAGGTTGGGAACAGAGGCTATGAACCATGTCATTACATTTCAAATGGCAACAGAATAGGCATAAGCTCTGGCACATGACTGTCCAGATTGTGACATTGTTAGTACATAATCCACAATGACTTTTGTCTAGGCCAACTACCATGATGACAGGTAGTGTTACGCCCTGATTATTGGTGTGGATCAAGGGTCTTTCCCAACTAAGTGTTTGGACATGGACACCTGGCTCTGGAGATGAGTTGAACTGTGGCATCTTGGGATGTTCCCCAGCCACTTGACTTGAACTTTGGCCTTTTTTATTTATTTATTCATAGAGCAGCTACAGAGACTTCACTCATGAATTTTAAATCCCCATCTACTTCTTTCTGTTGTAAAATAACATCTTGTTACTGGTGCACCTGAGATTGATGTCAGTTATAAGAAAAAACATTCATATGAGCACACAGAGTGACACACAGGAGAATGAACTTTGTTCATTTTTTTCATTTGTTACACTAAGAGGAGCTACAGACACACATTCTTCACATCCCCACAGACTGCAGTTTTATCCAGAAAAGGGCCAATAAAATAAAATAAGCTAAATAATGAAGCAAAGCCACTTATGATGACATCATGAGGTATCTTTTGCTCACCTTCATGCAATGTCAGTAAAAATAATGTTGCTGACAGCCCTTGTAGTGTATTCCTCTTCATGAAAAACTGATGGAGATGTCTACAACTGGTTCTCAGCCTGTCTCATGATCTCAAAGCTGGTTGTAACAAGTGAAGAGTGGTAGAAAATATCCCCACAAAGCCCTTCCCTGAATGTTCACAAAAGAGGGATAAATATCAGCATGAAGTAAAGGGACATGACAAAATAGGCACAGAATAACACCCCAATATCTGAAAAACCTTCAGGACCAAGTGATGTTTATCTCCCAATTTGGCTGGAAATGGCATGAAGGAAGGAGGTTATTTTCCTCTGATGTTTAAAGTGCTTTAGAAAACAGATTTCAGTTATGAACCGCTGATAGAAAGGAAGGGACAGACCCCACACTTCAGACAGTAACATGGATGGTAGCAGAAACCTCAGTTAATCTGTGTATCCCAAGAAATTTTACCATCACTGTTTTATGCTATTCAATTGCATAAAATAAGTGTGCACTGAAAGCAAAGTTTGGCTTCACATTTAAGAAGGGGCTTGGGAAAGATCAGCAAATTCTATGCTTGTGAACATGATTTCGGGAGCTGGTAATATAACTGGAAGACAGCCACACACATAGCAGGGGAATAACCACAATATCATCATTGATGAAAGGGTGGCTTGATAAGAGGAAGCTGCAGACATCATCATCATTAATTAAACACTGAAACTGGAGAGAGGAGGGTTTTGTGGTTAAAGCGTTGGACTCAAACTCAGGAGATCTGGGTTCCATTGCTGGCAGCCCAAACGTGGACAAGTGCCTTAACGTCTTTCTTTTCCAGGTCTCCATCTGTAAAATGGGAACAAATCAAGCTCCTTTCCTTTGCCTGTTCAATGTGTAAATTCCTGGGTAGTAGGGGATTTTCCCCTGTGTTAGCCTGCAGCAACCAGCAATGAGAAAGCCTCATATTGGCTGGAGGTTCCAGGTGCTAAAGCCATACAAATCAATAATAAGAAATAATGGTATTGCTGATAGAAAGCTTCTTTTCCTTGAAAATTAGTTTTCAATTCATTTCTCTTCAGGACGAAATTCTATATTCTAACAGGCCAAGACTTCTTTTTTTTTTTTTTTTTCTATTCCAATGCTCACAATGTGGGAGGTGAAAATAGAGTTCATAATGAGAACTTGATTCTGTGGGCTCCCAGTGGGAGCATACACATTGCAAGGTAAGTGTCCTGCCTTATAACAACTTTTCCTGCTACCACAGCTGTAACTAGACTGGTAGAGCAGAAATAAGGACAGACAATAAGTAAAAGGGCTGCATTTTACTTTTTTTTTTTTTCTTTCGAGGCCATTAAATGGGTGAGAAAATTACATGTGGAGTTACATGAGTTACATCCGCTGAATCAACATGAGACTTTATGGATTTCATGCATGGATTTCCTGGTAAAGCTTTATTCCACATATTTTCTAGAATGTCTAAATCAGAGATTATTTTTTCCCCAAGTGCCCTTCCTGACACTAATTTCATCCCTGTTTTAAACACCTCCAACACTGGGAGATTAATTTTTACCATCCCAGGAAGCATGTTTCCCCTCCTTTAAAAACCTTCTCTCTTTTCCCCATGAACCTGGCCACAAAAACAGACAGAGCCTTGGTTGTTTGTGACCTTACTTTATTTTATTGACCCTAAATATCTGAAGATAGTTCCTCAGCCAAAGAACCTCATCTGTGTAATGCCTCCCTCTACTGGATTTATGTGAATGGCTAAAACAGCTAATAAATGGTCGCGGGTCACTGATAACATTGGGAAAAGATGCTTTTCTGTGCACATTCAAAAATGATAGCTGGTTTCCATTGATTTTACAAGGATTAAAAGAATGTCATGCATGCAGCTTGGCTAAACAATGGCTAAAGGGGATGTGATAACCATCTACAGAAAGCTGTGAACATGCTGGAGTTTGCAGTTAAGCAGAGTTTGAGTGATTAAATTAGGAAGGGCTGAACTTTGCGGAGTCTGGGGCAAGTGAAACTCTTGAACTTTTTTTTTTGAGGGAGTGAGGGATTTGGGAGAGTGGGTTGTCAGAGTCACAGAACTGGCCTCACTGCAAACTCCTTTTTTTCCACTTGTAATTCAAACCCTTGCTGGTTCCTTCTCCACTTTGAATTCAATTAAAAGAACATGTGTTTTTGGCTGCAGACAAATCCATGATGTACAGTGAGGAGGGTAGAGAGAACCATTTAAAATTAAGTAGTCACTTCACTGTGGTATCAACTGTTTTGTTCACTGAAAGTGGTAAAAATTCTGGTAAAAGACAGAGATCACTGCAGATGTGAGTGCAGACCTGACAGCATGGCTGTAGTTTGTCTGTATGTAACATCATGAATCTCTGATTCCTAATGAAACTCTGTACCATACCATGATATTAGCACTTCCTAAATTTTGCACGGATTTTTTCACTTCCTTTCCCACCACTCTTTAAGTTCACCACTGTGACAAATCTATTTAATTTTTTTCAAAAATCTTTATTTGGAGCATCTGGCACCACGACAGAGTCAGTGTGTGTGTAAAGCTCTGTATACAGTGTGCAATCA
Source organism: Anser brachyrhynchus (assembly GCF_964034855.1). Classification (NCBI taxonomy): domain Eukaryota; kingdom Metazoa; phylum Chordata; class Aves; order Anseriformes; family Anatidae; genus Anser; species Anser brachyrhynchus. The sequence goes on along the minus strand of NC_137696.1, from coordinate 120,578,651 downwards.
ACAGGACTGAGTTCCTCAAACCATGCTTGTACTAGGGAGGAGTTTCCAGCCAGGTCTCACCAGCATCACCCGTGTAAGTACAACAGGCACTGAGAATATTATCACCGTCATTAAATTCAGAGCAGGGTATCTGTTGTGTAAAATTGAGCCACATTTGTATATAACGACCTTCCAGAGTAGAATGGGTCTTCACAAGTGCAGAGATGTGATTTGGTCCTCTTTTAAGCACTGGATAATGTTGAACTGTATCAGCAACTTGGGTACAAATAGAGATCACGGGGAAATGACACTTTACATGAAGCCAAATTATCCAGGATGCATCTGGCTCCCTTGGTAATCTAAAGTGAGATCATGCTGCAAAAGAAATACAGGGAAGAAGAAGGAATATCCTTTTGTGGGAGAGCTTAATAAAGGTTACCTTTAACTACCAAGAAAATACTTTATTTTGAATGTGGAGGTGCCCACAAATGTGAAATGTGAAATGGCCCCCACGTAAATGTTATTCATCAAAATCCTTTAAAAAGAGCTTTCAGAAATTCGGGTGGCTAGGGTTTCAACAAACAGGAAAACAAACTGGCCAGGGCTGCTGGTTACTGTGCTGGATTGGTAAAACAGAGTTTCGACTGCCTGCAGCCACAATTCCCCCATGCCTCACAACTTGTAAAGAGCAAAGGGCTGCAGAAGCCGAAACCGTGGCAGGTCTGGGACACTGCTCTTGTTTTTCTCATTTCTGGGTCTGAACCATGTGCCTGAACAAAACAGACTCAGCAGTTCAGAGAGCCTGTCTGCAGCCCGGCCAGCCCCGGCTTCGTTCCCTTGCTTGTGTAATTTTGCAGGTCATTTTGAAATGCTGGTTGAGCACTTTTTCAGAACATGTAAATAGTTTGAGATAGGGGTGGAAGAAAAGAGAGTGAATAATAAAAATAATAATAATAAAAGAGTAAGTCAGATTTTATAAATGTTTCTCAAATCATCTGCAAAGGTGTCCTCCTTTGATTGCAATCTTCATTCATTTCAGAAATAGCCGGGGATCCTGTGGGGATATCCCTTTTCCTACCTTACGTAATGTCCTTGCTCCAGTTCCTTCGAAACACACTCACACCCTCACTGGATCTATCCTTCAGACAGTGTAAGGAAATATCTCCTAAGGACTGATGTCCTCCAAATAGCTTTAGGACCTGTCTTCCTTTTTTGTTTTTTAAATAAGAGGATTTAGGAAATTAAAATAACGTTGACAAAAGCAGCGTTGTTCACACGGGGCTGTTTTGCCAGGAGAAGGCACTGTCACCGACTCGCCATCAGAAGGATTTTGTTCAAGAACCTGAGCATCATCCAGTGCAGGGACGGTCTGCTGGGGTGGAGCTGGGGCGGGGAGCGAGGTGGAGGAGGATGGAGAAGGGAGAGAAACTGGCCAAGGAACAGCACAATGGTTTGTTTCGGTGTATGGGAGAGCTGGCTTTGTTAGTTCAATTTTATATAACGCTTACTTTGGCTGGATTTATGGGTGCATGGTATCCTAATAAAAGTCACAGCTGAAGAAATCATCCCTGAGCTTCTACAGGCCTTTGAATTTCTCTCTGGAAGTAACCTCCCCCTCGTCTCACAAAAGCAGCTGCAGCTGACAGCAACAGCCAAGCTCTCTCTGATGCCATTTCCCAGGCTGTCCCCTTACCTCAGCCTTCTTCCCAGGCCTGCTGTGCTAAGCCACCCCCCTCTGCAGAGCTGAAGCTCTCCTGAAATATCAGAGAAGGCAGCCTTCCCTTACCTAAGCCATGCAAAATAACCTTGACTCCATCTTCTTGACAAATTATGGATAAAAGATATGACCAGGGCCTTGGAAGGTGCTCTCCACCTTCCCTTTTCTCTGTCCATAACGTACATGCGTACACTGTCCTGGGGACATTCCTTTGGACCATCACTTCTTTGGGCAAAGGACCTTATTTTTATCAGTTTCTATGAAGTACTTGTCACGTAGTAGCAAAAGGTCTTCAAGCATGATGTTGGCTCTCAATGACAAATGCCTTCACTGGCACCCAAAACCACATGTGCTCTGCATATCCCAGCTATTCTCAGCTCTACTTTAGTTCCCTTTGACACCTAATGCAATGCAGGCAAACTTAGAATGCTGATGGTTTGGATGAACTGAAATATTAAAATAAGCTTCAGGAAGCCTAGATACAACACGGGCATAGACTTTCATGGGTATGTCATACTGATTATTTCAATTGTGGCTCCAAATAGATAAATTTAGGAAAAAAATGTCTAGGCACAGGGACAAAGCTGCTTTTAGCACTAGGAACTGTAGAACAAACATGTTGAGATCAGATTTTGTTGAGATCATTGTGCATTCATGGATAACCCACTGATTACTACAAATAAAAGAAAAAATATTCTGAAAAGAAAGTTAGGGTGGAAAATGTCTTTTTACATTATAAACTTTATTTGAAAGAATTGTTGAGTGCCCTGATATCAGGCATGCAAATGAGTTAATAATGAGCCAAACAGGCAGATATTGGTATGATTCGAGGGGGCATTCTGTTAATTTGTTTGTTTTCTAACTCCCTGGTGTCCAGAGACGAGCAAATAATAGAGCTGGTACAGTGCATTGCAAGGTTTTTCCTTGTGCAAGTATCAGTCCTTTGCTGGCAATATCTGGTGCTTTATCTCATGTTTGCTGAAGTGAGCAAAACCAAGAAGAAAACAATTGCAGTGGCTGGGAGAGCTTCGTTAGCATTACTTGTGACTCCAGGTACAGGCATCCTGGCCGTACCCAAATAACATTTCAGCTTTCTCTTACACAGGACAACATTTATCCTCCCTCCCAGGATTTGTGTGTTGAGTATGCTCTGGCTGATGATGTAAGAAATGAATTCTTTCATTTTCAGAAGGTCACAATTTGCATGCCACCCTACGTCCACTCAAGGTTGGGCCAAACTTTTCCATCAGGAACAAAATCAGTTCTGAAATTAAAACTACAACCCAGATTACATCCTGAGATGGTGTGTGTAGCCAGAGATGTCTCTGGGTCCTTTTGGCGGAGTTTCCTCTGGGTGGTCTTCCTACTATGGCTCAGGCTGCTCAATTACTCACATATTAAGCTATAGCACAAGTTGAAATCCCATGTAATCTCTTTGCTGCACTGTGCTTCCCACCTGCTGATAAGAATAGATAAATATTTAGCATCAGTCTTGGAAGAGCACCACATTATTTGTCAGAAAGACCCTTCAACAACTTTTTGCTGTTTTGTGAAAGATTCAGGATCTTCATGACTCTATTTTAGGAACTTATGTTTTAATCAGTAATGCAGAAAGGCACAATGGACCCTGGTTTATTCTCCCAAGGCTGTGTTGATTCTGTAACATATGCCTCAGTAAAGCTTAATAAATAAATAATTAAAAAAATTTCAGATGTATCTGGTCAGCCAGGTAAGGGTAATGATATAAGCACAATGGGAGGGATGGAGACACGAAGGGTTGGCCACGAAGGTGCCACCTTTCTGTATAAGTTTCTACAAACTGAAGTTGGGAAGCACCTTCCCATTGACTCCAGCACTGCAGGATATGGATCTACAATCACTTCTCTGATTGCAGACATACTTTAGTCTGTGTTTGCTCTCCTTGGCAGTGATTTGTAATGTGATTATAATGTATATTTACACACACACCCTCTTAGCACTAGCTGCCTAGCCAAACTAGGAAACGCTGCTGAAATAATAAAAGCAGTTGATCCCCTTCCTGCTTGAAGGTTAATGCTGCATGGTGAGTGAAAGACTTTTAAAAATTGTTTTATTAAGGGAATAAATGGAAACCAGGAGGTGTTTTAATGTCAGTGATTTCACAAAAAGCTAGGTGTGGGGATTTTTTTTAATTTTTTTTTTATTCTTTATATCAAATCCCTGTTAAGAACAATGAGTTTTTGTGACATCTCCTCATGGGAAAATAGAGAAATAAATCTTCCACTATCAGTGCTCAGGCAGGAGCTGAATGGGACTTGAGAACTTGGGATTTCTGATGAAGAGGAAGAAAAAAAAAAAAAAAAAGGAAGCAAATCAGCCAGGTGTTGTGGGGAGTGATAGGTATTTATTTATTTCTGGGGCATGTGGGGCTTAGAAACTTGTTAGTCCCTGGTTTGCAGAGCTTCATCTTCCCCTTTGGCAATGAAAAATGAAAGGCCATGTGTGTTAGTGGAGAAAAGGACACCCAATGCTTTTCCAACATTTCTGCTCCTCTGTGTGGTGACCAGGCATATCTAACCAGGCTCCTGCCATCCACGGTAGGACAGCTCCAGCACTGTGCCCTGGAAAGAAGGGGTCACCAAAACAGTGAGGTGCTGGCTGCCAACTTCCAGCCTGGCTGTGCTGGCTCAGGAGAGGCAGTGGGATTTTTTCCCACCCTGGAGTGAGTTCTGGGCAAAGAGGTGATGAGAGCCCCCAGTATCTTCTGTATTCATGCAAGGATTCCCCTTAAAAAAAATTGCTCATTGTGTTTTCTGGCCTAGAGTCAGATTGCCTAAATAAAAGCACTTAAATAGGTTGCTTTAGGTTGCCCTCAGGAAGCAGCTGAGTTCCTGGTGGTCTCCTTTCAGCACTGACTGCAGGAGGTATCTAAGCCAGTTAGACTCCTCTGCCATCTAAGCTGAGTGTGCAAAGCCGGGCAGGAGGAACTTGGACTTCTCCTACTGTAAAATAACATCATTCCACCTTCCAAAGTCACCGTAATGATCTACAAGATGAAGTGCTGAGATCCTGGGGTGACGCAAACCACGAAAGCACACGAGAATGCAAAGGTGAAATTACAGTTTAGGACCAAGCTGGTTGAACTTGCTTTTCCTCATCTCTCCAGTGCTGCCTGGTACGCTGCTGTGTCAGCATCCTCGATGCTTTTTGACACTGGTGTTTTTTTTTTTTTTGTGGCACTGTAGGATCCAGCTGCTGAGTTCCTGGCTGCTGTGGGGACAAGGATTATGGATTTAATACACCCTCATGCTTACCCCAGTGTAAATCAGAAGCCACTCCACTGATTTCTTTGGCCTCGAGCCAATCCGACTCCTAATGGAGCCATTCATAAGAATCCCATTAACTTTCCATGGGGGAGTGTGGATACGGCCCTTGCCTTGGGAGGTCGCCGTCAGCCCAGTGGGGTTATCCTGTGAACAGGAGGGAAGAATCAGCCCTCAGGCCTTTCCTTTCTAATTCTGAGCATGCTGCCAGCGCTTAACCAAGTTAATAATCAACCCGCAAGCCTGGAATTCCCTTCTCAGCCTGCATGGCAGCGACCACTGAAAAAAACGGCTGCAGAAACCTACAGGACCTGAGCTGGCTGCCCATGGGTTTGTCTGAGTGCACAGTACAGTCTGTGGGATCTAAACAAAGGGAACAGCTAATTTCCTGAAGAAAGCTGCATGAAATCATCTCCTCGGTGCAAATTTTCTGTTGCAGGTGAGAAAAAGGGGAAGTTTTCAAAACAACAGTGTATTTGGATGTTATACTTTGCACACAAATTAACCTCTTTGAATAGGGTAATTCTGTTGTTATTAGTATTTTTATTTTTAGATACATACTTAAAGTTATGGTTAGCTTTATCCCCTCCTGTGTTATTGTTGTTATACCACATATTAATGTAGTGCTTCTGTAGCTGGGAGAAGTATGGTTGAATTACAGTAACGCGCTACAAGCAGGAGGAAAGTGCTGTGGTTTGGCTGGTCCACTCCTAGATATACACCAGCACATCTGGACAGGAGATCATGTGACAAGTAGGAAAGCCAGAAACATATCCTGGATACTATAAAAAATGGGTTCTGTTAAATTAAAAAGGCTTTAAATATTGGCTCAGCTGGTTTCTGTATAGCATTTTTAGTAGTTTTGGAATGTGTTGCAAGATTTGTGATCACCAAGAACTTGATTAAGTATTGCAAATCCATTGTGTTGTTAGTTTGTTCTCATGGGCTCTGCGTGTCTTGCCAGTTCTCCTGTACTCTTGTAACACAAGACATGACTTCTGATTCTGGACGAGAACTTTGTGTCCTCAGAACAACTTCTGTGCAGAAAAAATATAAGAAAGGAAAGGAAAGGAAAGGAAAGGAAAGGAAAGGAAAGGAAAGGAAAGGAAAGGAAAGGAAAGGAAAGGAAAGGAAAGGAAAGGAAAGAAGGAAAGGAAAGGAAAGGAAAGGAAAGGAAAGGAAAGGAAAGAGAAGGAAAGGAAAGGAAAGGAAAGGAAAGGAAAGGAAAAGGAAAGGAAAGGAAAGGAAAGGAAAAGGAAAGGAAAGGAAAGGAAAGGAAAGGAAAGGAAAGGAAAGGAAAGGAAAGGAAAGGAAAGGAAAGGAAAGGAAAGGAAAGGAAAGGAAAGGAAAGGAAAGGAAAGGAAAAGAAAGGAAAGGAAAGGAAAGGAAAGGAAAGGAAAGGAAAAGGAAAGGAAAGGAAAGGAAAGGAAAGAGAAAAAAGCAAAAAAAAATCACTGCTTTTGTATAATATTTTGGACATTTCTAGGGCTATAGCAAGTTTTCAACTGCTGTAGGATGCTAGACATGACTCCCACTGGTTAAAATCCTATCTGTTGACTCATAGAAATTTTAGTCATCAGCCAGACCAGTTGCCTAAATTTCACTCATAGCTATTCACAACCTGCTATGAATTGTTGTTCTGCAAACACAGCTTTGTGGCTGTACATGCCATCCTACTTTATTCTTAAATGACCCAAATGTTCTGGGCAGTCTTGTTGCAGATCTGGACACAGCTCATGATCTGCTTCCTTTCCTGCACACATAAGCAACAATCTTACTGGAACAGACTATGATTCTCCAAGGAGCAATATACCAGTAATATTAATAAATAATTGTTGTGGCATCACAAAGAAAACCATCATGCAAATAAAAGTCTGGAAGGGATCCTAAGTGATCATCGTGTCCCACTTCATGCTCTGGTATTAACTCTCCGCCTATGCAGAGGAACAATAAGAAACACAGGAGTACACAGTTTGGCTACAGCATAAGCTCTTGGAAGATTTCAAGCACAAGATGCATACATGAAGTGGACATGAGGGCACATTACTAGGATGAGTATGTGACAAGGGCAGAAACATGTTAGGAAAAAAATCAGAGAGGCCAAAATACAAAATGAAATTAAAGTAGAAGTAAACACAGAGTCAATCAAAAATCATTCTATAAATACATCAGCAGTAAGAAGAGAACCAAGGAAAATTGTTGTATTACCCAACGGAGAGGAAGAACTGTTGTCAGATGATGCTGACATCATAAATATGCTTAACACCTTTTCAATCAAAAAGTTCTAAGATGATCAACAATGAGGAAACTCTATTATTTACATATCTGCATATTCGTTGAGTCTGATGAACCCCAGTCTAGGATGCTGAGGATGCAGCTCCATGGTCCGTGAGTTTGGACGGGGAATGTACTTTTAAACAATATCTCCTAATCAGTTCCATTTACCGTGCTCTGGTTGGATTTCCAGGCAGGCTTAGAGTTCATGATGAAACTAAACAGGAATACATGCTTTGAGGGTGTTAATTAGTAGTTGCTAATGAGCACAAAGTCCTTGGCACCAAAATAGAGCTAGTTTGAGGAGAAGAAAAAAACAAAACAGAACAAAACAAAAAAAAAACAACAAGAAATAGAGTGTGGTCATTGGAACTAACTGTTTTGTACAACTAATCCATTTGAATTGCACCACAGTGCTTGCACAAGCAGACATAGCCTAAAAGAGCAGGGTAAAGCAATCTTACAAATGTTTGCAATTATCTTTGACAAGTCTCTGGCAGAAAGGAGAAACTGATATTGGAAATAGTGCCTATTTTAAAAAGAGAAGGGATGAAAAGCCAAGGAAACATAGGTCGGTCAGCTTACATTTTATTCTCAGAAAAATTCTGGAATGAGCAAGTGAACAAATTATTATACATGGAAAATACTAAGGAGATGAGTAGCAGCCAGCAAGGATTTGCCAAGAATAAACCAATCTAGTATTCTTTCAAAACAGGAAAACAGGTCTTTTTTGATTGGGAAAAAATGAAGTGTTTCATAAGCAATTTTGTTTCACTTGCTATTCTCATAAGCAAAATAAAGTCCAGGTGAAATTAGGTTAGGTGTTGGAATTATTGTATCTGTGGAGTAAGTAGGAATCTGCCAAAATCAGAAGATATCACTTGTCAAGAGATTTCCACAGAGGTCAATCCAGGCTGTGAAGTGCAGAGTAGGTACATTAAATTTGTGGAGGACACAAGGCTGGAGGAGACTGCCAACGACTTCCTGAAAGAAGATTCAGCACTACCATGAGGTTGTCCTTCTTGGCCTGTTCTGAGAATGACCACTCCAGAAAACACCTGGGGAACAATCCCCTACCTGCTACTCCTACCCTTGTTAAACACAAGGCAGAGCTTCACTCTTATTTTTCTCCATCCTCAGGATGGTGCCTGAAGAATTCACAGTCCATTGACTGCTGGATTGAGAAAGTGTCATGACTTAATCATCCTGAAACCTTAGCTCTGTCTGCAGGAGTACTTGCACCCTGCACTTCACACTTGCACACTGCACTTCACAGTGAAGTTCTGGATCAACACACTTACTTCATTTTTTTTTTCTTTCCTCATTCAGGGAGAATTCAGTCCTGTTCTCATTCAATCCACAGTAGAGCTTCTGAGGGATGTGAACCATAGAATGGTGATGAATGACCAAGGTGCCAGCTGAACAAGACAAGGGTTGGGGATGCTCTGCCTTGTTTCTCAATGAGCTTGTGTGAAATTCAATGAGTGGAGAAGGGAAGCACGTGCTGAACAACACAACTATCTGTCAAGAGATTCTTACACTTAGGGTATCTGAGACATTACTTTTACACACTCCTTTGGGGAACCATCTCACACAGTGTATGTGTTATGGTTCCTTTTAGAGAAGCTTATGGGAATCATTGAGTTCCATGTATTAGTCACCAAAATGATTAATAGAGACCTAAAGGTTCACATACACATACTTCCATGCTAATGAAGCCCTCATGCTTTATGCATGAAGCAGAATACAAAGCTCCGGGAATATTTCTCCCCAATGTTCTTTCCAATGCTCCCATTTTTTATGCTGTAAAAGACATTGATTTATTTGAAATCAGCGTAAAATATGTACCAGCTCAATAAACCCCAAAGAGGTTCTCAGACTTTCTTGAGTGTCCTCATCAGGTAATAAATCATGGAAGCAATAAAGTATGTTAAATAGCTTAACCAATCATGAAGAGCAGAGCCATCAAATGACTTATTTAAATAGTTGTAGGGCATTAACCAAATAAGAGATACTGGAGTGTTTGTACATTTCTTTCTCACACTTACACAATAAGTATGAAGATAGGGCAGTTGAATTTTGGAACATACATAAAAGATTACTAAGAAAAATATATCTCTTATCTTTGTAAATGTAAAGTGTTATATGTTTCTACATTGTTTTCACTGAGAGAAAAAGATTTTTCTCCTTGCAAAGAGCACTGGAAGGCAACTTGATAATCAAAGATGGAAGAATTATTCCTTTTCCCAAGATGTGAATAATCACCTGGGAGCACATGGGTAAGTCTCAGCTGGTGCATGGAAAACTGGGTACCATTCTCTTTTGCATCTCATCCAGTACCTGTGTCTACTTTTTAGCCTAATCAAGCTAACCTCTCTTTTGGAGTTAGGATGCCAGCATGAGTTTCTTTTCCAAGCATTAGCAGACATCTACATAAAGTAAATCCCTTGAATGATAGTATTTGAAAGCTTAAAAAAACTTTTCTATATTTATCTTTGCTACATCCCATAGAGGAAAGGAAGTAACCTTGTCACCTTATTAAAAAGGGGGGAACAAAAGATAGAGAGACTAAAGGTTAGATCAATAAAGGAGCCTAAGCAAGCAATTTTCAGTGTTTGTTGCCAAAATTTAGATCCTCAAGAGCTTTAGTGTTGTAATCTAACATTACAAAGGCATGTATTTCCTTCAGAAATGTAGGAGCCACTGAAGGCAGGATGGGAGCCAGTTTACAGGTCAAGATACCTAGATCTGGTCAAATGATTTACTGTTTTGACCTCACGGACACTGCCAGTGAGATCTCTATCAACTATTACCGAAATTTAGAGATCAGCTTGCAGGTTGCCATCCACACTGACATGTCTTAATATGAACCTGAATCCCATCCCAGCAGACATTGCATCTTCTACAACAATTCCAAGGCCTTTGGGCTATGCACTGGCTTCACATAGCAGCCTAGAAGCTGGATCTCACCGGTGGACTGACTTCCTCTGATTTACAGCTTTCTCAGAGGAAAAAGACCCACAGCCCCTCTGTGGGAGAAAGGACTGTGTGCAGAGCTATGACCTGCTTGTGGCTTTAAGGAGCCTTCAAATGTTGAGCCAAGTCAGCCTGGGAGAAAGAGGTAAGGCTGAAGTTCTGTCCCTCAGTCTGGCTGTTTAGGGTTTAGTGCCATTTTCCATAGTGTGAAATGGGAATGCAAAGGTGAAGCCTGGCCTTTAGCTGTGGAAAAGGTCTACACAATTTTTGGACATAGAGTTTATCACTCTCTTCTCCCTCAGGATTCTCTCTCTTTGTTAGATATCTGATATACTTAACAAATAATACGTAATATGAATATTTAAATGTTTCTTACATATATTTTATATGTTAGTGTATTATAGGAAAATATATATATATATATTATATATATATATACCTGCATATATACTAGCCATAACTAGCAAGCAGGTTTTTCAAGTGGACACAGTAACCACTAGACAAGATCATCTCCCACCTACCTTCCTGCTTCTGAATTCCTGAATTTCCTCTGCCCGGAGAGCCCAGTTAACTCACTGCAGACATGAGTCAGGAAATAAGCTTAACACTGGCACAGATGATCAGAGAGTTCAGGGCTGAGTGCTAATTTGAGGCATGAGCTAACATGACACTGTAGATGTACTCCGGGAAGAGTGTGGCTCAGCAGATATGCAGCACTCTGCAGGGAGAAAAAGACTGAGTTGAAAGCCAGGGAGAGGATTCAAATGTGGGACTTTCCACACTTACTGTAAGTGCACTAAACTATGGGTAGTTATATTTAAGGAGACCCCCCCCTATTATTTCTGTGATACTGCAGTGGTAAATCTCATAATAAGAAGGGCGAGAATATATGTATTTTACTCGTATACCCACTCACCATCCTACAGACTATTCAGCAGAGGTGTTTCTTGAAGTAGAGGCTGCAGCCTGTTTACTGTATTCAAAAGCCACTGGTAGACCTATTGTCCCTGGATTTTTTGATCTCATTTAAAGCCCATTAATATCTCTGGCTTCTGCACAAGCCTACAACGAGTTCCCCAGATTAATCACATTTTTGATGGAAAAATACTTCCTTTTGATTCCAAGCCTACAGCCCAATGATTTCATGTAGTGTCTTATACTTCCCTTCTTCCACAAAACAGAAAGCAATTGTTTCTTATTTGCTAACACTCACAGTTCTACAACCTTCTGTCGGCTGCCTTTACCTTTCCTGATCTTCCTGTTTTTGTTGAGACGAGGTGATGAAATCTGCAGTTTTCAACAAATGAGACCAACAGGCCATAAAGTTGAATAGTGATGTTTTCTGCTTTTTACTCTAGTCCTTTGCTAGCAAGCTCTGTCTGTTTGCTTTTTATACTGCTGCTGATACCTGTGCTCCTGTTTTCAAAGAACTATCTGCAGGATCTTTTTCTTGAGTTAGCAGGCTCATTTAGAGCTTCACATAGTTTAGGAACACTGAGAGCTCTTCCCCCCCCCCCCCCCCCTCCCCCCAGGTGCCTTGCTTCACCTTTGGAAATCAGATTTTCATATATGGTACCTAAACATCTTCCTTACCTATTTTTTTTTATTACTATTATTTACTTATTGCAGAAGCAGGATGTTTGATCTGAAGTTCACCTGAGCAGAGGTAGCCACTCACTGTATGTTTTATGTTCTATGAACCTGGATAGGAGTGTTTTGTTGGCATTAGGAGACCTGCAACACCTAGCTTCAACTAACCACTTCATTGGAAAACTACCTAATGTCTAACCGGTACGTTCAACTCATGAGAGTAAATACAGACACTGGGATGTGAGTGGATGGAGACAAGTTAGGGCAACAGATCCTGCACACAAATATGTGAAAATGCTCAGGAAGGAAGCTGGGGGCATGTCATATAGTGACCCTCTAATCTGTTCCTTACCTTCTACTGATCCCTTCTGCCCCACAAAAAAGTGTTTCTTGGGCTTCCTTCACCACAAAGCAAAGCTACAGGCCCCTTCACAGGCATGCACAGGCAGCTTCATCCTCAATCCCTGCTACCCCTCACCCTGCCTAAGTAGACGTTCATCTGAATCCCTCACCTGCCCATCCCCTCCAAACTCCAGAGAGGTGTTCTTTCACAGGAGCTGATCAAAATGAAATACAACCATGATTCATTTGAATGTAAGGTGATTGCTATATCCACTAGCATACACTTTCCAATCAACAATTTTTCCCAGACCTTCTCACTTCAGTCACTCCATTTGCAGCCCTTCTACTGCCCCAGAGCTGTGTCTTCACTTATTTGAAGTCCTGTACTCTGTCCCCAAGCTTTCACCATCCATGAATTTCATCCCTCCACATCTCCTGAATGCTCTTTCTCCTCATCTCCAACCCCTGAGGCACTGTGACTGATGAAACCATACCTCTTGCCCTACATGTCTCTGTAGAACCAAAATCTCCCTTCTTCTCATTGATTTGGAAAGCCTGGTCATGACTACTCTTATTAAAAATCCCTGTAGAAGACACACAGGTAGGAGAAAAAATGAATGTGTCTGGAGGGAAAGTAGGTCTACAGGAGCCTAAGGACCAGTCCTTTGGCTGCAGGAGAAACACATCACCAGATGAGACCAATGGTAGTATTCACAGTTCAACGCAAAGGCATTTTGATTCTAGACTCTGCCCTTGACTGCCTACCAAATTATAGTAATGCTTTGGCAAAACTACAACTCTTTGGTCGGTAGGTGGGCTGGCTTAAAGTTAGGATACACGCTTACTAAAGGATTCCTAAATGCTCCATTGAAGGGATGAAGTCTTGACCCACATTCACTGAAAATCAGTAGTCATTTCACCACCAATTCCAGTCATTTTGGCAAACCTCAACAGGCAAGGCAAGACAGTATTTGTAATTCTTAGTTTGGGGAATATTTTCTTGGCACCCACCATTACCTTTTTCTTCCAACTGTCTCTAAAGCTGCTGGCTGAAGAGTTATTTTCTTCCAGACACAGTTTTCTCTCTGTGCGTATGAATGTACATGCTTGTGTGTGTAGGGAACAGGGTGAGTTATTGTGGCTTGACTTCTTAGCCAGATTACCAGCTCCATTTGCACAATCATCGTACATGTTTCCACAGGATTATACAACACACTGGTCATTCCAACTTCAGCTGAACTCTTTGGCATGTTGAAGGTTGAGTCCTCCTCTCTCCCAACCCACCCAGAGACTGGCTTCACTCCACTGAAGTCAATGGAATTGCAATAAAATAAAATCGATGTCATGGAGCAACATAATCCAGCCCATCTGACAATATTCCTTTAACAACCAGCTCATTTGGTGCTGTTCAGATTCTGGCAAGTGGCATCTTATAGATGGACTCATTACTACCATGATGTGACATGCCAATATCCACTTCTCTCGCATTCTTGTTAGGAGGAGTGGGCCTCGATGTATATCTGTTTTCATTTTTGACCTGACCTATCTAGTTTTGAATAATACCAAGCCAGAGGAAAAGAAAAATATGTAGCTAATGTAAGTATTAACTAACCAAACTCTAAATATACACATGTGCACACACACAAACATAAAACCCAAACCCTGTTCAAACCACCGTGTTGCTACAAGAGATGAGATCTGCCACCCACTCAAACCTTTGGGCATGACGAAGAGCACAGGAGAACTGATTCTCAGCCAGGAGAGTGTGGACTCCAGTCTGCTCCCCACACAGCGCTAGGCTGCCAGCAAGAAAATTAATGTAACAGTACAGAGGGGTTTTAGCTGAGCAAACAACCAGCAATTCAACATGGCTTTGTTGTATTTACCAGTGCCTGGGCAATTTTCAAAAGGACTTCAAAACAATAGGATGAGCCTCGGGTCAATGTAGCTGATTTCTGATAGATTTTTTTTTTTTCTCTCCCTTTCCAGAGGAGCTGCAGAAGAAGCCAGTGACAAAGACACAAGGTCTGCAAGGTTTTCCCAAGAGTGTATAACAAATGTAGGAAACCATGAAGGAGAAGACTATAAATCAGGATCCAAACTGATGCACTGTCCACGGCAGCAGCTCTGAACCTTCAACAAGACATTTTTCGAGCAAGTTTTTGGAATTTTGGTGGGCTCTGACCTGCAGTTTTCACTTCCAAAATAACTTGACTTTTCTAAAGTGGTAATTTCATTTTCATGATAATGCTAAACTCAAGCCACATGTGCTTTAATTTAAAGCAGGACTCAGGCAGTGGACCCTGCCAAGAAACAGTAGAGAAACATGCTTATTCTACTAGTTTGCTTGAGGCATTCAGCATTTTTGAATGCCTAGGCAGAAATATAGTTTTTAAATAAGCCAATCCCAAAGAGAGAGAGAGAGAGAGAGAGAGAGGAAGAGAGAGAGCAGAAGAAGGAGGGAGGGGTAGAAGAAGGTTGCAGTACATTTTTGCATTAAGCTTTTGTTGCATTGGCTGGCTAAATAAGAACTGATGAACTGGCAACAGAAAAGATATCGAAGATATAATTTATGGGTCTCTGGCTTTTTTTTATTTTTATTTTTAAATTATTTTTATTTTTATTTTTTGGCAGCGGAGGTGTCCTTTCTCTTTTTCAGATGCAAACTGGCATGTTAGACTTCATCAGGGCACAGGCTATTAGATTGCCTTAAACATGCACTTGGTTCCACAGCTCTTTCTACTAATTGAATCCAAGAGACAGATATGTTTACATATCCTTTTGGTGGCACTTTTAGGATTTTTTTAAACTCTTCTGGGAGGCCCAGGAAAGCAACCTTGTCTTTTTATTTAGTGTGAGTAAAATAGACATGCAGTAAAGGAGAGAAGAAACAGGAATGAATGGACAGATGGGAAGAGACTTTTCTCCCTCCTTCAGAAAACTGGAGGGCCACACTCTTGGTTTTGGGAGGGCTTTGCTTCAGGTGAGAAACCAGTTTCTTCCACCCATTAAGTGCCTTCTAACTGTATCTGCTATTAAATAACCAAATTCGGCCACAGGTCTCAAACTGCACCACCAACCAGTAAAGTGTTATCTTCCTTGTGGAGTAAATTATACCACCACCAGTGGTAAAAGTCAGAGGTCACAGGATCAAACCCTGATTTTTAGTGACTTCTGCTGGACCTGCAGAGTCTCAATGTTTATCTTTGTCAGCCTGCTCTAATTTTACTTGTTCACAAAACAGATGTAGATGTTTGACAGGAGGCAACAATGTTTGCAAAAAATGTATGTCATTGGTTGCCTGCAAATAGTGAAAATGTATTTCATTACATTGGCTTCCAGATGGTCACACTAGAGATGCTCTTGACTTATGTCTCTTGGAGATTTTCTTCACCTGAATTTAAACAGCTAATTAAGAGATGGGACCCACTTCTCTGTTGTACCCACAAGACCACATTTGCCTCAACATTTTGTCTGTACTGATATAGTAGCTTTACATTAACAAAATTCCATGATTTCATAAGAATCAAATTGCAGCCAAAAACCCATGTTATTAGCTATTGACAAAAATTGCTCATTTTAAGCTGTCCCATTCAGGTCACATGTGCCTGACACTGGAAAGGCACATCACACACGTATGTGTGGCATTAACACTTCATGTCAAGGTTTCCTCCTCTGCTCTCTGCTTTCTTCAACCCTGTCCCCACATGGCCCCAGTGGTTAATTCTTGACCCTTCAGCTTAACATCATAGTTCCAGGCCCCTACAAGGCTCCTCAGACTGGGACCCTGCCACTTCCAGCCAAAAGATTGTCCCTATATGCCTGCCTCAGAGTGCAGCATCAATTTTCTGTTTCCGTAATGTCAGAATACATCTAAAGATGCAAGTGGGATCAGCATGAACTATTCAGCTAGGTTCAGGCAAAAATCATGACAGACTCCAAGTCCTTGCTGTAATAAAAATAAAAATATAAATAAATAAATAAATAGAGACTGATACAGGTAAAAAAATGTGGTACTCCACACCAGTCTGCTCATGACAAGTTTTTAAAACCTGTTGAAATAATGTCTCTATGTCCTCAAATAAGGTTTGGGTTTTGATCTTAAAGAAAATAGAGGGTGTTTTACCAAAGAATTTCTAATTTTGAAAGGCTGAAAGTTGCCTTACAAACAATTCTTCCCTGGCCTCAGAATGTCTTCAGTAAGAAGTATTTAGAAAAAGAACCACAATGCCTCAAGACAGACATGATTCAATGATTTCCCAAAACAGGGATTTTAAATAAATATTGCATTACTTCTTTCTGGTTTTGTTTTGTTTTTATAAGCCATCAGTAACATACATGTAGCAGCTTCCAGAAAGGATGTGCAGGTAGTGAATTATCCATAAGAAATGACCAGGGGCTGAAAGCTCAAAGTTTCCCTCTTTCCCTGAATTACCTGGCTGGCAGGCTATAACAAACATACATGCCACCCACACACTGTTTTAAACGAATATTATTAAGGTTGCAAATCAATTCTTAACTCAGAAATGAACTTTAAATCATTTCCCTTGTGTGTATGAATTATATAAGACTTTAATTAAACGAACACCTAGTATATTTTCCACCACCTCATTCAGAATGGATGGTGCACTGCTAATTCAATATCTTGTTCTCTGCTTATTATCTGAAGTGTGACCCCAGGCCTTATTTACAGTACAAATCTTATTCTGAAGACAGAATTATTAATTTCCTTGTGGCTTCTCCTGTGGGGCTCCCCACCACAGGATCCTAGGGCTTTACAAACATTCACTCATCACCCTTCCCAAAATAGTGAGGAAGGGGTGTACCCACCCCTTTTGGTCTATCAAGGAAACAAGGCATGAGTAGACTGGGATGCCAAAAATGAGATTCTGGGGAACATGGTATGAAATACGTGACCTGAGCTTGCACACTGAAATCAGTTGCAGTTGAGAATGATCAGCATTTCTGCAAGTCAGAATGTATGATCTTATCAGATATCTAGAAAATGAGAAATGTTAATGACTTGTGGGAAGATTTTCGTTTCGGTGACAAGATGGGCCTAACAGACACCAAGATAAAAGAGGATCCAACTGAAATAATTTAATCAATCCTTTCTTTTCCTGTAACCTTATTTTTCTATTCTTTTCTTTCCCTTCCCAATCTTTGAATGCAGTGAGATAGTTGTACTGAAAATAATACTCCTTTTTCCAAAACATGAGTTCCCAAAGCAGACCCTCATTGCACTGGATGAGGCAGGGGTCAGTAGGAAACTTAGGAAGTCACTGAATCATTAAAATCTGCATGAACACCACTTCAAGAAACCAAACTGAAGATACACAAGTACTCTTAAATCTGGTAATTCCTTACTTTTGCAGTTAATTTTATTGTATTGTATTTATTTTATTGTATTTATTTTATTTTATTTTATTTTATTTATTTATTTATTGGTTCATTTCCTAGATACTTAAGAAGTCAGCTTGGAAAAGTGGACATTTCTGCAGGAGGTCTGCTCCTGGCAGCCATGTGGGCCATCAGCAGGACTGGAGCCTCCGTATCACCCTCTCAGACTTCTGCCACTTAAGGAAACAGAATAGCTGGGCAGAGGGAAGCTTTGAGGAGGTGCTTGACATCTTAAAACTGTGTGAATTGTGGTTTTTCAAAAGCCTGAAACTTTGCCAACTCTGGGCAGATTCTCACAGGGAATGCAAGACTCATCCCATCCATAGCAGCCAGCCTGGTGTAAAATGTGAGTTTCCCATTAGAAGTCAAAGGAAATGACCTCAGAATCTAACACCAGAAATTAATCTAACCTTCTTCTTGAAAATGGCAAACATTTCACACCAAATTTCCCCCTCAAAAAAAAAAAAAAAAAAGTTGTAAACTAGCAACCAAAATGGAAAATTTCAGTATCAACGCAGAATCCTGGGAAAGTTGCAATGAACTGAGAATTAGAGTGTTTTAATAGTACTTGTTGGAAAATGTTAAAGGGCATTGTTACAAAGGGTGTTTATATGTTCTTAGAGCCAGGACATGATCTTAGAGATAACATGACAAAAGATGTTACTTTTTGCCCATGCTTTGATACAGTTCACTTGCAACAATACAGGTGAGTTAAAAAATGTGATCCATTATCAGATGGCTTAGTCTCTCTGCTTGTCTTGGTAGTACTCTGACTGCTGTGGTTAAAATAGGGAGAGGAACATATATGCAATGAAAAACCTCAGATCGTTACTACGTTTATTCCCACTCCCACTCTAAGATGAGACCTTGAGTCAACTATTTCCATTATGGTACCTAGATAATTGGCCTAATTTTCAGAGGTGTGAAATCTTACAAATCTCTTGTGTTTGACTAGCAAAACTGGAAAATTACAACTCTTAGCTACCCAAATAGGAAATGAGTTGCTGAATTGGAAACCCTGTAACTGAAAGCATTGACCTTGGTCTTCAAGCATTCATTATCTCATCTACGTTGTACAAAAGCCAATGAGAAATTTGAGTACTATAGTGATGTACAGCTTCATGCCTTAATACTTGTTCAGATAGCTCTGTGATAGGTCACAAGTGAATTTATTGCTGGTTGTCACCACTGAGAGTCCTTCTAAAGAGCTTTTCTGAATGTCACCTGCTGTAGGACACAGAGCTGGAAGGATCAGTCCATGCACACCCAGGACATGCACCTCTCCAACCCGTATTGCAGGCACATCTGGGAGCCGAGGGGTGGAGGAGTGCTGGGAGGCATTCACAGGTGGAAAAGGTTAATGTCTCCCTGTGGGGTCCGATTACTCATTTTTGAATGAGTCCTCGTGTGGGCTGGGGCACCCCTGCTGGAGGCTTCCTCAGCAGCTAGAGGGCTGGCTTTCCCTGTGGGTCTCAGCCTCTGCACGGTGCCAGCACGTGAAACCCGTACAAATGGCTTTGGAGCTGGACAACCCTATTTTGACCACTCAGATATTAATTTTGTTTGTCTTCTTCACATATACCAGCTAAATTATTATCTAACATGTACGTAAATCATGGTGCTGACTGCAGTTTTTATAACTAGTAATTGAGGAGGGCTCAGATTTGTTTTTTAGTGAAATCTCTTGGTATTTTTCACACAAATGAAAATTTGTTACAAAATTCCTTCTTCTTTTTTTTTTATCTCAGTGAAAAATAAGAAGCTCTCAAATCTGGACTAAACACATGAAGTGTTCTGAATATTTTACCCAAGATGCAGTTTGCCAAAGTGTTTGAATTTTGAGCAGTTATAGGTTTTTTTACCCACATTTTCAAATTGTCAGCAAAAAAAAAAAATTGATTTTGCCCAGTACTAGCTAGAAGATCATTTAGACAGATGCTCTGTCAACAATATCCATAGAATTTAGCCCCTAGGGTGTTATATCTGTGTTTCTCAAGCTCTACTTTATCATATCTTGCCATATCATTTGGAAAAATTGTAGGTAGACCATTGAATTAATCAGGTTTACTTGATTTTTGCCCACTGGAACTGGAATAAACAAAACAAATGCTAATGTCTAAACCAGAACAACTGCATGTCTCTCTGATGAATTAGGAAAGCCAAGAAGCATGTATTTTTTCAAACAAGAACAATGGAGAGCTGACATTGCAAAAGGCCTGATAAATGATACTATATTGTTTTCTTTTCAGTGCTTCCCACTATTGCCCACTTGTCTCAAGCCCAAAAGACCAGCTCCAGTAAAGGAAATCTTGATTTTAGTGAATGCAACAACTCCCAGTCAAGCTCGATGACTTATTTGTTCCCTCTGTCATTAAATCCCCTCAATCTGGATGCCATGTTCTGTGAAGAGCCTTACCAGACATGTTAGGTTATTCACGAGGAGACTCATTCATAGCAGTTAAAAGCATACTTGTACTAGCAGTGGGATATTTAAGTCATCTAGGCATCCAACAATTTGTTTCTTGGGCATCTGAATTGGATCTGCCAGTCTATGCTCTTGCAATATGATAGAGTAAAAAAGAAGACCACTATTTTAATACACGGTCCTAAGCAACCAATAAAACAAGCCACTTTCCCTCCCTCTGAAACACTTGCAAGTTTAGCTCCGTAAAGGTTAAATAATTGGTTTAACCTGATCCCTCTATGACTCTCGTCTACCTTGTGGGAAAACTCCTGTAAGCTTATTGTAAACATAATTATGCTGTGTGGGCTTTTCATTAATCTAACAAAAAACCGCAAGATGACATGCATCAGACTATTTTTTCCCTTTCTGGAACTTGCCTCTACTTGCAGTTGCTGCAAGATGCTTATTTGTATAGTCTGAGCTTTTTTGCAAATGTACCATGAACTAAATCTTCTCTGTTTTTTACATTTGGAGAATTAAACAGGAGGTATCCTGGGGTTAATAATAGGGAGTTTAAGGCAGAGCCAGTTCTTTAGCCATTGCATGATGGACAGAAGACTCTCACCCTCCTGTTCCTCAGCTTTGGTGGCAAGTCAAGCAGCAAAATATTACCTGAGGATGTGAAATACAAAGACTGGAAATTAATTTCAACAAGGATGCTGAGTCAAAGGACTGTCCATTGCCTTGATGGCAATGCAGCCTCCTGAATTACACACAGTTTGCAGGCTGCCCAGGCATGGATCCCCTACCTTGCCTATGGCAGGTAGCTGCCTTGGTACATGGATGCCTAGACGCCCAAAATTACTGACCTGGAGAGAACCCGTGAGTTGAACCCAACTCTGTTGGGTTACCCCAGTGCCAGCTGAGCTCCCAGTTGAGGTTATCCTGCAGGGAAGCAATAAGACATATGGGAGCCATTGTCTTCTCCTCCTACTAAGGAATTTTGGAGGGTGCCCCCTGTCTTTCTAAAGTATGTGATAAGTATCTGGTGGCTCCCTGGTGATTTGGAGTCAAGAGGTTTGGAATCCAGCAGCTTATTGTGCTGGGTCTGTGGTGGGTAACATGCACTTTACTGCCTTATAGCGTGTGTTCATTAAAAATAGGTCATATCCAAGGCTATCCTGATTTCCACATATCTGCAGGCTAGTTGAGCTGTCTTCTCTGCTTCCTCGTTCTCCTGAGAACCACCCAGGAGTATCCCAATATCTGAATTTCTCCCACAGTCCAGCAGTTGCTTGTTTTAGGGCCACTGACTACAGAAAAGAGCTGGAAATCACCCTGGAATATGAGAAGCATTTCCTCTCACTGTCTTCATCTGTTAGGAAAAAGAAGATAATAACACTTACTTGGTTAGTTGCCTGAAAGGACTTTTGGGGACATGAAAGAATAACATTGGGAAAGTGTTTTAAATGGTCTTGTAAAATTTTCTGAAATAATGGGTACAGATTCTTTTTCCCTCCAAAATGAAGATGCAGCCAATGTCAAACATCCTTAGAAGTTAATTTGTTAACAGAGCCTTTTGCAGAGAGCAGATCTGCACTTGCATCACCTGGAGGACAGCATGGCTGCAGACGAAGCAGTTCTGATCCAAAAGCTGGAAGCAACTCGATTAGAGCAGCCATGTGCTTTCAGCAGGTCTTACTGCTTGGTTTAGGCACATCACTGCACTAACAAAGCCACACAGCTTTCTAAGCAGAGCTGGCTCGTGTCCAGCTGCAGAGCAACTGCAGATCTGTCTGCAGAAAGCCCCACAACCAGCGCTGTTGGGGTGGGAGGTGGAGCAAAAGCCCTCTTGTGAGCAACACCCAACGCGATGCATAGTCCAGGTCAGCTGCTGGGGTAACAGTAGGGCAGGTGCTACATCCAGCCCTGCAGAACTGAGGTCTAGGTGAAAAGAAGTAAGTATTTAAATAATAATAATATAATCCCACTTGTGGGAGCCATGGGTTGGGCCGCAAATGGTACTGAAGCAACCTCCCTATCATATCATCATCTTTAGAAAAATGCAGAGATGTGCAGCAGGCTCCCAATCTGCTTACACTGTTACAGTCAAGGTGGTTAGACTGTGGGGCACTTCTTCCCCAAATCAGGCTGCTGAGATCTCCCATCTCTTACCAAAATCCAGAGTCAGGTGACTCTATGGTCCAGATTTGATAACTGAGAATTAGTGTGATTGCAAAATAGAACAGACGAAAAATTGCTCTTGTGGATTTTTTTAGAAGAAATCTTGCCAAACCAAACTCTTTTTTATTATTATTTTTTATTTTATTATTATTTTTTTTTGGCACAGCAACAGACCTTTTGGATAGAGGAGAAGCATAGATGTTTTATCTTGCCTCTAATAAGCTTTTGGTATTGTTTTAAACAACATTCTATTGAGCAAGTCAAAGTAATAATATATGGGAGAAAAAATTGCTGAGAAACTAATGTATGCCAATACTACGCTCTCTAACAGGAAACATGTCATAAGCAGAGTTTTGCAGTAGTGCTTCTGTGGAATTATACAATGCCCTTATGAATGAATTGGTGATAGAGGAGAGAGAAAGTTCATTAAATACACAGATCATGAATTCTGCAGACATCCAATAGTGAAGACTGAAAGTGTATTCAGGGTGCAGAGTAAAATTAAATTAATTTTCACAAAATAAAGAGATGGTTGGGAAAGGCTAGGCTGCTATTTGACAAGGACAATAGAGAATATTAATAATAAAATATGTGATGTAATCTTTTTGCTCTACTTGGTTTGGCTGAATTTAAATTGAATTAATGTGTTCAATTCAAGCAATATGTAGGCCGGTTGCAGAAGATACAAAAAGGTTTAACAAGAATGGTAAGAAATCTAGAAAACACGGTCTGCAATAAAATTTGATGGAGTTGGGATTATTTAGTTTCTTTAGAAAAGATTGCAGGGAGATGCAATAATGGTCTTCAGATATGTGGAATTAGCAGCAAAGAGGAAGGGAGTAAACTATCTTCATGCCCAGTGCAGGTAGAACAAGAAGTAGTAGGTTTAAATTGCAATAAGAAAGATTTAGGATAGCCTCTGGGGAAAAATGTAAACATAAATGTAATTAAGCACTGAGATGGATTGCTTAGTAAGGTTGTACAATCTCCATCACAGGAGGTGTTTAAGAACAGGTAAAACATGCACTCACTTTCCACAATAATCTCCCTTAATTCTTAATCCCTTATACTCTGAGTTACTGTATTGTTCTTCTAAGTATCTTTGATTCAAAGAGCTCTTCTATTCACACTTTCTTATAACTGTATTATGTAGACCTTGTTCTTAGAGCAGTAAAATAGCAGGATACAAAATAGCAAAAGAAGGATAGCAGAAGCTGATCCTTATTTCTTAAAAATCACACTATCCTGAATAATAATTTTGTGTGAAGATTAAAGACTTTAGCATTTCTTTCCACTTGAAGATAGTTTTTTTCCATTAAAAAAATTCCAGTTACAAAAAAAAGGGCTGGCCGTAACTCCTTGATAGTGTCCTTGTGTTAGGCTATATTGCTGAGTCCTTCAGTTTCTCTTCTTAAAAATGGGATTTAACAGTATTACAATAGAGAATATCATAACAATTTATAGTACTAGAGCAACAAAGTCAATATAATAAGTACCAAAGATCGAAGATATAGACCACAAGCCAAGACAAAGCCATAGCCTGTCTGTAGGCAAAATACCCTAGGATTTTTGTAGACCTTGGCAGAAGTACATAATGAAAAAGCCTATGCATTTTTATAATATTAAACAGGACGTGACTTCAATACTGGATATATATCTTTGCCTTAGCTTGATATTGATATCTAATCATGTTCCTTGGATGAACTGAATATGGTCCTTCTCCATATGATGTTGAGTTCACAGCATAAGTGAAATTCCTGTTTTCTTGAGGGCTGATTGCATATTTCAGTGAGTGATTACTGTGCAAACAAAAAAGAGATGTCACAGAAAATCCTGCCCTGAACAGTTATGAAGAGTGACTCAAAGAAGCAGAGCGGATGCCAAACACATTTCTCTGCAGACCTTTTCCATAGTTTCTTTTCATTTTCGATGCAGTACTGGTAGATTGTACTTAGCATTTATTTTGAAACTAATTAACCTTGACTGTTTATTATGTATCTTAAAAGGCAAATGTCTAATTTCCACTTTTTAATATTCAATTTCATATGTTTCTTAGCATAGTGTTAGTGAAAGCTCTTTAACTGGAAAGACTATGACACATCATCTCAAAAAAAAAAAAAAAAAAAGCTAGGATGAATATTTTTCCCCATGTCTGCAGAATTTTTTTCCATACACTGTTTTGGATTGATGAGCCTCATCTTTGGGACATGTGCCACAAGACAGCAGGATAAACCAAAATCTTCCTTGGCAGTTCTGACTGCATGTTGCAGGAATCCCCAGTATCCTTCAAGATAGAGTAAAAAACACTGAAACAACATTTCAAAAGAAATAAATTCTTCAGAGCCTACTACCTCAAATTAAACCTCACCTAGAGTAGCTCTCTTGACCATATAGATATTCAACCTGTAAAATTTTTCATAACCATCGCTTAGATGCCCCTGGCTTTGCTGAAGGTACTGCTGGATTTTTGACTGTTCTTTTCAGTCAGCGTAGGTATTTTCCACTGACTTTACTGGTTAGTAGATCAGGTCCTACAAGAATAGATCCAGCTTTGTAAGAGTTTCATTAAACCAAATGTGCTTGGGTCCAGACCATCTCACCTGACTCTAAGGTCTGCAAAGGTAAGGTACGTGGGTAGTTAGATCAGCATTCCTAATGCAGTAAACAGATTGTATCTCTCTC